>NW_005054395.1:2752082-2757142 GCF_000277835.1 Geospiza fortis | reverse complement strand
TGAAGGAGCAGCTCTGTTCTTTGTGCAGCTGGTTTGTCCATGACAGGCTGATATTTTCTGTTGATATTTTAATGTATTTCTGTGTTGTAAATGTGTCTTTGTGCTTCTTTTTTTTTTTCCTTGTCAGTGACACCGTAGTTCAGATTTAAAAGAAAACTGCTCCAGAAGCTGTTTTTTCCTTCCACTGATGTCAGTTGACCTAAATAAATAAATTAAGTCTGTTACATGATTTGAAACAGTGCAGGATGAGTAGCAACAACATTGACACAGCTGCCATTGAAGCTCATTTCTCACTGGTTACATTGGACACTCTGCAGCTGATGTTTCATTAGTTTTGTAATTAAGAATGACAGGAACGTTTTAATGGAAAGGAAAATTATGTTCATGATCTTTACAAACATTTTGCTGAGAACTATTTGAATTTCTTTTCCTTCTCTCTGAACCCCTTGGGATGACACATCCAAGGGCTCTGTCCTTCCAGAGCTTCACACACTCCTGGCTTAAAAATCTTCAAATTAACAAACCAAAACCACTACAGCTTCCAAGGCACCCAGGGAACCACTCCTGGGTGCTGAGTGCTTGGCCAACAGCTCCAATTCACTGAAAATATTAATTATATTATCTGTTGTACCCCCTCTTGGCCTTGCAGTATAAAAACAATGCTCTTGTAGGGGTAATAAAAATTTAATTTATTGCTTGTTCCCCAAACCTTTCATTTGTTCTCTTCCATGTTATGAAAATGTATGTAAAAAAAAAAAAAAATTCCAACAAAATGAAGCTCGTTGGCTCTTTCTAAAATGTGCATTTCTCAACACTCACTGGTTTTGCACAATACAGAGAACACCTGAATCTTCTCAAATGACTGTATGCTACTTATTTTTTTTAAACATTAATGAACTCATTAATATTTTAATATTATTTTTAAGACCCAAATGTTGTATTTATATAGAGGAGAACATTATTTATTTTCATGTCATTTATCTGCAAAATGCTACCAGAAAATTTGGAGAGGCCATTCATTTTTCAAAAGATTTTTTAAAAAACCCAACCATTGGAAGTGTAGTGGGCAAGACTGATGTACAAATTACAGCATCTTTTTGTTTGTTTGTTTGTTTGTTTCATAATTCGCAGGATCTTCAATCTTTGTTTGCATGAAATGCTTTTGTTAAGTATTAATTGTAGTTTCAAAGCAAGTGTGTATGAATAAAAATACTGATCATTACTTTTGTGGGAGTTTGGTCTGCCTTGGTGAAATTTCCTTTCAAAATTGACTCCCCCAGGGCCAGAGGCTGCAGAGAGGTTGCTGTGAGCAGCCACAGAAATTGCCCAGTGTGGACTTTGGTTCTTCGGAGACAGAGTTCTAACCTGGGTTTATGTTTTTAATTCTTGGTAATGAATTAGCTTTAAAAGGTGGGTCTGGAAGAGGATTTCTGTGTGCTGACCTCGGTGCTGCTGGGCTGCTCCAGGTGTGGGAGCCAAAGGGGAAAAACAGCCCCAGAGCCAAAGGAGGTCTCAGATTGGAGGGTCTGGTTCAAAGCTCGATGTGGGATTGGTGCTGGAGGGATTTGCCCTCCTTGGGAGCAGCCGGACCCAAAAAACTCAAATTCAATTTGTCTCTTTGAGTGTGGGAGCCCTGGGTGGTGCATTCCACCTTCTGCTGCTTCCTCCTGGGAGCAGGGCTGTTCCAGTGATTGATGGCCTAAAATTCTCAGCACCCAGAACTCCAACAGGCAAAATTAAAGGAAAATCCTTTCATTTTGATCATTGATGACCCTCAGGGCTCCACCTGTGTGATGAAACACCTGATTTGGCACTCCTGGATTGCCCTTGAGCTCCTGGGGACCGGACAGGACCTCCCAGTCCCACCAGCCCCGTCCACCCCACGTCCCCAGCCTCGTTCACACTGACATCACTGGTTTTCAGAACTTGAAAGCAATGTCCAAATATTGTGACAGCTTGACAGACAGCTCCCTTTCCTGCCTGCTCTCACAGGATTGAAGCTCATGCTGATTCAGTTACTGGGTTTGTTGGCTGAGTTTGCCCTGAGGAATTGTTGAAATTCTGGGTTTTTTTCCAAATAATGTTTCCAGGCTACTTCACATCTGTCGTCCAGCATGCTCAGCTTCTGAAGGCCATGAACACATCTCAGGGCTTGGGAGCTTTCTGCAGAGCAGAACGGGGACTTTGGGGACACAGCCCTGCCCTGAGCTCGTGGACACAGAGTTGGTGCCTCCAGGGCAGGAGGAAGGGGGTCCTGAGCTCTCCATCCTGCCAGAGCTGCACCCCCAGCCAGGCTGGCCTTCCACAAAGGGTGGTTGTGGGGCTGTTGGCTTTTGGGGTGACAGCTTGGACATGAGTTTCTGAACAATCTCCCTGGGGAAAGACAAGGCTAGACATGGACTCACAGGGGTGGGAGAGCTGCTGATACCCCATGGGCACACTCTGCACCCTCCGCCTCAGACTGGGGGTCTCATGAGCAGGACAATCCCCCAGCTCACAGTGGGATGAGTCAGCTGGCACAAGAGGGTGCTGAGAGCTTTAGTGTGGGCTGTGGGGAAGGAAAATGCCTGTAACAGTGCATCTTTGGCTCTTTCTAAGCAGGCGGGATTAAGCTGGTGGTTCTGGGGAAAATGAAATGCTCAAAGCTCCTGCAGGAGAGGCTGGAGCTCTCCATGCCTGCCACATGAGAGCATCTCCATCAGGAATGTTTCCAGCACCATAAATCACACCAAGTGTTCGTGCCTGCCTCCCCCAGCCCCAGCCTCTCTTCAGAGATTTGGGTATTTGATTCAGAAATCTCGGGATATTTTTGCAGAGCTGGTGTGTGAGCTGCAAATAAAACCAGCTCCTCTGAGAACTGCTTGGGTAGCTGAAATGATGACTGCATTAATTACCACGAGGTAATTATAATCCCACCTGCTCCCTGGGGAGCTGTGGCAAAGCAAAGGCAAATCAATCAGGGGCCCAAATCAGGACAGCTGTTGCCATGTGTGGATGCCTTGTCCTCAAAGGGATGTTTTCCCTTGCTGCATCTGTCACTTGTCACCTTCCCAAAGTCCTGCTGCACCCAAAGAAATGGGGATGGGATGAGATCAGTGAGTGGCAGGGCTGGACCCACAGAGTTACCTGCAAAGGTGGTTTTTATTACCTTTTTTTCCTTCTTTCCCAAAAGAAGGGCATGGGATGAGGCAGATCTCATGGGAAATGAGTCAAAGCTGTCTTGGGATTTGCTGCATTTGCTGCCAGGGTGACAGTGTCAGACAGCAGCTGCCACTTCCAGTGCTCATTACTGGTCCCTGAGTCAGTGCCTGACATCCCAGCAGAGGTTGTTGCACACTCTGATGAAGGACAGGAAATAATTCCAAAGCCAATTTAAAGCACCCTACCTGGGTGAGGAAGAAAAAAAAAAAAGCCAAGGAAACAACCCCACAGTGGAAGTTTGCTTAGAAATATTTTAGATCTGACTCTTGCCCATCAAAGGTGGCAAAAATCACTTGTCTCTTTATATGCTGGGAATGAATTTTGTGTCTGTGTCTGAGACAGAGAGAGTTTGGTCCACATCTGTCCTATCTTTCCTATCTGGGGCCTTGATCCATCCCCGTTACCTTGCTCCTCTATTCAGAACACTTCATAAAACTCAGTGCCCATAACAGGGAGGCTTCCTAATCCATATAAAACATTCTGCAACAATTAATATAAAACCTCATTAAAGCTTCAACATTTCCAGGGACACCTCCAGAAAAACACTCTTCTAACAGGATGCATTTGCTTCTCCTCCAAGTGTGGCTGTGTCTGGGACACTGATTAGGTGTGATTTCAGGGAAAATCCACCAGAAACACCAGAAACAGCTATAAAAGCAACCAGCAAGGGCAGAAGGAAGGAAAGGCCAGCAGTGAGAGCATCCCAAATCCCCTTGGATCATTTCCTGGTCCTTTTGGGATAAGTCATTTAGCATTCTTGTGCCTGATTGACGCTAACATCATTAAAAGGTTGGTAATGAATTTCAGTGCTATATAAATCACACAGAAAACTATCACCCTTAATCCCAGCGTTACGAGGCTTTAATAATTAATGTCATCTGAACCTGTTTCCAAAACATGACCTTTGAAATCAGATTGCTGCGGCCAGAGCCATCCCTCATGCTGCAGGCAGCCGTTTCCAGCCAGCCTGGTGGCTGCAGTGGGGCTGTGGATGGGTCCGGTGCCAGGAGCAGCTCCCAGAGGGACCCTGTGCTGGTGGCAGCTCCACTCCTTGTGCAGCAGGATCACAGAGAACGCCAGGAGTGAGGGGAAAAAGCATTGCCAGCATCAATTCCAGCTTGTCTCGTTGTAGGGCACTGCCCTGCAGGGTGAAAGGGCAAAATGTGGGCACTCCCTGCTCTTTCAGACTCCTTCTCTCCCATGTGGGGATGCTCAGATCTGGTGGGTGCTGCCTGGGGTGCTGGTGTATGCCAGCCCTGGAGCACCAAAGGCTGCACCTGGAAACCTCCTGAACTGGCCCATCCTCCTCTTTTATCAGCTCAGTTTAGCCCCAAATGATGACAGAGGGTATTTTATTTTAAATAAAATCTCTAACTTCCATTCACACGTGTGCCTTTGTTGTTCTGTGAGTCAGAGCTGCTCGGGGAGGCTGCGAAAGGCTCCACACATTTATTTTTTTTCAGGCTTTCACACAGCATGTGGGTGCTGGGTTAAAAATAATGTGGCACCTCTCCTTGAGCTTCCTCCCTAGCAGCAGATCCAGGCAGAGGGATGTGCAGGGGAAAGAGCAAATGGAGCTGCAGCTCCAACAGCCCACAGAGTTAATTTCTTTAATTTAGTCATGGTGCAAGCAGGATGTGAAAACCCTCCCAGGGAGAGGGGAAGGGCTGGTGTTCTTTGGTGCTGTGAGTTTTACGTCTTTCCCTGTTTAGCGTGTTTGAAAAATAAAGCAACAACGCTGCTGGGATGAGGAGCTGAAGTTGTGCTGAACTCCTTCCACACCTCAGGACCTGGCTGCAGCAGCCCACCCCTCCTGCACAGTGCTGGGAGTGCTGCAGGTGTGCCCATCCCTCCTGCAC
>NW_005054395.1:2748391-2751912 GCF_000277835.1 Geospiza fortis | reverse complement strand
ATGGTGCTGGCAGTGCTGCAGGTGTGCAGCCCAAAGCCAGCTGCTGGTGCCAGTTTTGCTGCCTGCAGGGGGATACAGCATGGGTAAATGAAGGTGGTACAGAATGGAATCATACCCCATAAAGAGTTGAACCAATTACCAAATATTAGGAGCAGGGCTGACGTTAACAGGCCACACCTGTAGCCAATAAGAAGTGTTATAAAAGAGTGGATTGGTGGGAACTGGAGTCAGTTGGCCACTGCAAGGATCAGGAAGAGTTAGTGCTTAGAGGAGCTGCCTGCGAGAAACATTGAGGAGGTATGAAGCTCTGGCCATATGGAATCCTTGCACTCTAATGATAATAGAGCTCTCAATATATAAGATAACAGCTGCCCAGTGTGAAATACCCCACAAACGCCACCCATGAGAAACAAAACTCTCTAAAGTCTCCCTCAGCAAGTGGTTCCCAGCCCCTGGGAGCTGCCCCGAGGGTTCCCTGGGTGTGCTGCTGGGGTTGCTGCATCTCTGCCCATCCAGTGCCCTCCCCGAGCCTCCCCCCAGCCCTGCTGCCCACGAAATGACAAAAAATAGCAAGAGCTGAACAGCTGGCACAGAGCATCCTTCACCTCCCACACAAGGCACAGCAGCTCCAGCATCCCAGCTTGGTGCACTCACTGCTCGCTCTCCTCTGCTCGGGCAAGCACTGAAACCCCTGGCTGAGGCTGAGCTCCCCTCCCTGTGCCCAAAATGCTTCTCCCAGCCTGGTGTGCAGGTAAAACTGCTCAGTAGCTGTTGTCTGACACCAGATCAGAGCCATGGGTGGGCTCAGGGGCGGCTGCCCTTTGCTGGGTGGATTTGCTGTCCAAATAATTCAGCACAGAACAAATTTGAGGGAGCAGGAGGGGAGGCAAAGCTGAGGTTTCATAGCAGCTGGTGGCCCAAGCTGACAGGACCAGACCTTTTATTTTGTAATAACCTGAGTGCCTTCAAGGCAGCTTCTGTTGAAAGGGAAAAGACCGGGAAAAAGCATCCCTGCAGATGTCACCTGTCAGCATCAAACCCTTGCAGCTGAAATGAGACGTGCCCACCACCCCCAGAGCCCTGCTGCCAGCCCAGGGAGAGCTGCTGGAACAAATCACTTCTGTTCTCAGCCACTAATGAAGCTCAAATCCCTCCTCAGTAATAAGGTCTGACCTTGGGTGCATCCTAAAAGCTGCTGCTGAGGTGCCCATGGAGCTTCAAGCTTCCACACTGATTAAAGGGTGCTGCAAAAGGCAGCTGCAGTGCCAAGGGCTGGCAGAGCCCAGCCCTGCAGAGTCTGGCACAGCTGTGGGACATCCTGACCTGGGCAAGGTCCCACCCAGCCTCACTTGTCCCATGTGTGGCTGTGGAGGAGGACCCACAGGAGGAAAGAGCCCAGAATGAGCAGTGAAAAGTGGGGAAGGAAAAATGATGCTGCCAGCTGGTGTTATGTGAAACAATTAACTGAATCCAGCTATTGCAGGACTTGGCAAAGCCCTGCCCCAAGGCTCGGGGGGATGCTGAGAAGATGCAAAGCGCTGATTGTCCTGTCTGGGACAGCCATGCCAAGCTTCTGTCCAAGAGAAGGATTTTCCCCTTCGCTGGTTTTCCCATCACCAGGGAAGTTCATGTCATGGGGAGGAATTCTGGAGAGCTGCTAATGAGGTGGGAGAGTTTTGCTGTGCTGCTGGGGTTTGGGAGGCATCACTGGTGCTCTCTCTGATCCTGGCCTGTGGGAAATGCTCCTGGTGATTGTGCAGAGCTTGGGCAGGAGCTGCTGTGTGGGACAAGCAGCAGCAGCAGCAGCAAATCCACCCAAGTGTTTCAGTGCATGTGCATGGAAACAAAGGGGAGGGGAAGAAACTGAAGCTCAAAATGTGTATTTCTAATTGATTATATGCATGGCTGCTGGGGGCCTCTCACACTGGGTGGTTAATTATGTCACTGTGTGAGCTGGAGCTTTATTTGTGCTGCACTCCAGTGATCCTGCCCAGAGCCCAGGCAGCAGCAGAGCAGGTTGTCTGTCAAGAAAAATGAAGGTCTGCTTTGTTTGGGTTTCTTTTTAACAATATAGAGAAAAGAAGAACGATGAACAGCCAATTACTGTGATAAAATCATCTACCCTGATAGCACATGGGGAACATCCAGCTCTAACAAGCCTCCTGTAGATTTGTGATTTTATTGGCAATTCCCTGCTCATGATCTCCATCCCAGGGAAGCCTCTTTCTCCTGGGATCCCCAGAGGGCATTGCCCCTCTGGCTGCCTTTTCCAGTGCAGAATCCATTCTGCTGGCCAAACCCCTGCTTTGTCCTTACTGTCAAACCCCCAAGGGATGTGCTGCTTTAAGTTATTCCTCAAATGGGAATAAGAGCCCAGGAAAACATGCTGAATTCACTATAATTTAAGTATTGCTGCAACTTTGTGTGAAAGAACTTATATAATAAGTTATGGCATGAGTTTTATAAGTATAAATAACCAGAAACCTCTTATTGGGAGGCAGTTTTCTGCCAGTCTGGATCTGGAACTTGCCTATTTTGGGCTCTACCACGTTCTGGTTGAAGGAATCCAAACCTCCACATCTGCATCAGCTTCTCAGATCAAGCAGAGCTCACCAAGCCTGAGCACAGGGCTCCATTGATTTCAAACAAGCCACCCAACAACACCTCCTCCGCATCTCAGAGCTCACTTTATTTTCAGTTTTTCTATTTCAAGCGCTCCTGTTTTGCTAACTGGGGACGCCTCAGCAAAGATGCAGCACGTTTTAGCCAGGGAGCTGGGCACTGTGGCGTGTGAGCAAAGCCCTGCAGAGAATGAGCTGTCCCTGCAGAAATTTCCATACAGCCCCGAGCTCCAGGTGCTGGGATGGGATCCACGAGCTCCCTGGGCCCTGCTCCTGGGCTGGCACCTCCTGCAGCAGGAGTTCCTGCATGGTGGGTGACCCTTTTCTTGTCCTCCCTGCTCTGTCCATGGAAGTGTCCCATTGCTGGACACCTCCATGGAGCTGCCTCCTTCTTCTTGGCTCTGCCTCCCATTGTCGATGTGTTTTGGCTGAATCACCCAGGCTGGCAGGGGTTTCCAGAGCTCAGAGCATCTGCCCCTGTGTCCCTCTCTCCTGCCGGGGTCCCAGCCCTGCCAAGCTGGCTCGCTGCCCTCCAGCCCTGCTGTGTCCTGGGCTGTGCATTTCCCGCTGCTGCTGGAGCAGCTGCCCCTTCCCGGTGCCAGAGCAGCGCTTGGAGCAGAGTTTGTGCAGGTGTGGGGCGCAGGGAAGGGAAGGGAGGAGGCACCGAGGGGCAGGAGCAGGGCTGGCTCCCATCCCTGCCTGCTCACAGCTCAGGGGTGGGAGCGGGAGAAGGGAAAGGAGAAAAAAAGCGGGGAATAGAGAGAAAGTGGGGAAATACAGGGAAAGGGTGAAAGGAGAGGCAGGAATGGGGAAAGGGGGATAGAGGGAAGCGAGCGGGGGTTGGGGGGGTACAGAGGAAGAAGGGGTGGATGGAGAAGGAGGGGAAGGAGGGGAGGGAGG
>NW_005054395.1:2737060-2748264 GCF_000277835.1 Geospiza fortis | reverse complement strand
GGGGGCGGGGGTGTGCGGGCGCCGCCATGGGGAGGGCGGGGCTGGGGCTCCTTCCCGTGTCCGGCCGGGCTGCCCCGGGAGCGGGGAGGGGAATGGTCCAGGGGACGGTTCCGTGGGGGCTCCGAATGGGATGTAAAGCCCTGAAAGTTTAAAGGCGAGGGAAGAGGGACCAGGTGCGGAGCCGCAGGGCTCGGGGCAGGTATCCCTGAGCTTTCCGTATTCCCCATGGAGTGGGACCCGGCCGGGAGCGGCGCGGGCACCGCCCCGGGCAGCATCCGCCGCATCCCAGCGAGCCCCGGCGGTGCCCGTGTGCCCTGCCCGGGGCTGGCACCGCTCGGGTGGCGGCGTCTGGCTTCTCCCGATTCCCGACAGAAGGACCTGAGCACGAGGAAGGCGGAAAATCCCCGAAATCCTCATCCCTGGGCTTCCCCCGCAGGCTGCTCAAGCAGGGGCCATGGGCTGGGAGCATCCCCGTCCTCAGGGCGAGCTCGGAACCTTCTGCTCGGGAACGGGGGGTGTGCTTTTCCCAGGGAATAGGAAATCTGCGGGAAGCCGGGCTGTGAATGTTGTGCAGTGTAGCAAACCCCTTGGAGAGGGGAGTGAGAATTGAGCGAGGCTGTCTGAGAAAAACCTGACCTGGTTCTTAAGCGAAGTGAAGGAAGTGCCGGGGCTGAGGGGAGAGGCTGGGTCGGATCCTGTGTTACCATAAGAACAGGGAGCGAGCGGGGAGCTGGAGCCTGTCCTCACGCCACCAGCCCCTTATCCAGAGCCCGGGGAAGGTGGTGAGATTGAAATATGGAATGTGAGATGTGAGATGCAAGCAGGGAGGCTCTGTCAGACGCGGCCTTTGGCTCTTGATTAATGGCCGGATGCTGGGAGAACTTCACCAGCCCCTGGCACGGGATGCTTTGTGCGGCTTTCAGGGCTGGGGCTGCCAGGCACGGAGCTGCAGGAGCTCCTCAGGGGTGCCCGGGGACCTCAGCATCGCTGTCACCGCTGTGTCCCCGTATCCCCAAACCCCCCCTGGGGTCGGGTGCCTGCACGGGACAGGTGAGCCTGTGGAAAGGGCAGCGAGGGCGCTGCATTCCCTGAAGAGAGCACAGAGCTTCAGCCAGAGCGCTGCTAAAGACCATTTCAGCTACAGAGGAGAATTTCTGCTGAGTTTCCTGCAGCAGCAGTGAGTGCTGACCCAGGCTGGCAGCTTTGCTGGAGGAGCGTTCTGTGTCTCCATCACTGCTGCCCTTTGGCTTCACAAGTGTCTGGGCTCCTCTCAGAGGCTCCTCTGCCCCCGTGTGAGCGGCACATTTCAGTCTGTCATGTCGGGACCCACGTAAAAAGCCCAAGGGCAGGAGTCTGGCTGCCAGCAGCCCATCCCGTGCCATCACACCCTGCCCCCAGGCTGCCCCAAGTGACATCCAGGGGACAGAAATGCCTCTGCCTGGGGGTTTCTCTGATTCCTTGCTGTATTCTCGGAGCTGTTGAATATATTCATTGAGTTGAATGAATTTCCACCTGGCAGCATCCATAGCACAGCTTTTGCAGCTTCAGCTTTATTTATGGAGAGGGGATGGAATATAAAATACAAAAGAGAAATAATGCACAAGCCTGCAGAGATTCCAGTGGTATCAGTGAGCTGTGAGATGGGTGAGGCTGGAGTGAGCACCAGGAGCTTTTCCTAGATCAGCTGGGAAGATTTAAACCCCTGGGTTTTACACCCCTGGGTTTAACATGGCATTTTAAAAATAACTTTTGACCTAGAGCCCATCATCTAGTTATGGGGATCTTAATCTCACTGAAATTAAAGACAGTTTGGGTTCTAGGTGTGTTCTAGAAAGATGGTTTGGTGTCAAAGTCACACTGATTTTTAAAGCTGTTTAGTCACAACTTCTGATATTTGTAGTAAAATATTTACTGGCAAAATGGAATTTGTGCAAGGACAACGCACATGCCTTCATCAGGCTCAGAAAATGGGTTTTCACAGATGAGTGGAGTTTGTGTGTGGTCTTTTAGGAAGACAGGAATTAAAGGTTTTTTTATTAATGAGAGAGATATTGCTTATCAGTGAAAACCTTGTTAGAGCCCTGTCAAGGCTGCACTGAGGGCGTTGTTGGAGCAGCACAGCAGCTGCATCCACTGACCCAGGACAACTTGTGGGGAATTCATTTCCCCACCCAGTGCCCATCAGTGCTTCCTGATGACATCCCGTGCACAGGGAGCTCAGGTCTGCCAGGGCAGGACCTGCCTGGTGGCCCTGGCTCCCTCCCAGGAGACACCAAATGGGCAGGACAGAGGTTCCTTTTCCCTGAGCAGCTCTGGCTGGGAATATCAGGTCAGGTGCAGGTGGCAGGAGAGGTGCTGCTGGTACAAAGGGAACGGGAGAGGAGCACAGGCAGAGACCAGGCACACACAGCCAGGCCAGGTCTCACCTGGGAGCAGGTGCTGGCCTGGGGGAGGGATGGAGGAGAGTGAGACCAAGTCCATTCCCTGCCTGTTCCCACAGAATTTCCCAGGATGTGGCTGCACCTCCCTGTGCTGAGCAGGACAGGTGAGCCTGTGGCCTTCTGAGCAGCTCATGCCTGTTCTCAGGCTGCTCCACCTCCTGCGTGGCTTTTCCTGCCCTGTCTGCCCTGATAAATACTGGAACTGGTAACAAATCTTGCTAAAATCTGGGTGGTAGAAAGTTTAGTACCTCCAGTGACGTATAAACACTTGTTATCTACATTAATATTCCTGATCATGGAACCCCACAAGCTGCGTAAAGCAAAGACCTTTCCTGCGTGAAAATGGGACCAAACTTTAGTGGCTGCTCAGTGTCAGACCTGGCGAGCTGTGCATGAAGACATCACCAACAGCTTCCCAGGAGCTGTGTCCCTAAATGCTGGGGCAAAACCAGAATTTTGGAGCAGCTGCTGGCCGTGGTCACTGGGTTAGGAAGTCGTTTGCCAGAGGTGTGGCTGACACAGCCCTTGTGCACTTCACGCCATCATTTCACTGCTCAGAGGCTTTGCAGTAGAGCTGGTTTCCAAGCAGGGAAGAGGGATTGCAGTCTCCTGGCTAACGAGGCACGGCTCCCTCCCTCCATCCATCATCTTTAAGCACGCTGAGGGATGCAGGTCCCTGCAGCAGCCCTGGGCAGCACGTGCTGCCTGCCCCGTGTGCCGCTGTCTGCAGCCCTCGGAGAGCCCAGGGCCGCGGGGATTTCTGCATTTCTGTCATTTATCCCTCTGAAAATGCCCACAAAACCCCTCCAGCTGCCAGCGCTGGCGAGAAGAGCAGGAGTGGGGGCAGAGCTGTGGCTTCCTGCCTCCCCAGCTCAGGTACCCACCAACACACAGGCAGTGCAAGAGCTTTAATTAGCTCTTGATGCTATTTTTACCTCCCAGCAAGCTTAATTTAGCTCAAGCTGTCATGCAGTGATCGTTAAGGGGAAAAGAACTGGGGGTGTTGGCCCCTCTCTGCTGAGCTCGGGCTGCACCTGGGGCTTTTCTTAGACCTTGCACTGCAGTGAATGTTTATAGCCCAGAGACATTTCATGGACAGCCCTTGAAGTGCTTACACTGAGTTTGGGGGCTCTGCTCACACCCACTTCAGTTCAAAACAACATCAATATCTTACAGGAGAGGTGCTTGAGTGCTTCAATCGTTACCTGCCTTGCTGCTAGAAGGACACAGAAACCTTGAAAAGCTGCGAGGAAGAGGATTATTCTCCCCTTTTGAATCTACAAGGCTCTTCTAGGACGTTGTGCCAACTTAAATGATACTTGGAAGGGGAAAAGGGCCCAGCTGTTGAAGCTTTAATAGCCCCCCAGAGCAGCCCAAGCTTGGTGCTGGGGTGAGTGATGTGCAGGGCTGAGCCAGCTGCTCTCCCTCATGCCTGGGTCTGTCCCTGTGCCGAGGGCAGCACGGTTCTGCAGCCTGACCAGGGTCACTGGATCGTTGGGGTACTGCAGTTCATGCCTTTGGGATCTCAATGCAAGCCCCAGTGCACCCCAGGCAGAGGTTAATGGGCAGCACAGCTCCCGTGGCACAGAGGTCCTGCAGCTCCTCTAGCACAGTCCCCAGCTGCTTTGCTTTGCAGCGTTAGCTATTTCCCTCTTTCATTCTGCTTTTGTAGCTTTTTGTAGGGTATTGAAAGCAGCAGTTGGGCCCAGGTTCCTGGCTGTGAGCATTCTGACACGCTGTGGGTAGGAGAATTCTGTGTCAGGTTCGGTAGGGAGAGAGGGCTTTGGGAAGAGCTCTGCAAAGGGCAGGGCTCAGCTATTGTTAGGGATGTAAACTCTGAACAGATATATTTAGGTTAGACCTGGAGAGCTGGACCTGGATGTGTGGGCAGTATTGCAAGCTCGGAGCTTTAGCTCCTGTTTCCCTCTCGAGAAATGCACTTTGTGTAATTTTTGCACTTTGTGCTTTCCTACAACACCCCAGGGCAGGAGCTGCCAGCGCGTGGATGCAGAGACCTGCCTGCCATCCGCCTGTCCCTGTGTCCCAGCACCCTGCAAGCCTCCCGTGGGTCAGTCAGAGGGGGAGAGCTGAGGCTGTGCCCTCCCTTCAGCTCCTGCCCGATTCCAGAGCCATCCCACTCCCAGCTCCTCCCAGACCACCCAGCAGCTGAAGGCTCCAGTGAGGACCCTCATCCCTGCAGCTGATCTGCCAGAACTGCTCTTCCCACCTGCAGCCCCATCACAGGTTCTCCCCTTGCCAAAGCATCCCTTCAGCTGGGGTGAGCAGAGGTAAGAGCCTGAGACACCCAGGGAAAGGGAGACACGTGGGTGGGATGGCTTCTATAAAAGTTTTGTGGGGGATATCTGTGCATCCAG
This sequence comes from Geospiza fortis, assembly GCF_000277835.1. Lineage (NCBI taxonomy): Eukaryota > Metazoa > Chordata > Aves > Passeriformes > Thraupidae > Geospiza > Geospiza fortis. The sequence goes on along the minus strand of NW_005054395.1, from coordinate 2,743,448 downwards.
AAGGACCATGTGAGTGAGGCTGGCTGTACACACACAGCCTGTGAACCAGGACCATGGGGGCTGCTTGGGGGATGATTTTATTTGCTGGAAGTTGCTGGGTTCACCCCAAGCCATTGGTGTGAAAGAGCTGGAGCAGTGCCATCGCTCCAGTGAGAGCAGCAGCCTGGCAGAGATGGCCAGTTTGGGAATTGGTCTGCTTTCAGGGCTGGGGTGGGAAATAAAGCTCAGTAACTTCTCCTTTGACCTTCAGAATATCATTTGATCTCCTTATATTTGGAGCTGAGGTGGGCTGAGTTATCAGCAACAACCTCTGCAAACCTGACCCAGGCAAAAGGGCAGGTTTTGAGCAGTCCACAGCAAAAAGGCTGATGTGAGATAAAGAAGGAGAGGGAAGTGGGTCAGCCTTGCAGATTCAAGTTATGGTGGATTCTATACAGCTTTTCCATCATTCTTGCACTGCCATGGCAGGATTTTTTTCACCAAACTGTAAAAAATAACTCTGGCAAGAAATGAAGCACAGGAAGTGCTAAGGAAAAGAGAACTTCTCAGAAAAATTATGTAAGTCAAGTTTAAGAGAGAAAATCCCAAGTAATCTCATTACCAAAATCAGTTAGTGGTGAGCCTTGCAGTGTGTGAGCTCACATGTGGTTTCTTACTGATTATTTATCAGGTGCTCCTGGTGTGTGATGACAAGCACAAAATTAATAGGTTATTGCTGTGGCTCAATCTGGGATTAAATAACTCATAACCAGCCTTCTTTTTATTCATTTATTTATTTGTAAAGCCTCCCTGGAGAGCCTGTGTGCCCATTGATCCAGCGCTGCCGTGTCCGTGCGTCGGTAACGGCTGCTGCTCCCAGTGAGGGGAGGCTTTCAAGCCCAGTATTGATCCTTTGGAAGTTTGTTTGCTCATAGTCACAGTTACAAGCCCTTGTTCAAACTGCCATGAGATGGGCTGTTTTATTTCTTAATATCAGGCTAAACCTCTTCCACATCACAAAGATTTATTTCTGCACTTAATTTTTCCAATACGTGTTTTCTATCTCAGAAACCGAGCTGACATTTCTGTGTGACACTAATGCAGCTCTTAAAGCTGCCTGAGGTATTTCAGTCTCCACGTGTGCCAGGGGAGTTGGTGGGTGCCAGCAGCCTAGGACAGGGCACCTGGAACCCTATGGACCAGGTCCAACACATATCCTCTTTGGAAATTTCAGTGAAAAGCAGGAGATGCTGCTTTTCTCTGCAGCCATCTCTGCTCTCTTCAGCTATTCTGTGGAACCAGAGGAGCCCTGTGCTCCTCTCCTGCCTGCAGCACACCTTTTCCAAGCTTCAGGAGGGACTGTTTCTTCCCAAGCAGTAATTCCAAAACCAGAGCTATCTTTCCCAGCTGCCCAGTTTTCCAGGTCAGGTTTGTGGAGCTGCTTCTCCTGCGAGCCCAGATGGAGCCGTGGGCGCTGCCCTCACCATCTCCTCCTCTTCCTCTCCTCAGCTGTGGTTAAAGTCAGCTCCCCATGTGCTCCTCACACTGGTCCAACCTTCCCTGCCAACCCAAGGAGCCCCAGTTCAGCTGCCCTCAGGCTGCATCCTGCACACCCTGTTTCGGGACTGAAGAATTTGCACCCTTTGGGTGCTCCATGAGCTCGGTGGGATCACTCTATTTCACCAGGGTTATTAATGACCAAATCAGCCTTTTCTGGCTTTGCCTCTGAGGGAGCCAGGGTGAGCTGTGCTGTCTGAAGGAGGGTGACAGTGCAGGGGTGGCCTGGGCACAGTCCTGCCTGCCTAAGCACTGCCAGCTCTCAGAAGTTTTGCTCTGAAAGAGCTGCTCTCCTTGACCTATTTTTTTTTTTTTTTTTGCTCACATCCATGGCCTGTGTTGTGTCCTGAGGAAGGGATCACACTGCTCGAAGGCCCTTTATTTTTAGCTAGCCCAATTTCTTGTTGCAGCTTAGTGGGGTCTGGTCCTTTCAGTTCAGCTCCATCACAGCTCACGCTCTCCAGAGTTTGATTGCTTCTACCCAGGTCCCTGATGTTCTTTGTACATCCATTTCTCACTCAGAGGGTTTCCTACTCCCCTTGCACTGGCTTCATTCCTTCTCCTTTATGTCCTGCTCAGCCTCTCCCACTGCTCCAGATCCGTGGCTGAATCTCTGGTTTCCCTTGGCCCTTGGTTTGCAGCATGGACCAGGCATTCACAGCCACAGGCCGCCAGGCTTGTCCTGGAGCTCAAACAAACCTTCCACAAACAAATCCTTCCCTCCTGTCTGCTCTGATAACCTTGGCAGTGCTTCCCTTCCTCCCAAATGTCAGGAAATTGGAAATGATGTCACATAAAAATCAATGGCTTGGCCCTGCTCCTTTTGCCTTCACCCAGGGCAGGAGGGAGCTGCTGTTTCCTGGTGACCCAGAGCAGTGATTTATTGAGGTGACCCATCCTGTCCAGGCAGCTGACCTGTGGTATATTCATTTTTCTCAGTCCACCCACATAGCCCAGAGCAGTGGCTTGTGCTTGGCATTAGGCCACAGGTGTGGGCTCAGAAATCTGCCCAGGATATTTCCTTTCTGTGACTGTGGAGCTACAGGTAAGGACTTGCTCCAAATCTGGGTGAGCTGGGTTAGAAACAAAGTGCTCATTTCTCCAGTGCTCATTTCATTTCCCAAAGGATTGAGGCCCTGCAAGGGCCATGTGCTGTTTCCATCAGCAACTGTTGCTCCAAGGCAAGGAGGGATTCATTATGAAGACTGCAGATTACATTGCAGACTGCCTTTATTATTCCCCTGGACTACTACCAGAATGCACAGTGTGATCCAAGGAACAGGGGCAATTCTAAGGTTCCATTTCCTGGAAATCATTGGGGCTCTACTCATTTAATTTAAAATCCAGCTCCTGTTGGAAACCAAACAGCCATAGGAAACATAACACAATTGATAAAGGTCACTGTGGACTAAATCCTTCCTGATGATCAAGCCAGCTCCTGTTCTTGTCCCTGAAAAACCTTTCCCTTGGGAGCCCTGTGAGTCCTCCAGGTGCTGGACCTGGGAAGGTTTGTTTCAGGCAGAGGTTCTGCAGCATCCCTACCTGTAGGAGCAACGGGATGGGACGGTCGGGATGGACGGAGATGAGAGATCTCTGCAGCCAGGTCTGGAACTTGGGGTTTATTGCAAAGGGCCAAGTGCAGGGGAATGAGAGAAGAGAGGGGGAGAGAGGATGAGAGGGTAAGAGAGTAAGTGAGTAAAAAAGGTAAGAGCGTAAAAGCGTAAGAGAGCGAGGTTCACGTTACAATACAATCAATCTTTTTCTGTGTTGAATATTCTTATTCTCACTAACCAATCTAGTACAAGATGCAAATCCTATAGCATTTACATACAGCCTATAAGAATCATAACATTACCATACTGTGTTATATTTTAAACCCTAAAAACTCCTCTTTGGACCCCTTCTGCCAAGCTGTAGGGTCTGCTCTGACCCTTGGAGCTGTCTGCAAGCAGAGGGTGTTGTTCCATCAAAAGGGGATCACCTTCAGCCAGCCACACCATTGTTTTCCAGTTGTTCAGTAACTGAGGGATCTCAAAGCTGCTTTCATTTCAATCTCCCTTAGAGTTTCCATATTCTCAAAATCTTTTGCCAGGCAATCATATTCATAAGGCTTTCCTGTTTCATCTTCACCATCACCTATCCCTGTTCCCCATCACATCAGCTTGGATTCCATGTTCCAGCAAGGAAGAAACAGGCACCAGCCTCTCACACACCCATGATCTCATGGAAATTGAAGTGTGAGAGGGAAAGGAACGAGGCAATTGAGAGGTGCAGCTTTGATGCCTGACCCCTGTCCCTGCTGCTCACATCACATCAGCAGAAATGAGCCCAAATGGGTCTATTTTCCAGTGCCTGATGTTGGTGGACAGCAAATCACAGGAAATACTTCATTATTCCCCTCTAAGTGTCTTTCTCTGGACCTTCCCATACTCCTTACTATGATTTTTGGCTTGTTATTAACTAAAATGTGCAGGGAGGATGGTTGTTGATGATACATGAGCCAAGAATAGATCCCAGCTCTTTCTACCATTTTGGCACCGAAATGCCAAGAGGGATGAGACACCCTGTAGTAAATGCTGCTCATTTTGAGGCAGCAACTAGAAAATACTGTTCTGGCTGAGCTAGGGAGAAGAATGGATGGGCAGGAGGATCTGTGTTTTGGCTGTTTGATTGCTGAATCCAGTGGGAATCCATAGAGATGGGAAGTGGCATCTTCCCTGGGAAATGGGAGCTGCAGGGCTGATGTGCTTCTCTGCCCCATGGCCACCAGTTTCTTCTCTGGCTGCTGTCTCCTAATTGTCCAGGGAAAAAAGAATCTGAGCATCCTCTCAGCACTTGGCTCTTTGCTCCCCTAGCAGGGAGGTATTTCTCCTGGGAACACATCCTGCTTTTCTTGAGCTGAGGGAAGCATTAAATAACATTGAAAATGAGGCTGCTTAGCAAAGCCAAAGGTGGAGGGAAAGCTTGCAGGAGTGTGAGCTGTGGCACTTTCTTGGGCTGTCTGGAGACAGCAATCCCCTTCCTGTAGGTTGGAACCTTCTGGGAAAAGGCTCAGTGTGAACGTAGGAAGAGCCAAATCTTTAATTTCATATGGAAGGGAATTGTCAAAGCTGTTGCAGCGCTCGAGGGTGAGAGTACATCTGCTTCCTACCAAGATGTACTTGCCTGCTTTGGACTCGAGGTCAGATCTGATAATTAAAGACTCTCTCCTTCTCTGCCTTTCACTCAAGAACTTGATACTCTTCCAGCAGCATTCCCTGCTTTTCTCTCTTATTGCTGCCCAGAGCAGTGAGCTGGAGGGGCACACAGACCTTGGATGTTGCATCTGTTCCGTAAACGCCTTTCTTTGGACTCCACAGTAACTACAAGTTTCCTCCATGTTAATCTAAATGAAACTGCTGCAGACACAGCCCAGGATGGGTGTGGGGAGCTGGTGCTGTGGATTTGTGAGACAGAAGTGCTGGGGATGAGCACTGCAAGAGCTCAGAGCTCCCCAGAGCAGTGGAGGAGCAAGAAACCTCTGTCAGCATCACCTACTCGCTTTCACCATGAGGGAATTATGGCACAACATTATCCTTGGAGGCTTTCAGGTGTAAAAGTACAAGCTGTGAGGACTTTTGGCATCTCTGAGAGTCTGTGTAAGCAAGGGAGAATTAATCTATTTGCATCTGAGGCACTAGGAAAAAAAAAAACTACCCTCCTCCAGTCTGTTTGGCCGTGTTGGCACAGAGAGTTGTCATCTCCTGGTCCAGGCAGGATTTGTGTCTCCTGATTTAATCACTAAACCCACCACCCTTACTGCAGTGATAACAGCAGCAGGACTTCTCTCCCAGGGACTCTGCACACCAAGGGAGCACAGGAGTGATGGAGCCACTCCTGAGGGTGTGCAACAAAACCAGTGCAGCTCTAAAGGGAGTCCAGGGAAGATGCAGCCTGCTTAGAAAGTCAGTAGCTTTTGTTGTCTAGCTGGATTTAGATATTTTTCCTTACTGCTTGCAGTGCTGAATAGCAGCAGAATGTGCCTTGGAAAATATACATGACATGGCACTTATCTGTGATTCATTCTGCCTTTACAGCAGCAGTCAGTGGCACTATCAGCCTCCTTGCTACTCCACACAAGACCATCTCTCACACGTATCTTTTTCCTTCTTGCTCTTATTCCTTTAATCTTCTGTTGCTGTGGGTTCCCCTCCACCCTTCCCCCCATACCAACTTCACTTTTTCTCCACTGCACCAAGAACTCTGATTTCTGGTGCTATTTTATCAGTCTGCAGGGCACCATAGGAACTGCTAATTTGCCCAAAGCAGCAAATGTGCAATAAAATAATAATAATTAAAAAATATGTTATACATAAATGACATGGGCATGAGAGAAGCTCTTCCTTTAAGGTTTGCCCAGGCCTGGCTGCAGCTCTGTCCTCATTTCCCTGCCTCCCTCCAGAGCACAAGGTGGGTTTGGACAAGGGAGGGTACTGGCCGCTCTGGGAAAAGCAATACAACAACAAAAATAAAGCAGATTATTGTGTCATGTCACTCTGCTTCAAGTTTGATGATGTCATAAATGTAGCATGGCTTTTGCAAAATTAGCATGGTCTCCTAATTGGTAGATCTACCATGGAAGTGGAAAAGTGGCAGTGTTGGAGGGGAGAGGGATGGTGATGGGAGCTGCTCAGGGCTGGGCTTGGTCCAGCAGCTCAGAGCAGCTTTGTTAATCCTTGATCGTGGTGTCAGTGATGCTCAGCAGCTCCTGTGCCAGGGACTGGCAGTTCTTGATAAGGCCCTGCAGGGAGATAAGATAAGATGCTGCCTCCATCCTTGGGGGGATCAGTGCCAGCTCTGGCTGGAGCAGCAG
>NW_005054395.1:2728113-2736796 GCF_000277835.1 Geospiza fortis | reverse complement strand
AAAACACTGACAGAGTCAGAACACACCCTGACACCCTGTGGGTCAGGGTGCTGGTGCAGTCCCATTGGAATTGTGGCTGCAGCCCTCCTGCAGCGTCAGGGGTGGTTCTGCTGGAGCAGGGATCCTGCAGAAAGGTGCAGTCTCTGCCTCTGGAGATCCAGTGGAATCTGGAGAACAGGCAGCTGTTCCTCTGGGAAATCCAGTGCAGAAGCTGTGCTGGTGTTCCAGAATCTCCAGATTCTATCCAGGTAGGAATGCTTGGCTCCTCCCAGTGGGATGCTGTAGTTCTTATCAGCCATGCAGTGACATTCAATAGCTGTTATCAGCAGATAATGGTGTCTGGGGAGACAGTAGATGTCTCCCCAGAGGGAGGAGTGGTTGTAGAAGAGATAAGGAAAGCTGCCCACTGAACAGAAGACAACTGCCACACAGATGGCAAATAGAATACAATTTGCTTGGCAATCCAGGACAGCCATGCCATTCCCCATTCCATCCATGCTGTGCCATTTCCCATCCCATCCATGCCGTGCCATTTCCCATCCCATCCATGCCGTGCCATTTGCCATCCAGTCTGTGCTGTGCCATTCCCCGTCCCGGCCGTGCTGTGCCATTCCCCATTCCATCCATGCCGTGCCATTCCCCATTCCGTCCATGCTGTGCCATTCCCCATCCAGTCCATGCCGTGCCATTCTCCATCCAGTCCATGCCGTGCCATTCCACATCCAGTCCATGCCGTGCCATTCCCCATCCCATCCATGCCGTGCCGTTCCCCATCCCAGCCATGCTGCGCTATTCCCCATCCCGGCGCGGTGCAGGGCAGCAGGGCGCTGGGGTTTGGTTCAAGCTCTGGGTGTGTCAGTGATTGTTCCAATGGCTCCTCTCAATCCAGGGCAGAGCTTTGGAGGCTCCGTGCTGGGCGCTCCTCCCGTCCTGCCCGCGGTGCCTCCGATGCTGTTGGCGATGAGCGCCTGCAGCAGGAAGGCGCTGACCCTGCTCAGCAGCGTGTTCGCCGTCTGCGGCCTCGGCCTCCTGGGCATCTCTGTCAGCACCGACTACTGGCTCTACCTGGAGGAGGGCATCGTCCAGCCCCAAAACCAGACAGCTGAGATCAAGCTCTCGCTGCACTCCGGGCTCTGGAGGGTCTGCTTTCTGGCAGGTAGGGTCAAAAACATCCCCTTGGTTTGTTGTCAGTGCCACCCGGCAGCAAAGGGCCAAGAAAAATGGGATTTTTGGAGGCTCCATCCATCCCTGCTTCCAAACTCAGGCACAACCTTTGGCAAGCAATGTCATCTCTTCATGCCTGACTTTAACAGCCCAAAGGATAAATCTGCCTTTGCACACAGGCTTAGGCAAGTCTGCTGCTGCCAGACCCCCTGCCCTGTTCCAGAGCTGCAGCCATGATGCCTTGGGCAGCAGCTAAAAACTTTCCATTTCATCCCTGCAAAATTCAGATTCAGGTCAGCTGGACCGTTCCCTCCTCCTGTGCCAAGTTTGATGAAGCAACTTGGCTGCAGGGACAGAGTTGAATAGAACCCAAGGGAATGGGAATCTCAAAGTGACCAACCTGAATGTCACAAAGTTTCAGCTGCTTAGGAAAAGTCAGGGGAGAAGTGAGGAGCTCTGATATGGCCCCTGGGATGATTTTAAACCCCCTGGCTCCAGAGTTCACAGTTTTGTCCACATCTGCCACAGGTGAGGAGCGTGGCCGGTGCTTCACCATCGAATACGTCATGCCCATGAACATCCAGCTGACCTCTGAATCCACAATCAATGTCCTGAGTAAGTGGTTTGGTGGCGTTCCACCCTTTACATCCTGCAAATCACCGAGTCCCAAGCACTAGGGACCCTCCCCAAGAAATCCCCTTTGTGTCCTTGCCAGAGAAGCTCTGAGTTCCTTGGCAGTGCTGCCACACAATGATACAACTATGTTTTCTACTATGGGAATTGCCCAGAGTGCTCCTAAGCTTTTGGGGACGTCCCTTTGTAATGGCAGGTTGGCCACAGAGGCTCTAAGCTGTACAATTTCCTGTCACTGGCTATTCAGCACTAAAGTTTATCAAAGTGTTTGGCTTTTTAGTCTCCTCTCCGTAATTTGCAGCTGTATTTATTCCCTTGCAATTTTACACATTATATAGCAGGATGAATTGAGGATGGAGTGTCCCAGTTCTCACGATGAATTCTGCAGTCATCTCTGAATTAATAAATAGAAGGGTTTTAAAAACACTTCTGCAGTGAAGCTAGAGAAAAATGCAGGTTCTGATGGTTTCCTATGCAACATTTCACCCAGGGACCCTCAGAAATGCAAACATCAGCAGAGCCACCACCATGGAGGTGGGACACTGGCACAGGCTGTCCAGAGAGTCTATGGATGCTCCATCCCTGAAAATGTTCAAGGCCAGGCTGGATGGAGCCTGGAGCAACCTGGGATAGTGGAAGTTGTTCCTGCCCGTGGCAGACAGCTGAAACATAAGGTCCCTTCCAACCCAAACCATTCTGTGATTCCACAATTCTATGTTTTACTCAGCTCATTAGCAAGGAGAGAAACTCAGACACAACATGGTCTCTGAGCAGGAGGATTGGAGCCCTCTCACACAGCCAAGCACATTTCTCACACTATTTAGGGAATATTAACCTGTTTCCACTTTCCTCTGCTCCTCTCTCAACAGAGATGATTCGCTCTGCCACCCCCTTCCCCCTGGTCAGCCTGTTCTTCATGTTCATCGGCTTCATCCTGAGCAACATCGGCCACATCCGGCCCCACAGGACCATCCTCGCCTTCGTCTCGGGGATCTTCTTCATCCTCTCAGGTGAGTGCTGCAAGCCAGGTTTTCTCCTGACAGCCCTTGAGCAGGGAGCACGTTTGCTTTGGTAGCTGCTGGTGCTTTCCTAACCTGCCCTGGTGGCTCCTTGTCGGACTCATCACTCCCAGCTCAATCCCACAACCTGATCAGACCTCGTGGGATGGATGCAGAACTTTGTGGAAATGTGGGGAAAGGCTGCCCAACCCATGCAGGAGCAGGTGCTGGGGGAGAGGATGCTTCTTGTGAAACATCAGTCGCAGGAGAGATCTGAAACTTCAAACTGCTCAGCTGGCCTGTGTCTACATGAGGAAAGTGAATGTTTTATTCATGGTGCTGTGCAAGTGCTAAACAAATAGCTGTGACAGCTGAGCTTTGAAGCAGCTCCTACTGGAGCCAGATCTCTCCTCCCAGTGCTCACAGATTTCTCTGAACAGGGAATGTTTGACTGGAATGAGAGGAGTTCCCTGGGTTGGAGCAGCAGGAGGGCAGCTCCTTTCCCCAGTTATTACAAGCACACTCCCAAGTTTTTTTTACTTTCCCCCAAAGCCAGGCCTTCAGGAAGGTGCTTCTTCAGCAGCTTCATCCCTGAAGCATTTCCCACTGTCCTTCCCCAGGTCTGTCACTGGTGGTGGGGCTGGTCCTCTACATATCCAGCATTAATGATGAGATGCTCAACAGGACCAAGGACTCGGAGTCGTTCTTCAATTACAAATATGGGTGGTCCTTTGCCTTCTCTGCCATCTCATTCCTTCTCACAGAGGTACCCACACCCTGTAACAAGTGTATCCTATTCCCAGGGGTGGGCAGACTGGGGCTGTTGGCAAAAAGGGGGCTCAGAGGGGTTTAAGGGTGGGCTGGAAGGGTAGGGGGGTGATGTATAGTGTGAAGGGGACATGTTGGGGGACAAACCCAACCTGGAGCACTGATGGGGCATTTGGTCACAGTTTGGTGCCAGGCGTGAAAAGCAGAGATGTGGTTGTGCTGCATTATTCACTGCACAGATCCATGGGCAGGGAGGTGATAGTGCTCAGGTGCTTCTGAGCATCAGCGCAGCCCAAACCAGGCGATTTCTGTGTTGTCCCGTGCGGGTGGCGGCGCACCGGGGGCGGGGAGGTTCTCAGGCCGTCTGTCTGTCCCGCAGAGCGCCGGGGTGATGTCCGTGTACCTGTTCATGAAGCGCTACACAGCCGAGGACCTCTACAGACCCCACCCCGGCTTCTACCGGCCCCGCCTGAGCAACTGCTCCGACTACTCGGGGCAGTTCCTGCACCCCGACGCGTGGGCGCGGGGCCGCAGCCCCTCGGACATCTCCAGCGAGGCGTCCCTGCAGATGAACAGCAACTACCCAGCCCTGCTCAAGTGCCCCGACTACGACCAGATGTCCTCGTCCCCGTGCTGAGCCCCCCGGCCCCGCGCCCCTCCGCTGGGCGCCGCGCCCCGGCTCCGTTTGTCGTTTTTTTAGGCCGCTCTTTTCTGGCCAATTCTCTATTTATAGGAGCGTAAATATAACCAGAGAGATTGGTTATATAACCAATAGTGTAACCTAGAGAATTGGGATGTTTCCCTTTCTTTGTTTTTTTGGGTTGTTTTATTCCTCCCCGCGTAACTAAGAATCTCTCCAAAGTCCTCCTCTCTCAGCTCATCCCGCTGAGCAAACAGCAGTTCTGCCTGGGGGATGAATCCAGGGCTGGACTCAAGAGCAGGAAAAAGAAAATAGAGTAGAACTAAGGGAAAAAAAGGTGTATTTTTTGGTGTAGGTAGGTAGGCTGATAAAGTTTGTGCATTCGACTGTATCATTGAATTCTATATTTACTGGCCTGAATGCCAGCAGGCATAAAAGATTTGTGTAACTTTCCAAAAAACCAGCATTAGAAAAATATAAATTTTGTCTTGACTGAACACTTAGTGGTTGGTATCTCTCACTGCTGGATATCACTTCCAGCCAGGCTGGAATGGGAAATAGCCATCCTTCCATGACATCCTTCCATGGACACCAGCAGCTTGTTCCTCTCTGGCCACTTGGAAACTGTTGCTTAAATATCCCATGTTAGACTGGAGGCACTCTGGGGTGCTGGGCTGGAGGGATGGCTCCAGCACCCAAATTTCCTCTGCCATCCTATAGACAAGAGGCCTGAGGCATAAATGGGAGAATTTCAGTACAGCATCAAGTGGGAAACAACCTAAACCTTTCCCATGGGAAACATCAGGTGCAGGATTTAGAGGAAAGAAGTTACTTCAGTGAAAGGCAAGACCCCAAACTGGTGCAAAGTGATTTTGCTGAGATCATTGGTACAAGTCCACTGCACCAAAATAGTTGGCTTATTTTACATTTTGGCAAGAAAATGGTATTTTTGCTGCTTTTTGTTTGTTTGTTTTTTGGGTTTTTTTGTGTGTGTATGTATTTATTTTGAGGTTTTAAGTTTGAAAATTTCATTTGATGCTTTGGCATTTTGGCCTTAGCCAGCTGCCAGGGGAAAACACCACTGCCACTGAGGGAAAACAAAGGGCAGGGAAGGAAAAGGCTGTGATCCCTCCTGCAAGCCCCAGCTTGTCACCTTGCCGGAGAAAGAGCTTTGCCCAAACTTTATTTCTGTTCTTGTTATTTTAAACCTTTCTGAAAATTTCCATTCTGCAAAAAAAAACAGTCTGGGGATTCTTGGTATATTTGAGCTTGTTTTGTCTTACTGTTAATTAAAAGAAATAGAATATATGCAGTTTTAACCTCATTTGTAGCACGCTGCGTAATGAATGTTGGACCTGTTGGTTGTTATTATTTAATAATATTATTTGTTTATTGCTATTAAATATTTTTATTTATAAACTCCTCCAAAGCAGGGTGCAGCACTACTGTTTGCATCCATCACAGCACCCATTCCACAGGACATCACTGCAGGAGTGTATCCAGCCAGCTCTGGAACAGGATTACTCCTCTCCACTTCCTCCAGAGAAGCAAGTAATGCATATTTAATATGTATCTGGGTAGATTCCTAATTTGCAAAGTTTTAAAATCAGGGCATATTTCTGTAGACACAGTGCTATTCACCCTCAGTTTCTGTATGACCCTTGAGCATTTTTGTGCTCTCACTTAGCCCCAGTTTTTAAGAGCTACGTGACAGGTTGGCTGCTGGGAAGGTTCAGGCACTAAAGCACAACACAGCCCCACATCCAGTACCAAACCTGCTGGTCCTCACCTGCCCCCAGCCTGACAGAACATCAGTTTTCCATCAGGATCTCCATGCTCAGTGTGAATTTGGCTCCAAAAAACCACTGGAGTTCACAAGCAATCATTTTGAGTTTCCCAGGGGCTGATCTGGTTTGCTGGGCTTGATGCTGGTGGTTCTTGGTGGCTCACAGGCTGTTGCCTTTGCATGTAACTCTTGATGGATGCTGATATTCTCAGTCCTTGGGAGGGAGATGTTCAGGATCACCAAAACTGCTGATGGCCAGAGCCACAGGGGCTCTCCCATGGCCACGTTCCTCACTCTGGGGAGTCATCCTGTGGTTAATCCCGTGCAGCACCATGAGATGTCCCTGTCCCCAAGTGGAATTTTCCTTTGCACTGATTAAATACAGAATTATTCATTTTATACATTTAAATGTTTGCCTACACAAGTAGAAGAAATTAGAAGAACTTCATGCCTTCCTCAAGGCCCCAGAAGGTTTAGCAGAGTGTCTAGGGGCGAATTAGAAAAGTAATTATTTTAATTCATTGGAGAGATTCTCATCATGTGGCTGCATTTGTGAGCCTGGGAGTTCACACATTCACCCAGTGAGCACAAGTGCAGGACTGACAGAAAAAAAATCTGTAAAATAAATGTTTGCTGTTGGTTCAGTAAATGCATATATTTTAGGGAGGCTAATGTGGTGTTTGCAAAGCTCAGGCAGCAATGGTTGTGCCTCTGGGGGCTGTTCTGTCCCTCCCAAAGTGCCTGCTGTGGCAGCAGCTCAGGCTGTGGGTGGCTGTGGGCCTCCCAGCGCAGTTATCACACCTTTGTGTGCCCTGGAGAAACTTTTCCAGAGCCTTGGATCCTCAGAGCCCTGGCCTGGGTGAGGGGCTGGGGTGAGCCCAGCCACCCTGCCGGGCTCACTGCCCCAAGAACCACCCTGAAGCTGCAGTTCTCCAAGCAAGAAATGCTTAGTAAGTACATGCAGCACCCCCTTAGGACACCCACTAATGATTTTATCACCTCTTCTGGTTACCTGGCATGGTTTTTCCCCGCATCCTCCCTTCTTGAGGACCAGCACTCAGTCCCCTCCTGCAGTCTCTCTCCCACCCACCTCAGTGATGCCCTCTCACTGTGTTCTGTGTCTGTTGCTTTGACTGCAATGAATAAAAAGTGGAGTTTGAGGGTGAACTGCCAATTAAATCAGAGCTTTTACCCCATGAGTCCTCAAATTCACCCGATGGGATGAGCCAAGCCTCCCCCAGGCCCGTGGGAAGGTGACTGCTGTCTGACACTGCACAGAAAATGGTTTGTACTGAGAAACACAAAAATCTTGTTTTGCATGAATGACTAATTGGTGTCAGAGTTTGTGCACAAGGCTGTGGCTCCTTGAACTACAGCAGCAGAGTGAGTTACTGGGATTAAGGGTTAAATAAAGCCTGATCCAGGTGCATTCCCTGCTCCAGATGCTGCTCAGGCTGCAGCAGGTGAAGGTTTTCTGTCCTTGCCATCAGCAGAGACACACACACACACCTCCATCCCATAGCCTGGGTGTCCTGGGGATGGATGGATGGATGGATGGATGGATGGATGGATGGATGGATGGATGGATGGATGGATGGATGGATGGATGGATGCTGACTGAGGGAATGGCTTTGGGAGGTGAGCAAACCCCTATCTCAGGGGAGGCTGGCTAGGGAGGTGGATGCTCTGAGATCTCAGGGAACTCCCAGGAGCCACCCTGCCCCTCTGTGTCTGGGGTTTTTTAATCAAATCCCCTTTCTGTAAGCCCAAAAAGGCATTGTGTAGCCTGTATCTCTGGGATATAAAAGCTCCTCTGCCAGCATCCCCAGGACTCTCCTCATTCCCCCTTTACACCACAACACTCCCCTGGCCCCAGGGGTGACAGGGCCCTGGTGGGAACCATTTTCCCATTGGTAGTGTCCTGACAACCCTCACTGAACCATAAGGTGTGCATGCAAGAGGTTCATTAAAGACCAATCACGAGCAGTAATGAAGTATCCAGGAATAACAAGGCTGTGCTGGGCCTTGTTCTCCTTTAGTTGCTGCTGGAGCACCTTGAGGCTCCAGAGCCCCTTCCTGCACAGTGAAAAAGCCAAGGTTAAATATATAAATTCACAAATTGGGGTAGATGACCTGCCCTCCAGTGCAGGTGTGGTGGCAGTGGGCACGAGGAGCCAGTGGGAAGGTTCAGGTGAGGCAGGAGGTCCTGTGAGGCAGTAACCCCCCACTCCAGGCAAGGAGGCAGCCCAAGAGCCCTGCTGAAGCTGCTGCTGGGGTGAGATGAGATGAGATTTGGGCAGATGTTTTGAGGCAAGCTGGTGCTGCTCTTGCCCAGGAGGTCCATGCAGCTGTTGGTCAGTGTGACGGTGGTCACGAGGATTTTTGGGGTGAAGGAAGAGACGAGATCCTTGACTCCATTACAGAAGGCTTGATTTATTATTTTATGATATATACATGTACTATACTATACTAAAAAGAAAAAGGAAGGAGAGTTTCCAGAAGCTGCTAAACTAAGCTAAGAAAAGTAAAGAATGATAACAAACCAGCTCTCTCGGACTGTGTCCAAGAGATCTCAGTTCTGGATTGGCCATTAATTATAAACATGCAAGTTGGGCCAATCCAGACAGACCTGTTGCATTCCACAGCAGCAGATAATCTATTGTTTATGTCTTTCTGCTGTACTTCTCACATTCA
>NW_005054395.1:2711202-2728101 GCF_000277835.1 Geospiza fortis | reverse complement strand
GATTTTGCATGAAAGAAATGTCTGTGGCAGGCCAGGTAGGCAGGAGGAGAGCAAATCCTTCTGCTGGGGATTCCCCAGATGAACTTTGCTGTTGCATCATCTGGACACAGGGTTAAAAACCTGTGCCCTTTATCAGCTTCAAGCAGACAAGACCCAAAGGTATTTTTGTGGTGTTTTCCCTAAAACACAGCACTGTGCAGGCTCAGGAGCTGACTTGGTGCACACAGTGTGGGGCTTTCCAGCTCACAGTGCTCTGCTCTCAGGCCCTTGTGTTGCATTATTAATACTATTCATCAAGGTTGTGTATTCATTTTCCCAAATGTGAGTTGGCCCCATGGGCTATTCAAGGTGTGCTAAGAAATTAAATAGTCTTCTTCTTCCCTGCTGATAGCTTGTTAGCTGTGCAGAGCTGGTGTGCCTGTGCTGGGGATGCTGTGTGAGCAGGCAGAATATTCACCTGAGTAAATACTCCTCCACTAATGAGAAGTAGCTGAGAGATATTTATTTTCTTCTTCCTTCCTCGTGGGATTTATTTATTTACTTATTTTTTTCCCCCAAAACTGACAGCCAAACCTATCTAGAAAAAGCAGCTTTTTTCCTTCCTGTTTTCCTCATTCAGTTTTGGGGTGTTGGTAGGGTTTCCTTCACCCCACCAGCTCTTTGTGCCCAAGAACCACATCAGCTCTTTAACTCTTCCTTCTGCAAGCTGGCTGCACCACAGCACACAGGAAAGCTGTGACTGCTGGGCAGGGAGCAGGGTGTCCCCAGGGTGTCCCCAGGGTGTCCCCAGGGTGTGCCCAGAGTGTCCTCAGTGCCCCAGCTGCTCCGTGGGTGCCACCATGGCTGGGATGCTCCACTGACCTTTCCTCTGTGCACTGCAGGCTTTCTGTCTATAGCTATTGTGTAGATGTCAAATCCCAGCCTGTTCCCATGGATACAGGAGAATGTAGAGAGAGAAGAGCTGCCTCCTTGCTTTATCTTCATGTAGTGTTTCTATAGCTCAGATTTTGGGTTATGGTGGCCTCAGTGGGCAGTGGCAGCAAAGGGCAGGAGGTGGCTGCAGCAATTACCTTGTGTGTATTTAATTGCCAGCCGGTCTCCCAAATGTAACCCTGCTTCTTTTCACACCACTTCATCTTTGAATCTCTGGTCAAGTCAGTCTTTATAAAAGAAAGACTCTTTTTTAAATTATTATTACAATTTCTAATACAGGAAACCACTATTTCAACCAAAAAATTAGCCCCACTCCCCTGTGTTGCCAGATTTTATCCCAAGGGCTGGATTCAAGGAATACCTTGACTCTAACTGGATATTTTCATGTTTTGAGCAGTTTGTACCGGGATGTTCCGTGGGCTCTGCCCAGCATTTTTAATCAAACCACCCCAGAACTCCCCAAGCCTCATCCCTCTCTCCATTTCCAATGAAAGGAGAAATATTCACACAGAAATTGTGATTAATGTGCCTTGAAAATACACAGCACCAGCAGTCAAGGTTATTCCCCGAAAAGCCATTTTTTGTCATCGGCTCTGGACAAATCTCCAGGCTGTGATGAGATGCAGCTGCTTTTAATCTTTAATGCTGGGACAGTGTGCATTCATTTTCTTAGGGGCAGACCAGGTGTGACAGGGGTGCAGAGGAGGTTCCATGGCTTGTGCTTGTCCAGGTTTGCAGCTGCTCAAGCTGGGGCTGCTGCAGCTCCCTGTGCCCAAAGGGCAGCACCAGCCCTGCTTAAACGGCTCATTTTTCATCAAAGTCCCTCTTACCCCAATTAGTCCCAACCACCAACATACACCTCTAAATCTGCATGTAGATAAATGCAGATAAGCCCAGAGCTGGGATTCAGCTTTGTTGCTAATTAGCAAAGTGTTTAGGCACGTGCTCTTCCAGCAGGATCCACCTCAGAGCCAAAATTAAGGCCAGGAAAAGCTCTGCTGAACAAGAGCTGCCTTTGTTTAACAGCACTTGGTAGTTGGGTTTTGTATAGAGGAGCTGGAAGGCACAAAAGAGGAGACAGTACAGAGACATAACCATAAATTTATTATTTTCTACAGTGATAACTTTTTTAATGAGGTGCATGTTCACAAAAATATAACTCTGAGGTTCTCACATCTGCCTGACATCCTGACACATGCCAGCTTCCTGCTGCAACTGCAGGGGAAAACCTGCCAAGGAAGCTGAAAGGTGTTATTTAATTAATAACAGCTAATTTGAATAAATACTGGAATGTCACTCAGCTGCTCCCAGGGGGAGTGTGGGGAGTTCACCTCCGTGGGAAAGGGAACACGATCGGTGTCACGCAGGAGAAGGAGCAGAGCCTGTCCTGTCACTGCAGGTCAGATCCTGCTCAATTATCTGTGTTTAATGAGTCAATCTGTGGCATTTAGCTTCAGCATAACTGAATGCTGTGGGGGTCTTAATGCTGGTTTAATCTGCCTCCAGCTCAGCTCATCAAAGGCTGCAGAAGTGAGGGGATAAGAGAAGAATCAGTGGCACTGGCCAGGGCTGTGCTGTGCCCATCCAGCATCTTAAATTGAGATAATATGGCTTTTACAGCTGCCTGGCTTCAATGCTAAACAAGCTCAAATATCTGAGTGAGAGCTCTTGATTATCTTGGAAAAGCAAATAGTGCTTTATTTTAGCAGAAATTACAGGGTCTGTTTCTGGAGAGAGCATCCCCAGCTCCTGCTGCATTTAAATTTTGGGATGACCCATGTCTGTCCAGGACAATAGGACTATGTATTATTTAGTGTAATTATTCATAATTCAGATAAACACAGAAGGTCTCTCCAGCAGTGGAGAACACGTCCATATAAAATCCCCATCAAATTATTTATCTTCATATAAATTATGTACTGTCAAAACTGTTCTACTGATCTGAAGGTTAAAGGCTTCATCATGGAAATGCAGCAGCTCCCTGTCATCTTGATCAGAATGTGATTATTTACAAGGAAAAAAAGCATCCTGGTGGCTGTGGATTTCCTATTGATCTGCTTCAGCAGCCCTGTCTGACTGAGAACAGCTGAAATATATGAAATAAAAACACAAACCTACGGTTGTTTTATCTTCCCATAAAAAAGTAGGTCATATCCCCAAGTGAGCTGTATTTTATTCATGTAAATACATTTTTACAATTAAAAATGCAACAAAAACTATGTTCATGTCAACAGAGCTGAGCCTGGTGAAACTGGGTTAGGCTGATGCCAGGGCTTCCTTGGGCAAAGCCTTGCTGATGGATGAGCAGCTCCCTCACACCTCTGCTGTGGCTGTGGGACCCAAAACCACACCTTTTGGAGCAGGAAAGTGAAGCAGCAGAAAAGCTTAAAGCTCTCCAGATTGAGCTCCATATAGGAGTAATTCTGGCTGCTATTTTGAGGAGTTGTTTAATAACGTTAAACTGATGACAGGCTGAGATTATAACACTGCCACCTCCACGCTCCTGGGGGCTTTTTCTTCCTTACTCCCACCCCACAGCCAGTTCTGGTCTATTTGCATTTTCCCAAGGCAATTAGCATGCTCCAAAGGCTCTGGAGCAAGCTGGGAATTGCCTTCACAAGGGGAGCAGACAAGGCCCCTCTCCTGTGTGTACCTGGAGTTTGTTCAGCAGCAACACCTGCACTGTCATCTGGTCCAGGAAAATATTTTAGGGCAAATCAGAGCTGCTTCTGGGGCTAAGAGCTCACCCCACAGGTACCACGCTGCATATGTGGGGCTGCAGCCTGTGGGAAAACACACCTCTGTCTCAGCTTTCCTATTTATAAACCAGAAAATGTCTTGATTGGCAGCTTGGCACCTGGGGACCTCTGGGTGAAGCCCTTAGCATGCTCACAGATAATTAATGGTTGCTTTTCTGAAGGTTTAATGGCTCATTTGTGCTGCATGGTGATCAGCACTGAGCTCCTCTTCACAGGATGCTCCCTCCCCAGTGAGGGGCCTGCAACAGAAATTGGAGCTTCTCATAGAAACTGTCCCAACAGGGTCAGGGCTGTCTGAGGGACCTGCATCACCAAAAAATTACAGCCTGCAGCAGAGGCAGAAGAAGAAAAAAGCTAAAAAAATGGGGCTTTCTGCCACACTTTCCTATTTTTCTGGTGCTTCATTTGTAATAAGGGAAAAAAATAAAGGGTTTGGGTGCAGCTGGCTATTAATTGAGAAGGAAAGTGAGAAGGTGATGCCCTGAAGTTCCCAAATGTGGGGGTGTGGGTTCAGATCAGTACCTCCTCTGCAGCCATCACTGGGCCTCTAATGGTCAGAAGAAACTTTATTTCTTCTCTTTTCTCAGGTCTGTCCTTGTTTCAACTGATGTCATCAGCTGGGATTTTTTGGTTGGTTGGTTATTCCTCATGGTCTTGAGGGTAGAATTGTCCTTTCCATGCACATCACCTTTTCCCAGCTGGCAAGGAGAAGCTGTTTGCCTGCCCCATGCTGGAGCTGCACAAGGAAAATGCAATTTCAAGTAGTGTGAAAATAGATCTGTCAACCTGGCCTATTTGCTTAAGGGTCCTTGGGCTGTGTTTGAGGTTTTTAAGGTGTCAGGAAAGATGCTGGAAAATAAATTAGGTTTCATTTAGCTCAGAGTTACAATTAAAACTTGGAATGATCAGTGTCTGTTTAGGCAAATCAATTAAAAGATTGGCACATAAATTACATGTACCTTCCTCTTCCACTGTTCCTGTCATGCTGGGAGAGCTTCACACTGGGACTTTTGAAGGTGAGGCCACTAATCCAACATGTGTTTCCATCAGCCAACCCTACAACTGCCCTTCCTGACCTTCTGGATGGTCTCTGACTTGGGATGTTGTGGGTTTCTCCCTTGGGAGGTTTTCTCCATCATCAGCTCCTCCAGCCTCTTTCATTGGAAGCAATTTCCCTCTGCATCCCCAGGAGTTTGGAGGAGCAGGCACATCTCACTGGCTGCTCAGGGTGGTGAAGGAATCTGCTCATCCCACCCCAGGGGCCCTGGCTTTCAGTGGGATATCAGCGGGAAAACCTCGGGGTTATCAGTGGGATATCAGTGGGATAACCCTTGGGGTATCAAATGGCCTTCAGTGGGTTATCAGTGGGTTATCAGTGGGAAATCAATGGGATATCCTTGGGGATATCACTGGGAAAACCCTCGGGGTTATCAGTGGGTTATCAGTGGGATATCAGTGGAAAAACCCTTGGAGTTATCAGTGGGATATCAATGGAATATCAGTGGGATAGCTCTTGGGGTTATCAGTGGGTTATCAGTAGGATAACCCTTGGGGTTATCAGAGGCATATTAATGGAGAAACCTTTGGGGTTATCAGTGGGATATCAGAGGGATATCAGTGGGATAAGCCTTGGCGTTATCAGTGGGATATCAGTGGGGAAAACCCGTGGCGTTATCAATGGGATATCAGTGGGATATCAATTGGAAAACCCTTGTTGTTATCTGTGGGTTTTCCATGGGATATCAGTGGGAAAGCCCTTGGAGTTATCAGTGGGATATTAATGTGAAAACCCTTTTGGTTTTCAGTGGGATATCAATGGGAAAACCCTTGGGGTTATCAGTAGGATATCAGTGGGAAAACTCTTGGAGTTATCAATGGGAAAACCCTTGGGAAGGGCAGAGAGGTCAGAAGCCCTTGGGAAGTCCAGTCCCTGCTTCACACTCCCTCAACAATGGATTTAACAACTTTCACAGTATACAAAGAAATTGGGAAAGAATTTCAAAAATAATTGATATTTAAAACAGAGAGAGCCTGAGGGGACCATGGGCCCAGCACAGAAGATATTGGACACAGAAAGGCTTTGGATACACCAGGACCCTTCAGTCTAGAGGACAAAGGCTGGAGGAGCCTGGAATGGGACAAAATCCAACCAAAACTGCTCAAGAGCAGCTCCTGGTCTCAGTTTCAGCCCAGCAGCTGTGCTGGTGTTCAGGTTCTTGGGCTGTTCCCAACATCCTGGGCACATAGTGGGGCTTGGGAGCAGCAGTGGCTGCTGTGGCACCCCAGCTGCAGGAATCATCACATCAAATATTGGTGTTCCAAAGGGATGCAGGGAGCTGCCAGCCCCTGCCCATGTGCCAGCAGGTCACACTCCAGGCTGCCAGTGTGGTTCTGTGACACCAAAATGCTTGGGAGGGCCTTGAGGGACCATCAGCAAGGCTGAGGGAAGGCCCAGGGATTGAAATACTGAAGAGCAGCCAGGATGGTTCCCTAAAAACCAGCTCAAGGAGGGTCTGTCCTGCTCTGAGGGCTCTACTTGCGCTGGATGAAGGAGAGCAGCAGCCAAATAGCAGCTGGGGATGATGAGGGACAGAGTCACTGATGATTGGCAGTGTGGGCATCAGCCAGGGCTGTGCCAGCACCACTGAGCCCCTGCTGGGCTCCCCACACTCTGGGGGATTTCTTACCCCAGGCAGGCTCTGGGCAGGGAGCTGCTGGGATAAATCTGCTTTTCCTCGGTGCCAGGACACAGGGCCAGCCCTGCACACCCCCCAGCAGTGGGTTCAAGGCCAGGACAGGCTCTCAGCCTGTGCTCCCTGCCCAGCCTGGGCTGGCTTCAGTGCTGGAAATGACTGACATTTGTTGTTTCACCTGCAAAATGCCCCAGGGTGCCAAGTGCCCAGCTGAGAGGAGTTGTCACCCTTGGGACAAGGCCTTGTCACCTGAGGAGCCCATCTGCCTGGCACAGGGTGGGGAGTGACCCCTGCCAGCCCCAGTGCTGGCACCTGGTGCAGGCAGGGATGGACAAATAACAGCTGGAGACCCCCACCCATTCTGCCTTCAGGAAAGGTTGTAAGGTTCATCTTTAATCCCAGAGAAAGAAAAGCTGAAAATGCTTAAAATGCGGAGTTTTGAACACTTCCATGTTCCTTTTTTTATTTTTATGTAAAAATATTGTTGGATGAGCATGTGGACCAGCCTCTACTCTGAACTGCTCATAGCTGAGTTCCAGAGGGACTTAGTAATAATTTTATTTTCTCTCTAGGAGGAAATGTCTTTTCAGGGTCTAAGGCTGGGAGACACTGGGGCTGGGGACAATGGGGCTGGGGACAATGGGAGAACACTGGGGCTGGGGACACCGGGGGTCCCTGGGACTGGGGTTTTTGGGGCTGGGGACACCGGGGGTCCCTGGGACTGGGGTTTTTGGGACTGGGGACACCGGGGGTCCCTGTCCCTGTCCCCGCCGCTGGTTTCGCAGCTCCCTCTCCTGCTCCTCCGGCGGAACAGCAGCCGGGAGGGCTGCGAGGCTCCCAGAATCTGCTTTTTCCATCTCCACTGATCCTGTAAATGCTCCTCAGCCCCCTTGAGCCCCACTTATCATTTTTGGGAGCCCAGGCTGCTGCAAACGCAGGTGAAACTCTTTCTGGAGAGGCGATGGAGGGGGCTGCCCTCTGGAAATGATGCTGCTCCTGCAGGAAGTTTTTTGTTTTTAAAAAAAAAGTAAAAGCAAATCTCAGAGTCCTCTCTCAGGTGTAATTCACACAGGCTGTCAGGAATTTAATAAAGCAAAGATATTTAAAGGCAACAAGAAAACAAAAACTGAAACAAGAAAAATACTAAGGTAGGCTTAGATTTTAAAAAGTTTAGTAGATAAATACTGCTTAAGAGCAGAAAGGAACAACTAACAGAGGTTAAAAAGTGTGAAGTCACTCAGCTGGTGACAAAACTGCTGTTTTGGGACCAATCAGTGACCAAAGAGGAAGGAAACCTGGCAGTGCTCCTGCTGGGGTCCTGCAGTGGTCACAGTCCCAGCTGCTCCCTGGGGTTTAAACCAGAATGTCCCTGCTCCAGCAGAAACCCTGGGGCTGCTGGAGGGGGTGTGAAAAACCTTGTAAGGGAGACACAAGCAATGAAAGCACCACCAGAGCCTGGTTTCTGGTGGTGGGTGGATGCTCTGGTGTCTGCTGGACATTCCTTCCTGCAGCAATCCTTCCTCCAGGAGAGGCTTTAGCATCATCCTCCTCTTCCACCCAGCTGTTTGCAGTGACTCTGCAGCACTCTTACCTTTGCTTCAGCTGGGATCCTGCAGCAAACTGAAACAGCTGAAAGTTCAAAAGGTGCAGACAGAGACTGGCAGGTCTGTGGACCATCACACACTGACCACACAAAACAGGTTTTCTTTAGAAGGAATGGTAAAAAAAAAAAAGGTGAAAGTGTTACAGATTCTTAGCAGTCAGGGAAAAGGCAATAAAATATGAAAGGGCAGAATAAGGGACCCCTGAGTGTCTGTGACAGTTGTCACAAGGGTTCTTGGATGAAGGAAGAGATGAGATCCTTGACTCCATTATCAGAAGGCTTGAGTTACTATTTTATGATATATACATATGCTACAACTATACTAAAAAGAAAAAGAAAGCAAGGTTTCCAGAAGCTGCTGTTAAGAATAGAAAAGAAAGAATGAATAACAAACTCCGCTCTCTCGGACTGTGTCCGAGCGAGCTCAGCTCTGGATTGGCCATTATTTCTAAACATCCGAACTGGGCCAATCCAGATGGACCTGTTGCATTCCACAGCAGCAGACAATCTATTGTTTACATCTTGTTGCTGAAACTCTCAGCTTCACCAGGAAAAATCCTGAGAGAGGATTTTTCATAAAAGAAATGTCTGTGACAAGTATCACTTAAGTAGCGCTGTGAGAGGAGAGATGTTTGAGTAGTCAAAGCCAAACAAGAATGTGGGCTTGGAAAAAGGAATCAGAAGGCACAGAAACAGAGGAGCCACTTAAACCAGTGGGACAGCACACAGTCCTGAGCTGGTGGAAGCAGAAAAGTGGAATCAGGGATTTTCTGGAAAGCAGCATCAAAGCCTTAGCAGCAAATATCCAGGTGAAATTTTGCTGAAAGCCTGAGATCCCACTGGTGGCTGTCTCATCCCATCCAGCACAGATTCCCAGCCCTCCTGTCCCCACCTGGAGCCTCTTGGAGCTGGGTAATTGATTTTGTTTTGTATTTCAGCTCACTGGTGGCTTTGAGCACTGGCAGGAAACCCTCCCAGTGGGTGTCAGGACCCTGCTGCCAGATGCTGTCACTTGTGGCTGCTGAAGATTGCAGTGGGGCCACGTTTTCTGTGTGGAAATGCTGAGTCCATGACATTCACTGACAGGTATCTCACCCCTGCCTTTGCTCAGACATTGAGGATACTCCACATTTACACTGCTGGACATGGGACAGCAGAATGGAAGCAGATGCCCCAAAAGGGAAAGAGCCTGCCACGGGGAATATCGTGCCCTTCTCTAGGTCCATAGCTCCAGGGCAGGAGCTTTATCATACAATAATGGAGCAGGGTTTTTTATTCTGGCAAAGAAATGTGTCAATAAACAGCTCTTTGGTGTGATTTCTGCCAGCTGAGCTTTGATTCATGTGGCCTCTGCAGCCACCTCAGGCATACAGCTGCACAAAACACATGGATTTTGTTGCTAAGAGTTGAAAGCCTCAGTGTGGACAGAATTGACTCTTTAATAAATGCTGTCCTAATGAGAACTGCCTTGCTCCAGCCAGGCTGCAGCACTGGGCAGCTCCTGATTGACTATGGACAGCCCAGACAGGGGTATCAGGGGAAACCATCCCACAGAATTTGATATTCTGTACCCCTGGAGCCCTGGAGAATTTAAGGGGTTTACAGTCCAGGCACACACACCTCTTTTGTCTGAGTGGCTTTTAGGACATCATCTACATACTGCAACAGCCTTCCTTCTTCTGGTGGAGCTTCCCAGGACTGTAGGTCTCCTGCAAGCTGTTCTCCAAACAAAGTGGGGTGTGGTATTTTCTGAGGTCCCCCAACAAAGGGAGGAAAGAAATGATGAATCTGACTCCATGTTCTCAGAAGGCTAATTTATTATTTTATGATCTATATTATATTAAAGAATACTATACTAAATTGTACTAAAGAATACAGAAAGGATACTGACAGAAGGCTAAAATACAATGATGAAATACTCGTGACTCTCTCCAGAGCCTTGACATAGCTGGGCCATAATTGGCCAATAAGTAAAAACAACTCACATGAAACCAATGAACAATCACCTGTTAGTAAACAACGTTCAAACCACATTCCAAAGCAGCAAAACACAGGAGAATCAAACAAGACAATATTGTTTTCCTTTTACTCTGAGGATTCTCAGCTTCCCAGGAGAAGAATCCTGGGCAAGGGGATTTTTCAGAAAATGTGACGGTGAGAGTGGGGGAGTTTTTAAATCCTTGAGGCAACGCTGTTCATATGAGCTGAGTTTTGCACCCACTTTTGGGGCTTTCCCATTTGAATGCAAAGATTTTCTGGCTGGTTTCGTGGATAGGGAGGCAAAATAAGGCAATAAAACAGTAAACCAAGTTCACTCAGGTGTTAAGCAGGTTAGCAATGTATATAGATTTGCTACCAGGGATAGAGATCCTCTGTTATTTTGTTGACAGCCCTTAGATCCTGTACTACTCAGTATGACCCATCAGGCTTTCAAACAGGTAAAATGGGAGTATTGAAACCAGATTGGCAATCTTTAAACAACCCTAACTGCAAAAAGTTCTCTCCAAAGGCAAGGAAAGAAGGAAGAAAGGTGTAGCATTCACTTTCTCTGAACAGAGAGAGACATAATTCTGGTGAGAGTGTTTTGTTTTCTTGACCAATCTCTGCAAGCTGTGTCCTGATGGTCGGTCAGGAAGCAGTCAGGGGTTTTGTTCAGTTGTGTTGAGTGCTTGTGCAGTTTCAGTTTAGATGGAATATAGCATAGAATAATTTAGTATAATAAAGTAATGAATTAGCCTTCTGATATCATGGAGTCCTCCTCATCATTTCTCCCCACCACTCAAGCAAAAATTTCACTGATAGAAAGGCAAGGAAAAGGAGGGAAGATGGGGCAGAAAATGGGCAGGTGAATGCATCCTCCTTCATCCAACAGTGGCTTGCTCAGGAGCAGAGAGCTCAGAAAATTCCTTATAAACTAAGGATGTGCAGAGAGCAAGAATCCCCCTGAGTTTATCTGTTGCTATTATTTTGAAAAGAAAACAAATTAAAGTGGTTTTTGTTATTAAAAGAGCCTTTCTGAGGAAGCCAAAGACCTCCTCAATATCTGCTTGCAGTATTAAAGGGAATGAATCATTAAATGCACTTTGAGATGCAGTCACAGGTACCAGGATAAATCAATCCCCCAGAAAAAGAAGCGTCAGCCAGGGGTTTTATTTTCAAGCGCTCTTCAGAGCAATTTCAAGGTGTGCAGGGCAGTGCTGCAGGAGGGCCCCTGCTTCCCCTGACACCAATAACCCCCTGCAGCACACAGATCTCAGGCCATGGGGGAAGCTGCTGATTTCTGTGCCTCCATGGAGGAGCCTGGAGCTGGGCTGAGAAACAGCGTTCTCTCTTTGTAATGGTGCTAAAGCAAAAAAAAACAAAACAAGCCTCAACTCTCAGCAATAAGAGAATTAGCCTGACAGATGGCTTGCAGAAAAAGAAAAACTGTCTCAGGCTTTGAGATTTGTGCTGACTGAGGCACAGAAAGGAGCCATTGCAATTAGCATTTGTGCCGAGTAATTGAGAGCATTGAGACACCCAACCCAATCTGCCACCATTGTCGAGCCTTCGTTGTTCTTGATTTTGGGGTTTTTTTTCCATTTTCCCTTCAGTCACAAGTCTGGGGACAGACAAAGTGCCACGCTGGGTTTTGCCTTGCTCCTGGGGAGGCAGGCTGGGTGCTCATCCCATCTCCAGAGGAGCTCAGCTTCCCTGGGAGCCCGGGCTGGTTCCTCTCCTTGGCAGCTCCATCAGGAAGCAAACCCTGTGATCCATCAGTCTGGCTCGAGGCACAGGGTCTGGAGCCCTATGGCCATGTGCAGCTGTCACTTCTCATTGCTGTAGCACAAAGCCAGCTCTCTCTGGGATGGAATTCCTGCCTCCATCAGATTTCCACCCGGGGAAATGCCTCCACACACACTGCGAGCCACGGCCCTGGCACCCATCACTCATCTGTCTCCTTCTCTTTGGAAATTAGCCTGGAAATGCCAGTGCTTCTCCTGCTTCCCGTGTTTCTGGGCTGTGGCTGTGCCCCCGTGGCAGTGGGGATCACCCACAAACCACCCCAAAATTCCTCTCACTGCTCCCTACACACCAAACCTGCCCACAGAAAAACTGAAACAATCCTCCTCCGTGCGAGTTATATCCTTTCAGGGACAGAAGGTGGCAGACGAGTTTGCTCTGAGCGGCTGGAGAAGGAGCTGTGACATTACTCAGAAGTTGAAGCACATTGAATTTCTGGGTGGCTCCCACCCCCCAGCCCAGGGTGGCTCCAACATTTACAGGTGCCTGGCACAGGCTCTGCTGGAAAATTGGCACCTCAGCCACAGCTGAGCTAAGCTGGGAAACAGGGCTGGGTTTGCTAAAGCCTGAGCATTTCTGTCGTGAAAAAATATCTTGGTTATTTGTTAGCTTTTAGTGGTTAAGCTACAAGCGTAGCAACAAACAGGGAAAATCTGGATTTAATAAAATCTTTTCATTTATGACATTTTTCTCAGTGTTTGGGGGATTTTTTGTGAGGTGTTCACATAGCCAGCGCCCAAGAGACATCAGAGAACAGACCAATGGAACCAGTCCTGGCACGGGCCAAACAAGAAGCAACACAGGCAGGACAAATCTGCTTTTTTTTTGCTTTTTTTTCCCCTCTGCATCTGTGCAGGACAGTAGTATTTTTTCCCCTAGTGCAGAAAAAGAGAAGACATCACTTCCCTGTGGATGGCTGCTCCAACTGCAGTACCCAGAGCATCACCTGCAGCATCACCTGCAGCAGAAGGTCTCATTAGCAAGGAAGGGCAGCACAGGAGGTGCCTCTCTCTGCCTGCTGCCTCCTCCAGAGCTGCTCAAAGCCCTGAGCTCAGCCAGGCTCAGGTACATCCAGTTCCCCTGAGCTCCTGCCTGCCCTGGACAGCAGGCTGGCTCCCTTGATTTGTGGTTTTGGCCCTTGCAATTTGAGCCAAAAAAGATGGGAAATGTGGGGCTATAAAAGCTCTGCAGTGAGCACTGAGGCACTTGTGACCAGGGTGCAGGGTGGAGGAGGGCAGTGGCTCAGGTATGAACTCTCCTCTCTGCTCTGGCACTGCTGCTTCCCAATTAAAATTTATCTTATTTTAAAACCTGATTTCCTCAGGAGCCTCTGCAGCCATCAGCAGAGGTGCCCTGCTTGTGCCCAGCTGTGCTGAACCTGCTGGGGCTGCACTCTGAGCCTCAGGAGAGGCTTCTTGCCTAGAAAATAAAGTTGCACTGGGGTAGCAAACCCTGGATCTTGTGGTCTCAGCTGCTGCAAGGTCCAGGCTGTGCTGGAGAGTGCCATGGGAAAGAAGAGGGTTTGTTGGTGGGAAATCTGTTGGCTTTAAAAGTCATATTTTAATGTTCCTGTCTTTAAAAATGGAAAAAACTCACCCTATCTATCTATCTATCTATCTATCTATCTATCTATCATCTATCTATCTATCTATCTATCTATCTATCTATCTATCTATCTATCTATCTATCTATCTATCTATCTATCTATCTATCTATCTATCTATCTATCTATCTATCTATCTATCTATCTATCTATCTATCTATCTATCTATCTATCTACCTATCTATCTATCTATATCCCTACATATGTATATATCTATATATTAGGATCATAATGGGGATAAAGACAAGAGATGTTGCACCCTGAGCAGGAGAAGGATGGGGAGACAGCCCAGAGAAAATAATTGTGGTGCTAGTGAGAAATACTTGAATTAAAAATACAAATGGGTTCCTGCAGCTCTCAGTCAGAGAATCCTGTGATCAGGTGGTCAGTTCCTGAGTGGATAAACGCTGCTGCTGATTGCCTGATCCATCTTTCACTGCAGCAGAGCTCGTGTGGCAGTTGGGATTTTCAGTTTTCACCTAATTGTCAGGCTGCAGGTTGGTGTTGATCATCACCCATTCCCTCTGCTCTGGGACAGGTCTAAACTGTTGGTCCAAAATTGTATCTCAGACAAAATCTGATTTTGAGGAGGGTTTGACTCAGCTGCCATCTCCCAAAACAGGGAATTTCAAGCTTCCAGGTGATGATGGTTGTGCTTTCTCTCCTTACCAGGATACTTTATCTATGTCTTTATCAAATTGAGAGGAAAGCCTTGAACTTAGGGTAGATCTGCATCCTTTGAGACCTGTGGTGGAGGTTTTTGACCAAAAGCCTTATTTTTAAAATGCTTGATCTTAGTAGCACTCCTTTGCACTATGAACCAATAAAGGTGAGTAACAAACCTCCCCTACCCAAGTTAGAACAATTATTAGTTCTGTAAAATGAGAGAAAACTTTGCTGAATTGTAACTTTGGAAAACGAGTAGTCCATGCTCTATCTAGAGACAAACAGGACAGCAGCAGGGGTGTATCTTCTATTCCATTTCCTGCTAATATCCAATTTATAAGGAGCACCTTTAGCTGGGAATTGTTTTCAAATGAGTTGCAGGGGTGCTGGCAAAAAGAGCTGTATTGCATTAATGTTCTCTTAAAGATTCAAAACTGTTACGCAACAAAAAATTACCAATTCATGCCACTTCTTTAATGGACTTCCTAATGTATACTTTAAAAAATCAAAAAAAAAAAGAAGTGGATTGCAGAGTTTTCTTCCAAAGCTGTCAAGGCTTCTATCAGGAGCAGCTTCAAAGCCATTTTTCTTTTCATATGCTTGTCTGGTGTGTCTAACTGAGCATGATTACTTTTTCCTAAATGAATAGATAATTTTGCCTTATTTATAAGTAGAGCACCAGGATTTTTTTGTTCTGTGATGCTCTTGGGCTGAATCTCAGGATGGTTTTGAGTAATGCATGTTCATTATTTAATGAAATTTGTTTTGTGGGGATTTTTTTTTCCTTCCACCTGGATTTGTTTCCGAGTCATATATTTTTGCCATAGAGCATTCAAACACACTTGCAATATTAATGAGGCAAGTAATGGCCCATTTCAATTGAAGTTTGCCATAATATGCAAGTAATCCTTCACAGGTCTCTGTTTTAGTAATGATGGTGATTAAAATGTCTCATTTTCTCCCCAGCCAAGGATTCTGGTTGGGTTTTGGGGTGTGACAATTGTCATCTGCACAATGGCTGAACTCACTAGAAGTGCTGGGAAAAGGGCTCTTAGTGGGTGAGGGATTGCTGTAAAACTGCTTTTCACACACTCACTTTTGGCCAGATTTCCAAGGCCCTCAATAAATAGGTTAGATGCTGGAAAAACCCAAACTGACTCTAAAAGTGGTGAAATCTTTCATGCCTTAATGACCTGTAGCCCAAAGTGTGAGGTTTTGCCACTGCAGCTTGGGCTGGGGCCTCTGAGCTTTTCCTGGGGCCAGCAGGGAGGGGGGGTTGGATGGAAGATGAGACTTTGCCTGCCCATGCCAACCTCCCTGTGCACTGCCCAGCCCAGCTGCTGCCAGGCTGGCACTGTTAACACAAGGCCCCTGAGATGCTGCTGCCTTTGGAGAACGTGCCCTGAAGGGTCAATGAGGAAAAAAAAAAAGCACAAAATCTGCCTGTGGAGTCCAACATCACTGGCAGGATGGCTCCTCGCTGCAATGGACAGCTCAGAAATGAGGGCAGGAGCCTCAAAGGAGGATGAATGACTACAGAGAGCTCAATCTCCAGCTTTTACAAGCAGCTGTGTCAGAACTTTTGCTAATGTCATGACTTTCCTGGAGTCTCAACCCTCTCAAAGCTGCCTTCCAGGAAACACAGCTTCCTTTGTGACCCCAGAGGAGAAAAGAGGTTTTGAAGATGTTAAGAGGCTCAGCAGCTTCAGAGTGAATCTGTGAGAGCTTTGCATCACCTACAAACCCATTTTCCTTAGATCCCTGGCTTCTTTCAGGACTGTCAGGCTGTTTTGTGCTTGAGCTTTATTCAGACCTTGCGGAGAGATCTCTGTGTCTCAGTGTGTTGCTGTGAACGCAGAGAAAAGCTGATTTGGAGTGGGCTGGAAATGTGCACACAAGTCCTGCCCATGGGTTAGGTCTGGCAGGGGCTCTGGTGAGGGGTGTCCCAGCCAGCTCTGGGTTCAGCACTTGGCTGAATGAGAAATAAACATGGTTGACTTCAAGCTGCAGAATACGATGTCAACAGCATGAGCTGCTTGGGGAAAATTGATTGGATATAATTGACATAATTCAATATATTGAATTTTATATCAAGCCAGAGATGTTCTGCATTTTGTGCCTGTTTTGTGAAGGCAGCAAGAGCCCCTCCAGGATCAGGGTGTGTGGCTGGGTGAGCACAGTCCCTGCGTGCTGAACACCCCATCCCTTTCCTGTTCTCTGAGCAGGGATGGAAAGAAAAAAGGAGGAAAAGCAAGACGTGGATATTCCTGCTCCATCAGGGAAATTGGCTCTGAAAGTAAACAGCTACCCCAGGGAGGCAGGATTATATCCAAATCCTGGGAACATAAATCACTCTGCAGTGAGTGCTTATCTGTAAGCCCTGATGGGGAGAGGCAGGCACCTCTTCCAACTCCCAGCTCTGCTGCAGATTTGCAGTGAGAACTTGAGCCTTGAAGGTACCTGGAGAGGCACATTTAGAGAAAAAGCCCCAGAGCTGAGGGGTCTGCAGTAGGAAAACCCGTGGGTCCCCTGGAACTCTTGGGAACCTCTGGTTCTAACAGCAGAGATCAGCAGCCATCCTTTCCTCTTCCCAGGGCCACCAGCCCCAGGACCAAGTGAGCTGCCATATTTCCTGCTTCTCCTCTCTGTTTTGCTCTCCATTTGTCACTGCTGGCTGACTATTATGGAAATGATCATGGTCCTGGTACATGGTACGTGCATCACTGGCTTTGCAGAATTACCACAGGGATGAGCTGGCAAGTCACTCGTGTGCTTGAGCTGGTAGTTTGGCTCCAAAATTGTTGTTATTTCTTAGGCTGCCATAAAAGAGAGGGTCTGCATGTACTCATGGCAGAGATG
>NW_005054395.1:2695647-2711183 GCF_000277835.1 Geospiza fortis | reverse complement strand
AAGGGATGATTCAGTATTCCCACAGAAATCCAGCGTTGTCTCTCTGCTGGTGGACGTGAGTCGTGCCCTGGTCTCGTTCACACTGCTGTAACCCCTCTGAAGCCAGAACACAAAATGCATCTCCTTGCCACGTTTACATATTCTGCTCCTTACAGCATAATTTGTCCTAGTTTTTTAAGCACTGAATGCCTTCATAGGAATTTCATTACAGAGCACAAGTTTTGTCAAGTGCATTCTGCTAGTTTTGCTGGAGGTTGCTAAGCATAGTTTATTTTTTCTGAATCCTTTGTGCTGATAATTATATTTGCTCATGCCACACAAAAATTAAAATACAGCATGTAGGAAAATGCAGCTTTGTGTCACATTCCTGGGGAAAAAGGTTGCTTTTGTAAGGGCAGGACTTTCTGTGCTAGGAAAACTATCTCTGGTGACTCTTGGGGATGAAAATGGGGACAATCTGAGGGTAATTCAGAGGATCTCAGCCTTGTTACCCAATGGCACAGCAGTCAGTGCTGATAATTGATTTCAACCCATCTGCAAGATGAACACCTGCTGTGCAATATGGCTCTGTAGGATTCGTTCTCCCTTCATAGCTGGAGTAAAATCTCCATTGTTGACCTGCAAGATTGGGTGCCTGTTTGCTAAAATCTGAACTAAATCCTACTGTGAAGTTAAAGGTTCTGTTGCAGTATATTTCAAACACACTGCCTTGACACTCCTGCCTTTCTGTGGATTTTAATGGGCTCCTTTCTTTCTAAGGAAATTTAATTCCATTACTAAATAATGCATTTGGCCTCCAACCTGCCTTGTGCTAATTACTCACGTGCTGAACGGGCTTTAAATCTTGTTTGGAAACACTATAGGGCTTATTGTCTTATTAAAAGCACCTAATGTGAGCCGTTCTTTTTAAGGATGCAATTGGTCCCTAATGAAAGCAAACAGATAATGCAATAATTTTTCACTAAACTAATTATCAGAGCGGAAGATGCTAATGTGTTCCGCCAACTGTGGCCGTGTCTCCTCGCTTAATGTGCAGCGCGGCCACGGCTGCTCAGCAAGACTTTACATCTCTGCAAGCACAAAAAGGAGGCTGAATTTAGCTCAGGCTGTACCACCTCTGCCTGCACTTAGTGTTAATCAAATGGGTTTTCTTCCACAGAGGACCTCATTTACACGGACTCCTGAGGGGGTTGGGATTCTGGGTTTTCTCATTGCAAAGGTCCCAAGTAGCCAATTCTCAAAAAATTACATTGCTTCGACTGTGTTGGAAATGGAGACACCCAAAGTCAATGGCCACTGGAAAATATCCATGAGATGTTTCTTCAAGCACTGAAATAGATCTCTGTGCACAAATATGGGATCCTGACCACATGTGTGTGCAAGGGTTGACGAAGTGGTCACAGCACCAGGCCTGACAGAGCTCAAGGAGAGCTTGGACAATGCTCTGGGGGTCACAGTGGGGCTCTTGGGGCTGGAAGGAACCTGGAGAGGCACATTCCTGTCCAGGGCACAGAGTTGGACTCAATGATCCTTGTGGGTCCTTTCCACCCCAGCCTGTTCTGTGACTCTGTGTGCTACTGAGAATGACCTCCCATTTTCAATTAACTGCAGTATGCAACAAGGGCAAGCTTTAAAAAGTGACTAAACAAACATAGAGGCTGCAGAAAACCTGGCCTTAGATGTGCAAAGCCTGCAGAAAGCCCTGAGTGCTGAGAAAAACGTCCTTTCCTTGGAAGAACAAAAAAATGAAGAGTGAAAGAATAGTGAAGTTTCACCCTGAGCAAATGCCACGTGTGCTTCCCTAGCTCTCCTTGGAGCAGGCTACAACAGAAAACAGAATTGCAGCTTTGGCAAGGACTGGGATTTGCCTGTCTGATTGCTGTTACTTCCCAAAACAAATAAACAAAACACAATTATCTTTGAATGTTACCCAGGCTAATGTGTAGAACTGGCACTGGGGAGTAAGGAGAGTAGAGGACACCAGGCTAAAGTCATTAATTGGTAATGGAGTGTGTATATTTGTCAACAAGATGCTCAGCTTGGAGAGCTGAACAAAAAGAAAACAAGCTGCAGAAAAACAAATGCATACCAAGCCTTGTCACCGATATTTATTTAACAGCCTGTCACAAGCAGAAAATGTGGATCAAAGGTAGGAGAGGCAAGGAAGGAGCAGTTTGAGTCCAAGGCATCTGTTCTGCATTGCATCAGGGTTCACCTCTGGATCAGGGTAGGTTCTGCCACATCGTGTTACATCAAGGGAGTTGTGAAATGATGGAGCCTAATGCAGAGTGAGTGTTGGGAATGGGAAGGAAAACAACAACCATTGTTTTCTTATTCATTACCCACCATGGGTTTGGGGGTTATCCAGGAACAGAGAAGCTGTTTTAAGTGAGGTGGGGAGTTAAGATTGCCAGGCGGTGCTTGATAAGAGAGCCCTGCAAATTGCTTATGGGATTTGTTGTTGTTCTATCCTGCCTCCAGAACAAATCATGCTGGTAGGGGGTTTGGGTTTTCCTTTCTTAATCATTGGAAAAACCGTTAGAGAAGAACCCTTCACTCTAAACTTTAAAAAAAAAAAGATAAAAAATAATTGTCTTCTTTCTTTCTTTTTCCTACTTAGTCTCAGATCCTTCTACTGGCTGCACCTTCCTCTTCCTCAGCTCCTCAGGCTGATCCTGCCCCCTCAGTGGAAGTGCAGGGTGAGGTTCACGGGGTTTGTTTGGTGGTGAAGGTTGTGGCATTGAGCTGCTCTGCTGGGAGTGCTGCTGGAGAGATGCACATTTCCCCTCTGGCCACCTAAGCAGAGGTGACTGCTGGCCCCAAAGGACCAGCAGAGGTACCTGCCCTCTGATGTGTTTTTGGCCAAGCAATGTGAACATGAAGTTTAACTGGAAAAGAAATGGGAACAGCTGAGGGTGCAGAGAGAAAACACCAGTTGAAAACTAAGCATTGTTCAGCTATCAACAGAATGAACTTGAAATTCAATGCGTAATTTTCACGTCTTTGAATCAGAAAGCACTTTGGGAAGGGAATTGATTTGAATGATTGGAATTTCTTTCAAAAGCTTTACAGGCTTGCTTTCTAGCCAGCCCCAGTGCTAAGGAGACGAGTGATGAGCAAGGGAAATTGCAGCAAATAATGGAATCAACCGGTTTGTGATATTGTTCTGTGTCAAACACAAGCACTGTGCACTGAGCAGTGGCTGAGGTTGTTCCTCACACGCAGCCCATGTGCCTGCCCTGAGGATGACTCTGCAGGTCTGGCTGGCAGCTCAGAGCAGCCGTGGTGACTTTCCACTCGCTCAGGGTGCTGATGGAAGCAGGGCCACCGCAGTGGCTGGGTTATTAATCACCTCCCCAGCTGCAATGCTGCCCCTCCCCGTGCTCGTGTGCAGGAGTGTCACCTCCAGGATTAATGGCTATTGATGAACTTGCTTAGCAGCCTCATCCCAGCTGGCAGCCATCCCTGGGGAGGCACAGCCTCCTGTGCTCGGGCAGGAACGCCAGGGCAGAGCAGGGCTGGCTGCAAGAGGGAGCTGAGCATGGGCTTGGGCCAGCTCTGTGTTTAGGTCTGAGCCCTGTTCATGCTCTAAGCCCAGACTGGTTTAAATCTGAGCCCAGTTCATGCTCTAAGCCCACTTCTGTGTTTAGGTTTGAGCCCAGTTCATGCTCTAAGCCCAGACTGGTTTAAGTCTGAGCCCTGTTCATGCTCTAAGCCCAGACTGGTTTAAGTCTGAGCCTTGTTCATGCCCTAAGCCCAGTTCTGTGTTTAAGTCTGAGCCCTGTTCATGCTCTAAGCCCAGACTGGTTTAAGTCTGAGCCCTGTTCATGCTCTAAGCCCAGACTGGTTTAAGTCTGAGCCCTGTTCATGCCCTAAGCCCAGTTCTGTGTTTAAGTCTGAGCCCTGTTCATGCTCTAAGCCCAGACTGGTGGTTCCAATACCCAGCTTTTAGTTCCAGAAGCATTTCTTGTGTTCCATTAAACTGCTGGCTTTGGATGGGAATTGCAGCAGCAGTGTGATCCACGTGCTGAGAGTGCCTCTGGAGACTCAGGCTGGGGATAATCACATCCTTTTCATTCTGCTAATAATTAACTATTAAAACAATTTACTAATGGATGTAGTGGCTTCTTTAAATGATGAATTGATATGATTTAACACAGCTATGAGATATGGGCTTGATGCGAGTATTTCTGAGTGCAAATCCAGCCTGCATTATAGCCTGTTGAGGTCAGAATCTATTAGCCATAATTCCTCTTAGCCTGAATTCCCTTCATCTATGGAATATGTTTTTCCTACAGAAATTATTCTAAAACCTTCAAAACCAGAACTGCATGTGCTCTTATCATAAGGCAATGTATGCTGTCATTCACTGAGTGGAGGAGAAGGGTGTTTATAAAAACTCCAGCAAAAAATACAGTGTATATATATAGTATAAAATATAATACAGTGTTATCTAATGCAATAAACTTATTGGCTATTTTTGTTAAAAATGGATGAACCTTGTGTGCCTGAATAGATGAAATTATATTTACTGGCATGAACTGAATGGGTTTAATCAGAGTAACAGCTGTTGAATGGGTCTAACATCTATTAATTGAATATGGA
Source organism: Geospiza fortis (assembly GCF_000277835.1). NCBI lineage: Eukaryota > Metazoa > Chordata > Aves > Passeriformes > Thraupidae > Geospiza > Geospiza fortis. Next base: position 2,706,578 of record NW_005054395.1, on the reverse strand, counting down.
ACTAGTATTACCTGATCCTTTCTTTTAAGAGGTTTCCAGTATTTACACAACATAACTGTCACAGGGAGTTTAATTAGATATCTGAGATCTCCCAGATCTTGTCAAATTAATTTCTGAACTCTTGACATTTCTGTGACAATACTGTCCTAATTCTACTTGTAGCATGTTCTTAAGACAACTCTAATAACTAACAGTCATGTCTGACAAAATAAAGACAAGCTGTTATTTCTCTCGAAGACATGACAGTTCCATTTTTCAAAAGCCAAGGCAAGGCTGCTCACCGTTTCACTTCCTGCAGCAGCAAAATTTCCAGGCGTGGGACTGGCAAAACAAAGAGTTACTTGCTGCAGGTAAAGGGATTTTCTTTGCATCCAACCATTGCGCTTGGATGGAAAGGTCAGGTGTGTCAGAGATGGTTAAGGCTTTGAAGAAGACAGATGTGTGTATGCAGAAAGAACATAAAGGGGATTGGAATAGCTTAAAGGAATAAGCAGAATTGGAAAGACCTGGGCTTTAAACTTGGTTCTGCTATTGAAGTCATTGTTAGTGCTCTCCTCAGCAGAGGGAAAAATGTCTTAGGGGAAAAAAGCGGGGGGGAAAAATGAAATTTTAAATGTAGTTTTCTGACTGTCGCAGCTGCTGGAATTATAACAGTGCAAATTACTCCAAGCTTTCAGCAATAGAGTGGAATCCATTTGACCTTTCTTTCCTCTCCAACCTTGTTTTTTCTTGAGCCCTGGGTCAGGATTGTGGGGACAGGTGCTGCCTGTGCTACAGAAGTGGGGGGCGGGAACAAAAAGGTGCCTGGCAGGCTCCAAGCCCAGAGAAGGCAGGAGAGGAAGTGTGTGTGTGCAGCCTGGACCTGGCTGTGCCCTTATTCTCAGCCAGGCAGGTTTCCACACAAAAACAGACCTGGGCTTGATTCGAGGTTTAGCAATCACACTCTGCTGCCCATCCATGGAGGGAGAGAGCCCCTGTGGTCCCCCAGGCTGTCCCCACACTGTGTGACAACTACTGCCCTACCTGGCCCCAGGATGGAGAACAGCAAAACCCAGTGCATCACCAGCCCTGTGGGGGATTTAAAATATCATTTTGTGAGGATGGTGTTGGAGCCCTTGCTCTGGCCATCACCAAACCCACGAGGTCTGTGTGGGGTTTGCAGCTGAGCACTGCCCGGGGATCCCTCACACCTTCCCCACCTCCACAAGCCTGCATGGAACTGTAAATAAAACATCACCCTCTGTCTCTACAAGAAGAAAACCCCTGTCACATCACCAGTTTGTAGCAAATGGGAATGGCTTCTGGCACTTTCCTTGGTGAGGCTGCAGTCTGGGGTGGCCGTGGGTGTCTCACAGCAGCCAGTGCTCATTAAATAATCCTGCCCACCCCTGCTGCCCCCTTTGGTTTGTCTGCCTCCACCATCTTCCACCAGGGACTGATTTGGGAGATTGAAAATCTTCTGCTTCTTCTCATTACCCTTGCAATGTCCCCTCTGAGAGGGGATTGGAGTTTCTGGTCCCTCACATGTAATTTTCGCCGTGCTGTATTTGCCACTTCTATTTATTTTCCATTTTAACGCTTGTAAGACTGGAATGGACTTTTTTTTATAGAGGCATTACTGTTATGGGGAAAAAGTCAACATCTGCCAGCTCTTGCTGTAGAGATGCTGTGGTTTGTTTTTTTTTCCTTGCTACCTAGAAACCATTGTGTTAACAGAGATCTTGCTGGAATGCTTTCCTGTGAAAAATGTAAAAAAAAATCCTGTAAAAGGTAAAAACATTTATGTTAGAAATGTTCACCTAAATAATGCAAAAAAAAAAAAAGGCATCTGAGTAGGAATGGGGGTGGGGAAGGAGGGGACAGGAAAGGGACAGGAGGAGGATGGGGAAGGATCAGACGTTCGTATTTTGGATTTCTAAGTTCTGTGTAAGAACATGTATATATTTCAAGAATAGTGGGCACTTTTGGCCAAAAAAAAAAATCCCGTTGAAGGCATGATTTTTCTTTGAAAAATAGAATTAAGCAGGACAGTTTTAATGAGTTTAATCATGAAGTCTGACAGTAGATGTTGACCTGGTAATGGTTCTCTGCTATGAGAAAATGGGTTATTTACAACCAGAATCGCTGCTGCTATTTTTCATTCTACTAAGTAAATTATAGTAGAATTATTCACATGATACCATTGTTGTGTGGAGCTCAGTACAAAACTAATTCCTTTCAGCTTTTTGAAGCCTCTTCCTCATTCTTTAACAGTTTCCTCATAGATTACAAAAATAAAAAATCTGGCTGCACCAACATATGTATGATGAACCCAAAACACTTCCTAGAGATTTATGTATTGAATTTCCTACCCACAAGTTTAATGGATACACCACAAAACAGGACATTACTTATTTGTTAATTGAATTGAATAATTATTCAATTGAGTCTTATATGCAAGGATTTTTTTTTCTCCATTAGCAGAGCTAAAAGCTCATGGAAAAGCTGTAGGTGTGTTCCAGCCCTTCTTTGCATGGATCACTCAGAAAATTGTGTCTTTTTAATAGCAGTGGCAGTAACCATCTAATAACCTGCATTAGGAAGGCTCTAACACTTGGCAAGCGTTTTCTGCTCCTCCGCGTTAAATATTTTGTCAAGGCTTTTCACAACTCTGGCTGCTGCAATTCCTTGTCTTTCTCCAAAAGTCATTTTGCTTTTGAGCTGATGAGGTTTTTCTCTTGGGCAGAAGCTGCTGTTTCCTGGATGCTCTTTGGCAGCCCTTGAGAGCAGCACTGTGCTGGGGCAGCATCCCCCGTGCCGTCAGCTTTGGAGGGCACGGCCTGGAATTGCCCTTCCCACAGCCAGGATGGCAAAGCCAAGGCAGGAGCTCAGAGCTGGCACCTCGTGGGTTTGCCCACCCCACCAGCAGATGGGGCTCTGCTGCTCCTCAGAGAATTTACAGAATCACAGAATCACCAGGTTGTCAGAGACCTGCAAGATCATTGAGTCCAACCCAGCCCCAACCCCTCAACCAAACCCTGGCCCCCAGTGCCACATCCAGGCTTTGTTAAACACATCCAGGGATGGGGACTCCACCACCTATTTTTGGGGTCCCCCATGGCAGGAAGGAAATGATGAATCTGACTCCATGTTCTTAGAAGGCTAATTTACTATTCTATTCTATTCTATTCTATTCTATTCTATTCTATTCTATTCTATTCTATTCTATTAAAACTATACTAAAGAATAGAGCAAGAATGCAGGCAGAAGGCTAAAAGATACTAATGAAAAACTCATGACTCTCTCCTCAGAGTCCGACACAGCCTGACCCTGATTGGTCATTAAGTCAAAACAATTCACATGTTGGATAAACAATGTTCAAACCACATTCCAAAGCAGCAAAACACAGGAGAAGCAAATGAGATAGCATTGTTTTCCTTTTTCTCTGAGGCTTCTCACCTTCCCAGGAGAGAAATCCTGGGCCAGGGGATTTTTCCAGAAAATACAACCGTGACACATGGGCAGGCCATTCCAGAACTTTATCACCCTTTCTCTAAAACCTTCTTTCTTGTATCCAAACTGTGTTTCCCTTGACACAGCCACCGTTGCACTTCCAGCTGGTGGCAAATCAGTGTTTCCCTGGGATGAGGGAGGTGCTGGGCTGGGCTCTCCCAGCCCTGGCACACCCCTTCCATCCCAGCATCAACGCTGCTGGCACTGGAGCTTGGCACCAGCATCCCTGAAGGGCTGTGAAGCCCCACCAGAATCTCTTCCACATTCTTCTAATTATTTTTCTGAGAAGAGCTTATTGGGGAACAGAGAAAGTTGTGCTCGTTCAAGGTGCTTCTGAATTTTATTCTTTTTTGACATTTTTAAGAGGTTTTTCTTTGGTGTTGCTTTTGATTTGGTTCATATGTTGGCTCCTGTAACAAAAGCCCTCTTACAGAATTTTCTGCATTTACAGTTTACTGATAAATGTCTGTTGTAGAGCTCTTCCCCGACTCCCCAAAAAAATCCATACCACCATGGGGGAAGAATTTAAACACAGCATACAGGTGCCACCAGATGGATGTACTTAATCACTGTGTTGAGCATAGAAACTTCAGTTTAAACTGTGCCAAGTTTAAACCATTTTTACACATGGTATTAACAGGATGTTAGGTGTTACTGGTCCTACCAGCTTTTCCTCCAAAAAACATCAGGGTCAACATTGAGTCTTCTTGGAAAAAGAAAGGGAGGAGAGGAAACCCCTGGGACCTTATGTGATTGAATGCTGTCCCAGGGAGTTTATGGCTCAGCCAAGGAGGAGGTGTTTGCTGAGTAAGTGTGCTGTGACCTGGCTCTGAGCAGACAGGCAGCATTTGAGGTGTGAAGAGAGATAAAAATCAATAAATACACCATTTACCATTTACTCAGCCCAGACGAAATACTTCATGGAGACATTGGTGTGTCTTTAAGAAGTGAGAGCACAAATCACAGTTCCAGTGCAGTGAGGACAGCAAGGCTTCCTGGAACTCTGCTGGCTGTATTTACAGCTCACTTAAAACACCGCGTTTTGTAATTATTGCTACAGCTTTTCTTTCTCTTCTTCTCACTGCTTCTGGCACATAATGGTCTGTGGAAAGGTGTTTCTGCCACTCCATGTACAGTTGCTAAATGAGGAAGAGGTGAAAGGATTCTTCCAGCATTTACTCCACCTCAATTAACCCATGAATTGAGATTGGGTTTAAAGCTCTGTTCTTCCTCTTGGCAAAACTTCCCCTTGAGTTCTCCTGTTTCTCACCTCCCACCTCCCCTCACTGGCTGATTTCTCTATCTGGAAAAATAATTGCGTTGAAAGTGGAGAAGAGCAAGGGAATGAGAAATGCTTGTCAGGGACAGGCTTGAAGCCTCTCTGTGTGGGTAAGCTCAGCCCAGCTAGGAGCCTCCCAGCAAAGCCCTGGCTCCCTGGTTCAACATCCATCTCCTAAGGGTGATTCTGTGGAAAAACAGCTTTTCAGACCCTTGTTACAAACACCTGACCAAGAACATGTTTCTGATAACTTGTTTTCAGAGATTGCAGTTACGGATGATCCAAAAGGATTTCCTCCTCTTGTGTAGAATAAAAAACCCAGAGCACAGGGAAGAGTAGATAAACCCACTTGTGGCTGCTTGTTCCATCCCTGACCTCTCAGAAGTAATAACTAGCTGTAATTTCACCTTCCAATTTCATTTTTTAGCAGGCTGAGTGTTTATAAAACTTTTCCAAGGGAGCTGCTGGAGTGTGCTCCTGAAAGACCATTTCTCTGGTGAATAATCGTCTGAAATTCTAATGAGAAAATCCTTTCAGTGGCCAACAGCCTTCCTACTCAAATGCTGCATTATCAGCTCCAAATTATTCAGACAGATCTGAGGAATTTACTTTAGGCAGCTTAGGAGATAAATTCAGTGCAGCAAGTTATCATGATTGATTTAAGTATTTAAGACTTATCCTAAAAACCTGTTTCGCTCAATCCTCCTCCTAACACGCTTCCATTGAAGCCCCTTTTTTACAGGTTTGAAAGCAACCTGAGTGCAGCAATTTCCCTTTCACTGGCCGGGGTGATTCTCCTGCCCCTTCTGGGGCTGTGGGTGATGCAGTGCTCCAGAGGCAATGAGCTCTCCACCAGATTGCCTCATTTTTTCCCCTCCTGTGGCTCCAGCCACGCTGCTGCACCTTCCCCCTGGGTCTGACAGGGAGCATTTGCTCCAAAGAGGATTTATATATTTATTTTCTAAAGGCCATTAAAGAGACAAAAGTTGCTTTGTTTGTGGGGAGATGAGGAGCTGGTGCCCAGGAGTGCTGGCAGGAGGAGCACAGGCACTGTGGGCTCAGGGAGAGCCCTTGGAAACACCATCCATCTCTGGGACATCCCACTCCCTTTCCATTGGGAACAGGGCATCCCATTCCCTACCCCACCTCCCAGTCTGGCTCTGGCAGTTAATGTAGGGTTGTGTGGAGTAGCTCTGGGTGTGTTTGTACAGCACAAACAGGAGCAGAATTGTTTCTTAGAGGAGGCTTATAATGGGTGGAATGAAAGAATATCAGAATTTTTCCCTTTCTCCACTCTCCCCATCACTGTGCTGAATTCCTAAGGAGAATTTGTATTTCCTTCTGGATGTTGCCCTGAGAATGAACACAGCTCATTCCAGCAGTGCCTTGTCTGGGTGAACCCTCACTCAGCTCATCTTTTTCTCCAGCATTGAAAAGATTATGATTTTTTTTCACTGGCCTCTTAGCAGGTTTCTTGTGCTAGAAACTCCCACCATGTCTCATCAGGACATTCTTCACCAAAGCTTTTGAAGTATGATGAAAATCAAAGCACCTATTAACCACTTGCTCTTTCTCCCATTCTCTTTTTAACACTTTAAGCTCACAAATAACCCCTGTTCATGGATTTAAGCCCTTCTCCAGGCAACTTTTAATGTGCCATTTGGCACTGCAATGAATTTGCCCACGCTTAGGATATGAGACATGGAATTGCATGGCAGGCAACAGGCACAGTGAACTTTAGGTCTGTGAGATGTGTGCAATATTAGTTCATTCTGCAGCTGGATGTGAATGCTATTGATATTAAATATCTTACCAGGAGGGCTGAGTGTTTGAAGGACAAGCATTCATAATTTGCTTTGACATTTGACATGATCAAGCCAGTAAAGGAATAATATTCCATTTCTCCATTGTCAAAAAGATAATGAGTTTCATAACTATTGGTATTTTGGGAAAAATAGAGCCTATGTAGTGTAAAATGTGTGAGAGCTGCTATATATTCTTCTAGAAATTGCGTATATCATGTTCTTTTGTTGGCCCTGTTCAAACACAGCATGCCTATCCTTTTTAATTTTCTGGTTTGCTGTGCAATTCTCTAACAAAAAACATTTCTTTTTTTTTAATGAAAAAAGTTTTCTTCAGATTATTTATAGAAAGAGCAGTGCTGTCATCGAGTCTGCCTCATCATATCATTCTTGGGTATCAATTTCTAGGCTCAGATGACAAACCATAGCAGCTACTTTTCCAATAGCAGCATCTGGCTTCCTGGCAAACTCAAAATGCAGTTATCTGGAAAGCTTCAGAGTTGCTTCTGAGCACATTTTATTTATTAGAAAGCAGTTGTGTTGCTTTGCTTCCCATGACTAAGCCAAAGAATATTTAATATATTAAAAGGAATAATAGAATCTAGGCCAAGCTGTTGTCCCTAAAGTGTCAAGGAATGACAATATTTTTCCTTTAAGATGACCATTTGTTCAGCTCTGAAGGACAATCTGAAACTCTTTGCCCTCACTCCAGATGCTCTTTGAAAGAACTAAAAAAGAAATCCAGCCTTATAATGCCTCAAACTCAAGTTCACCCTTTCCTAGAGTGAACACTCTGAAATGTGTTGGTGAATTGTCTGCCAAGAAAAAAGACCCTCTGCACAGAGTGGGGTCCTCAGAGGTGAAAGGTACAATGTCCTTGGAATTTATGATGAATTATGACAAAAGGAACAGCTGGTTCTGGGGGTCCACTAAATATGAGTGAATTCAACCTTTGTTTCACTGCAGAACGCATGAGATTGATCACTTGGATCCAGCTCTGCAAAGATCCCCTAAGGTAGCTCAGTAGATATCACAGTAATCTGCAACATCTGATCCAAAGTGCATGAAAATAATAGTTCCAGGAACAATTTTAGTTGTACTCCTTCTCACACGTACCTGTGACCCACTGACACCCTCTGCCACATCCCAGGGTCTCCCAAGGTCCTGTGCTCAGGCTGGAGATTGAAGCTCTGCTGCTGAGCTGGTGGTTTAATCAAATCCCACTACTGCCCTGGGGATAAAAGGAGATTATCCAACACTGTACAAAATGGATGAAACATCCAGTTCTCCATACACAGCATAATCTGGAGGAGGTTATTAAGGAATTTTTTTTCCCCCAATATCAGCATCAAATTAGATAGGAAAGACACCAAGACCTGCAGAAGATGACAATAACCAATTATATAGATGTCCTTAATGTTTTAGGACATTCCTAGATGCTAATATTCATTCTCACATGCACAGAGCTAAAAGCTGAGAAAGAACAAGGGAGGATGAAATATCTGTTCCAGGCTTTGATGATGGTTAGACTGTATCTACATCAAAAGCCCTATTTAATTGAAGTGATTATTTTCATTCTGAGAAAGAACTCTCTCGAGTTCTCGAATTTCCAAAAGTTTCTTTCAGTGAAATGCTAGTGTTATTTTTCTAGAGATAGATTATAAAAAAAACTAACAAAGCTAATCTGTTAAACTCAATATGTTTGACACTTAGCAGCAGTAATGCTAAATGGTAACATCTTGCAGTTTTCTTCTGATATCAGTGGTGTCTCTGGGGCGGGATTTTATTAGTGACAGCTCTCACTGAATTCAGTTAAAGCCAAAGTTTTGTCTCCAAAGTAACTGTTATTCAGTTCAGAAATAAAATGATCAGGCACAAGATTTCATTTAAAGCTTTGAACATCGACGTCAAGGAATCAAAACAATTCTGTTTCAAGATTCTGTTTCTCCAGGGTAAAAATTATTTCTGGGTTTGGACTCTTGTCCTTGCACGTTGTCGTGCTGAATTACAGGGAGACGCTGTGGGGCTTTCTCTTCTCATTGTCCTGAGCTTCTGCCTCTGGTCTGAGCTTGGAACAATTGGATCTTAATTCTGATTGAGGATGGAGGAGGCTACTGCAGTGCACAACACCCTGCCAAGGCTCTCTGCTGCTACATTCAATGGCAGTTTTATAAGGCTGTATCATAAGCAAAGCCTGCAAATCAAAGGTGGCACGGTGGGCAACCTGTGCTGCATGCAGTGGGTCAGAGAGCTTTGGTGTTTAAGAAAAGACTACACGCTTCTCTGCTGCTGAAGAGCGTAAGCACTTTTGCCTTCCTTCCGCCACGAATGGAGATTATTCAATGGTTGGATTTAATGAATTCAAAATCCTTAGAAAATCACTAGAGCCAGACATCAATGTAAAATACTCCACCAGCTTTCTGTAGTGGAATATAATATTAGCTCTCCCACAATCTACTTCATGCATTTCAAAAGAATAGAGAACATTTTTAAACTAAAGAAGATAGCTTGGGCAGAAAATGATTGCCTGCCTTGGATGCCGCTCTGTAACCCTTCAGGAGCCCGAGTTATTTCTCTCAGGGCAGGAGAAACAGAAACAGATGTCTTCTTTGCAAAAATGGGAGGGGGAGGAAGAGGAGAGAGATATTTTATTAATAAATGCTGTTAATGCGCTGTTACCTTGCCCGGTCAATAGGAGCATTGCTGCAGGGCTGGTGGCCCTGAGCCCATGGAAACCCTTCTGCTGTGTGTCCCCTTTCAGCTGGTGGAGGCTGCTGAGAGCCCACCAGAACAGCCACCACCCTCTCCCTGTTCTGTGGCATGTCTGGACTGGGAGTGCTCAGAGAGGACATTTCAGTGCCATCCCTGCTCTGGGTACAGCCCCCCCCTCCCTCTGCTCCAGCCATAAGTGTCTCTCCCAGCAATACTGTAATACAAATAAATAATATTAATTAAGGCTCAATAGGTTTAAAAAGCTATGGAAATAGCTTCTCTGCTGCTGTTTCAGTATCTCATTTCCCCACTCTGTCCAAACCCCCAAAGCCCAGAGGTACAAACATATATTTCAAATGAGAAGTTTGTTGAACCTCATTAAACTTAAATGCTCGATCCAGTTTTTCAGAACGAGATTTCACTCTGCTTTTGAGTTTACCTGATTTCATTCTTCCATCCATAATGGAGACATTCATTTAGAAGGTGATTTTTGCAAAGGCACTGATACACCTACAAACCACAACTGAAAAGAAAAGCATAATTTACATTTTTAAACCAAGCATCTGACTTTGGAGCTGTGCTATGTATATAGGCTTCACGTCTGAGCAATTCACTGAGGTCTCTGTGAAATAAAGACCAGCTTTTAATTTGTATTTGCTTTTTGTTCTCCCAGATTTTTTTCTGAAATGGACGAGCAGCTGAAAAGCCTCTCTGCGTTGGTATGCTGAGCATTGGAGTCACACAAGCACCTGCAGCCATCCACGCACTGCTCGGCAAGAGCACTGTATTTCTCGAGGTTTGTAGCTCTTGTCCTCCCACTCCCTAATTCATATACATAAAACTGGTGTGCTGCCACGTTCCCTCCACACAAATGCATTAGCTGATCAGGAAGCCTTCCCATTCATCTGGCTTGTCACTTGCATGAGGTGGAGGCAGGACCGACTTGTCAACTCGCGGTGATGAGAGTGAGGGGTGGAAGACAGGATAGCGCGACAAAAATGGTGTAGATATTTCTCCCCTTGGTTTTCCATGGGAAAATACTTTCAGGTGCTGGATTGTCTCCACACCCTTCCAAACAGGAGCAAACCAGCAACCCAAACACTTGCCTACAACCTCCTTGGGTAATTAATTACAGAGTGAGGCTGCAGGAGGAAATCATGGCTAAACCCCCTTGATGGCTCTGCTGTAGCTCCCTGGCAATGTGGGCATCTTGGAATTGCAACACCTCATCCCCACTGTGTTTGGCACCGTTTCCACGGTGATTGCCATGCAGCAGAAGGAAGGTGTGCAGAACCCACCCAAGAAAGAGCCGTGAAGGGGCAGAGCTTTGCACCTCTAGAGTGGGCAAGACCTCCCTGCTCTCCAGACAGATCCTGGCACGCTGTAGGGTGGAAAGCCAACCTGGTTCCCACGCACACCTGTGAATTTCATAGAATGACAGAATGGTTTGGGTTGGAAGGGACCTTAAAGCCCATCTCGTTGCATTAGACCAGGTAGCTCTAAGCCCCGTCCAGCCGGCCTCGAGCGCTTCCCGGGATGGAACCCGCCAGACGCGGCAGAGCCCGCTCAGACCGAAGGACCGGAGCGATGCTCGGCGGGCGCGCACCGGGGGCCGGGGCCGGGCTCTCCCCGGCGGGGCGGCGTCA
>NW_005054395.1:2681012-2694835 GCF_000277835.1 Geospiza fortis | reverse complement strand
CCGGACTTTGGCTTTAGGAGCTTTGGAGCTCAAGCGCAGCTCTCGGGCAGGACAGCGGGAACTCCAGTTCCTCCCAGTCTGCCCTCAGACAGAGACACCGGGAGCTCGGGTGGAGGGGGTGTTGCCACCGCTCAGGTGCTTCAGTGTGGACTCGGGGTTCCTCGATACCAGGGTCGGGCTGAAGGGTGGGAACAATAAAAACATGGGTGCTGTAGGGCTGAGCTGGGCGGCAGGACCCCGCTCCCCGCAGAGGCCGAACATGTGGCTCCCGCTCTGAAAATGGAGTTGTGGAGAAGGCGCGGCGGTAACTGCGGGGACAAAGAAGCACATGGGTGTTGCGAGCATTTGGCAGAGCAGGTCGCAGAGCCCAGCTGGGAAAGCACATCTGCCAGCCGAGAGCGCGGGGATCCGGCCGTGGCAGAGCGGCACATCCCCGGGAAGGAAGGGGGGACATGGCTGGTGGCCACGGCGGCTCTGAAGCCCCTCACCTGCTGGTCCATTCTCTCTGAGAACGGCCGGCAGAGCCTCCGTGCTGCTGGAGGAGCGTGTGCGGGAAAGGGGAGGGCAGAGGGGCGCTGGTGACTTGGCCGAGCTGCGCTGTCACTCGGGGATGGGGCTCCGGAGCCCTCTCCCCACGGGGATGCTCTTGGCGGGCGGGATGCTCCGCACCTCATTCCATCAGCACGGCTCGGCACACGGGAACTTCGCAAACCCGGCTTTGTGCTTTATTCCAACTGACAGACGGCTCAGCCCAGACGAGCTCAGCTCCGGTTCAGAGTCGCAGCTGTGTTTAGATGGTTTTTTTTTCTCCCCAGAACAGACTGTGGCGTGGTAGAAAACACCTCATTCTCACGTCTGTTCTCATCTTCTCCTCTAGCTAATGATTTAAGGCTACAGTGTAACATGATTTTTCTCTTAAAATACCAGATTTGCTACCTAGTAATAGTAGGCATACATAGAAGAGCTGTAGGAAAAGGAAATATTTTTAGATGCTAAAGAGAGAAAGAATTATTGAAATGTGAAGGTTTATGGTTAACAGCAATGCTTGGCTTTATGACTCTTAAAGGAAATCTAACACTCAGCATGGGCTTTTATGGCACCTGGAAAATGAGGGCTTGCGTCTGAGAGCTCCTGAGTTTGCTTGAGAGGTGCTGAGCATCCTCCACTTGAACTGAATCTTGTGATCTTCAGTGAGCTTGTTCTAAGTGTCTTCAGCCTCTGTTTTTCATGGAAAATAAGTTTGTATCTTGCAGGAGTTGCTGAGCTTGTTCAGCTAGGCTGGACCTGTCACCTCTGGGAAAAATCCCTGAGCTTCCCAACGCCAGGATTTCTGTGTGGTCTCGCCGTAACACCATTCATAGAAGTGAAGTGCGGCTTTGACTGAAACTGGTGGAATTTCTGCCTTGGTTTCACCTGGGCTTAAGTCAGAACTTTGTTCAGGAGAGCAGCAGTCAGGGGAGCTGTGGGGAGCGGGCAGTGTTGAGGCAGCTCCAGCACCAGGGCTGAGCTCCAGCCTGGCTGCACCACTGGGCAGCAGTGGTGCCCTCCTGGCATCACCAGGGGATTCTGAACAGTTGCACCCAGGAGCTGTGTGCCAGTGCAGCTCAAACCCCCAGCAGTCTGGGGGATAAAAAGGCGTTTCATGGGACACATCAATCCGACAGCAAGGGAGCTGTTCTGCTCAAAATTCAAATGCTCATAATCAAATTATAAAGTTACAATTTTTAAAGTTGTCAAATATGTGCTAAGAATGCCCAATTTGAGAAAGCTGTCATCTGTTCACAGAGCTGAGGAGCAAAGACTACATTCTCTCCTCCTTTTTCAGTATGTTCTGTTTTGTAAGATAAAATCTATAGATACAGTAAATTATTCATGTTTTAAACCATGCCATGGGACTTGGATTTCAACATGGAACCATTCCTTTGTTTTATAAAATAATAAAACCATTTCTAGAAGCTGATTTAAAACAACACTCCCTTGACCATTTCAGAGCCTCGCTCATTTGAAGTGGCTGAGTCTTTTAGCAATCTAAAGGTAATATTGCAATTCTGAGGAGATACACAGCAGGAAAATAGCTTCAGTTATGGATTTGTATATGTGTTTAAATGGTCTGGCTTCAAACCTATTTTTAGAAATCTTCTGGTGTTTTGGAGAAATAATTGTTAAAACCTCTTTAATTTATTTTAATGGTCTTTATTGCCATTTCTCTCTTATGTCAAAAAGACAAATCTGAGACACAAATGTGCAGAAGCTGAAAATGCCTTTAACAGCCTCTGAAATTGCTTTTGACATACATAAAGCATTTTGCTGAGCAAATTTCAGGTCAATTGAAATTTCCCACTAAAATGTATCTCAGGTCTATCAATTAACCTGTATGCTGAATTATGAACAATCACCTGTTCTGTAGCCCAAGTCCCAAGATTTCAAACAAAATTGCTGAAACAGGATGTAAAAGGATAACCTTATAATTCAATTATCAGGTGCTCCTCAATGTTTTCCTGTTTTTTTTCTTTGAAACAATATTTTACAACAAATTTGCGTCGTAATTGGAGCGCTACAGCTTAGGGATCAAGCATATTATCTTTGTTTGGAGCTGCAGGGATGAAATCATGTTTCAGCACTAGTAGTTGATACTACTATGGAGCTTAGTCACTCAAGAGGCAGCGTTAATGATCCATCACTCAAACTCTTGCCTGTCTAATCCCAATTTTGTTCCTTTAGCATGTTTGTCAAAGGTGGAGGTAGGAGGTTCATTGAGTGGATTTTAAATAATTGTGCCGCTTCTGCGTGGATTTTTGAGAGTTTTATCCGAGGTAATTGCCTTTGGTGGGAAAGTGAAACAATTCCTGGTGTGGATGTGAGGAGCAGAAGTGGCTGAGCCTCTGAGGATGGCCCAGGGCTCCCTGGCAAAGCTGGGGTTTGGTTTTCTGGGCCCAAGGCAGTCCCAATAGCTGCAACCTCAGCAGCTGAAGTTAAAATGTCACCAGAGCAGGGAGTTTCTGACGGATCCCCCATGCAGCCAATCAACCTGAGACCTGCACCCCAGCCCACAAACCCACAAGAAGAGCAAACCAGCCCCATTTTGGGTGCCTGCTGTCCTGTCCCATGCCCACACTCGAGCTGCGGTGGCTGTCAGCACCTCTGGGTCCCTGGGTGCAGAGCAGGGTCTGGCAAACCCAGCAGACGCTGTGTCCTGCGAGTGACCATTCTGGGGTCAGCCTAAGCCCAGAAAGGGAGATTAAACCACTCTGACTTCCCAGCAGCCCCTGTTCCTATGGGAAATGTGCAGTGCAGCTTCCTAAGCCTCGCACGGTCTTACTCACGAGGAGGATCTGATTAAAATATTTGCCTAGGAAAAAACAATGTTAAAAACACCACTTTATCCACTGAAACTGCTTATCTTGGTGAACAATCGTGCTGAAGTTAATAGGACAGCTCACAATAGAGCGCTCTGCAGGCTCTGTGACATCAAGATAGGAAATCAAGTAATGTACTTGTAATTTAAATTTATTCAAAGAGTATTTTATTAAACACTTCAGCACATGAATCTCTTTGAACCCATTGTGTCTACTGCTTTTAGTATTCCCTGTTTGCCGTTTACTTTTTCAAGTGGCACAATTGGCTATTTAATTCACGTGGGCCCACGTGTCCTTCCTGGAACATTTATAATGGGGAGGAAGGATCGAGTAAATCATTTATGGTTTTGAAAACTTGCACAAATGCACATTTGCACAATTATTTGCAAGTCTTCCAGCCTGGATGAATGCACACAAACACGGGAACTGCGGCACCCGCGTGCGCCGCTTCCATGGATACTCCTGAAAACAAAATAAAAATGCTTATACCAATGTTTGAGGCAAGCAAATAAAGGCAGGCTGCTGTCCATCAATACTGCAAATTCATGGCTCATCCAAAAAGAATGAATATTCCTTAGTATTCTCCAAGCACAGCTATGAACCTCCAACACCACCATTGTTTGTTATAAACTGAATACAATGCAGACTTTTTATTCCAGTGCTGTGGCCATAGTGTTATTTGGTGTAGAGCAAATGTTAAATCCCTCTAAGATCAGGCATGACCTGCCTTGGAGGTTGTGTCCACAGGGACATCAAGAGGTGGTTGCTCTTCTCAGTCTGTGCAGGCACATGAGCCTGTGCTCACACTGTGAAAGAAAAGCGGTCACAAATGGAGAATACCCAGATGGGTGTCTGTACTCTGAAAAACTTATTTTGTGATGCTGTAGTCTGTTTCTAGGACAATAGATATGTATTGTTGCACTCCTGAAGAGTGAGCTTTCGCCCATGAATCTTTCAGCACAAACACAAACCCATCAGTGAAGGACTCTGCTGAGATGCAGGCCATGTTTGCATCCTTTCATTCCATCCATCCTGCTCATCATCTCCGTTGCCTTGGTAAAACACACACTCTTGAGAAGGTCCATGTGCTTTACTCACTGGTTTTAAGAGCAATTCTTAGCACTCCAGTGTCAGCTTTGCTACCCTGGCTGAAGCAGAGCAGTTTTGCTGGCAACTGACGGAGTGATTTTTTTTTAACACCCATTTTAGGTTAATTTTTATTTAAATTTTTTTCAGGAGCATTCAATTTATTAGAGTTTCTGAATTTGGAACTGCTTTTATGGACACAGAGTTTAATCCCTTTGAAATATTGTCCATTGGATGAAATACTTAAAAATACTGAGAAATTTGATGCTGGAGGATCTGCCAGCAGAAGATGGGTTAAGGTATTATCTATTCTCAAATGAAAAAAAAAAAGCATTTATCTCCTCAATGCACTTCTTTGAACATTTATACAGAGGCTCTCAAATGATCTTATTGATGTCACAAAACATCCATTCTTCCGTGCCCTATGAAACAAAGATCTGAAGCTAATTGACTGAATATATGTCACTTTAATGAATTAATTTCCTTTCTTGAACTTGATCTACTCTATAGCCAGTAGGGAGCTATCAGGCTACACAAAGGTTTTGGTTTTTCCTCTGTGGCTCTCAGCATGTCAGATATCCCAGTGCAAAACTCAGATCCCAAAGACTCTGTGTGCATTAGTGATGCTCCCCCAAGGCTGCAAACCAATGAAAGCACATTTGTAATCCAGCTGTAAGGCTCTTTTCTGCTGTGCAGGATGCAATGTGGAGGATATTAATCTCACCTGGGTTCCAGGATTGTTCTGGGGAGGTTTCAGAAATGTTTTGTGAAGAGTCAAGGAGGCGTAGGGTTGTACAAACAGGATCCTCGTGGCTGTGTTGTGCTGCAGTCACTGTTTTATTCTGTATTTAGTTACACTGCATGTTCTGAGGACTTGACAGATGGCATTTGTGGTAGGATCTGTCAGAGCCATAGTAACTCATTTTGGGGTTTGTGGGGACCTTTGCAATGATGTAATGCAGTCTTTGGGCTTTGTCCAGCAGCTGTTACCTTTATGGGCTTTTATTGCTCTTTTTAGATACTTCCAGGGCTTGCCCTTCCTTCTGGAAGCTCTATTGACCCTCACCAGTGTAAACTGGTAAAACAAGTCAATACAAAAACTTTTTTTTTTGCTTTTGTGAAATTTCAGCACAGGGATTATTCCTCCAGTACACCCTGTCCCATTTGCTGGGTCACACAGTGTCACCTCTGCTCAGGTTGTGCTGTCCCACCTGTAGCTTCAGTCAGTCTTGCCAGGTACAAAACACCTCATAAAAAACTCAGGGGAAGGGGAATGTACCTGATGTCTCCATCCTGTAGTCTTGTGTATTTTTGCAGAAACAGAGCAAAAAGAGAACAAATATTAGGAAGAGAAGCGAGTGCTTTTATCTCATCTCTAATTCCTTTGAGGAGGTAGGAGTACTTAGATACTGAGTGTAATCTGAAGTCTGTTATTAACACCTCTCAGCTCCCAGATATTTAGTTGGTGTCTCTGTGGTTTATGTGCTAAAGAGCAGCAATTTCTGTAGAATTTGTGTATCCCCAAACTGAAAATGAAGAGGAAGGAGGAGGAGGATGATGATAATGGGCTTGTGACTCTGAGCTTTGGTAGATTTCCTTCTTGATCTGGGGCCAGTTGCTTTATCTTCCTGCCCCTGACTAGGAGGATAACTGTGCTTCCTTTCCACCCACTTCCCTCTCATTCTAATAATAAAATGGAAAGGAAGATGTGGAGAAACTGGGACACGGCGAGAGGGCTGCCCAGCTCAGGAACACGGCTTGCGCTGGGCTTGAAGTGTTCTGCTTGCAACTTATGTTTTATACATGCAATATTTGGTGTTTAAGCATGTCTTCCGTGAGGGACAGGATTAAGTCTGATTCTCCACCTACAGAAAGTTAACTGCTTTCTAGGAAGAAAGTGGAGTTATGCCAATATGAAGCCAATATAAGAGAAGGGATCTCAGATTTGTCCCTTCAATTGGACCTTTTCCTGCTGGTCCTTCTTTTCTGAGCCAAAACTCATCTCAGGAAATAAATCAAACTATCAAACTGAAAAATTGGTCCTGCTTCCAAACATTACTTGGTGCTTATCTTCGTTTTAGATTTCTGTTTACTGGTATTTATTATGTCTCAGACTTATGGTTCAGCATCCAAATTCTTCCCAACAGATGGCAAGGCAGGATGTACAGGAGTAGTAAAATAAACAGGATAAATGCACAACTGCCCATATGTCTGAGAGGGTGATACACATTTATGACTTCAGAACAAAAGGGTGTTTGCAGCAGACAGCACCAGTGCTGGGCGTGACTTCATGGTTTTTTTCTGCCTTGTTCTGAAGCCTCTCACTTTTTCAGCGGGTTTTGATCAGTTAAATTGCCAGATATTTTGTCCTCCCTCTTCTACTCCCAGATAGTTCTTTCCCTTAGTTATTTGTCTCCACTCCTGAAGCAATCAGCTCATTTTATCTTCAACATTTTAACACAGAAGGTGGCTTTGTCCTGAGCTTCAGCTCATATTTTATCTTTCAGTGTGGTTTTGAGGGGCACACAGAGGTGCTGGGGACCACAGCAACATTTGAGGCTTTCTCTGTATTGAGATTTATCATAATATTAATGACAAGCAGCCTCTCTACTATCTCAAAATAGCAAGCCTCTGGGCAAGCTGCCTGCAGGATGGATAGCCCAGCCTAGACAGACTTTGCTAGATTCCCTTCAGATCTGGGGGCATTTTTGCCAGTTGTTGCATGCTGGGAGTCAAATGCAGTGGAAGCGTTGGAGCAGTTCTTGATTTAGCCTGGCAGATAGTCCAGCCCCTCTTTCTCCTCCTTCCCATGGCATCCTGTCATCTCAACATCTTTGTTCTCTTCCTCTTTTTTCCTCCCCTTGCCAAAATGTTGTATCCTTCCCTGTGCTAAAGAGATACCTTTGAATTTAGCTCTTCGATGGCAGTGCATGAGTCATTCTCTAGAAAATAAGTAGATACTGCCCTAGGTAGAAATTTAAGATTTTTAAATTTCTCTTCTTAATTCTTGACCATCTCTGTGCCATCCTGCCAATTAAAAACATGTAATCACTTACAAATATATAGTCTGGGTTCTCTTTCTCTACCAGTTCTACTTGTTTCCCAGGGTTTATCCAGGCTCCTGCCTACTTAACAAATAGCCCTGTAAATTCTTCTTCAATAGAATTGAGTCATTTCTTGTCAAATGTAATCCATGAAGGAATGATGGATTATAAACACACAGTCATGGGATGAAGAGATGGGTGAAGGGAGGGCACGTTATGGAATTACAGTATTTCCTGTACCAATTGCCAAGCCCTGATACAAATTAACCTCTTTTATTGTTCTTTTTCAAGCATTCCGCCTTTTAATTGCTGTTTTGGAATTGTGCCACTTAGTTGTGCCCTTTGAATGTTTCTCACTTAGCCAGTCCTGTTAGCTTGGTAATGCCAAATGTTTCTGAGATATTCAGAAGCACTGAACATCCCCTGCTCGAGTGGGAGAGGGACCCAGCTCAGGCAGGAATTAGCACCCTTGTTTAGCTGCCAGGGTTTTTTTTTTTCAGATTAAGTTAATAACCATTTTTAAGTCACTGCCAATTCTCTACCAGGGTTTCAGATCAGTTGTCTCCCATTTATACTTTTTAAATGATGCAGTTTTGTGTGGAATATGGATGACTGGATGTTTTCTTCTGTCCAAATATATAGCATTCAATAACACTGGGGTTGTTATTGTCTTCCTTGCATCCCAGAGGCACAGTTTATCTCTTGGTGCTGCGAGGCATTAAAAAGGAACCATGGCATGTCGCAATTATGACTTGAAATAGGATCTTGCCAGAGGAACATTGCCTAAATGTAATCAAGTCTAAACTGTAACTTATAGCAAATACCTATCAGGGCTGTGCACACCTATCTCACAGCTCACTGGCTATCAGTGATAGCTGATAGCAAGGCACTGGATGATTGTGTTGGGAGAATTTTCGTGCTGTTGGGGTTTTTCAGAGTTCAGCCCCCAGCATTCAGCAGCCTGCAAGCAAATGAAATAACGAACTCTCAATGCTGGAAGACCTTGTGACTATTTAGGCTGAGTTTTCAAAGGTACCCAGATATGAAAGTTTGTGGTACTCCTCCGTGCATGACTCACTAATGGCAGCAGTGGGCTTTAATCATCTTTGTCCAGTGGATATTCTAAATTCAAGTAAGCCATAGCAATGCTCCTTTACATAATGCATATATTTTAATGCAAAATTCGCTAGACTTGGTTTCTTTGTGTGTTGGATTGGTTTTAGCCAGATGATGAAACAGCAAGTTGCATTGTCACATCACATTTTCATCCACAGGGATTGTGAACAGGGTTGAATCCCTCAAATTCACTGAACAGAGCCTTGTTACTGGAGCCAATGAAGCCAATAGCCCAAAATGGATTGTTAAACTCCAGATATGGCTCTGCTGAGTGTGGGAAGGTGATTTGCAGGCAGCTGTGAACTACCAAAACTTCAGGAATTTGATTTCCCTGCAGAGGGAGTGCCCCAGACTCTGCTTGCTCCCAGATTTAACATCCTCTGTTCCCATTCTGCCCCCTGATGTACACCTGACTGAAGGCAGGTTATTCTGTACAGCTGGAGCTCAGGACTATTTCAACTGGGTTTTATTAGGAGAGCTGTTGGAAAATGTCAGTATCAAGCAGAGCTCTCCTAAACATGATAAAACATCCATTATTAAATCTGGGAGCTCAGTAACAGTTGGGAAATGTTTCTTACAACCGAGTTGCTAACCCAAACCAGTTGGGTCCTTACCCTCATCCTTCTGCCAGCCAGCAGGGGCTCAGTTATTTGCCATGACAGGGATTTGGGGGTCACCAGAGTCCTCTTTGCAGACAGCCCGACCCCTTCCAGATGGAGCAGTAGGACACAGACAGCCCCAGTCCTCTGCACACACTGAACCCAAGCCAATGAACGTAGCAAGGGGCTGAGTTTCTTGGCTCATGCTTGGAGCTGCTTGGATGTTCCCACCTTGTGTTTGGATCAGAGCTGGTCCACATCCCCCCAGCTCTGCCCACTGTGAAAACACATTTCTGTCTGTCAATAAAAGAGGCTCCAAGACAGGGAGCAGACTCTCCAAAGGGTGAGGTTTCCGACCTCTATCCAAGCTTACATTGCACTGAGAGTCAGCCAAATTTCATTTTTTAAAGTTACTTGGGTGTTTCAAAAGATGTTTATCCAAGACTATGCCAATACCTGCTGACTGTGAGGTTAAACATCCTGTGGTTTGCTTCAGAGGATGGGAAGCTTTTCTCCTTTGCTCTGCACGTTTTGCTGTGCTCTTGTCCTTGCCTTTAGCGCTGACAAACGCAGACGGTTCTGAGGTGCTTTGGGATCCTTAAAGATGCAGGACCTGAAATAAACCATGTAGCATTTAGGAATGATGTTCACAGCACCACTTCTAATTACAGCCCTTCGAACAATTCATTTGCAATGTCCCGCTATGGTTGTGCTTATTAAAACAGAATCCTCTTTATAGTTTGGTAGCAAATTAAGAGGGGAAAAACACAGCTATCCTGTTCCATCCAAGCCTTTGAAAGAGGTTTACCTTCATTATTTGCTTTCTAGGGATATTTCCCTTGTTTGCACTTGTGCTCCTGCTCTGAGTTTTTAATGACTTACTTGGTGTCTCTTGGTAGCCATTTCCAGTGACCTTTTTGCTCATTTTATTTTAATTTCTGTGTATAAATGGCAGCGTTCTAGCTGGAGACATTCTTTGGGCAGAGCACAAAAACCCCATAGGGAAGGAAAAGCAGGCCAGAAATTTTCCACCTGAATTTTAAGCATTAACCCTGGGCTTTGGCCACACAAAGAGCCAGCACGCCAGAGCTGGACCCTGGGCCAGGATCAGGGCCAGACCTGGGCAGCAGGACCTCACCATCAGCATCTCCAGGCATCAGCACTGGATGCAGATACTCCCACAGGTTATCCCATTTTCTGGCATGACCGCTGTGCCCCGGGAGGGCTGGGCAAGTGCTTGCAGCTGGCCAGAATATGGGTACACAGCTCCTAATGCTGATTTTATAGCATTAATATGCACCTGTTTTGGTGGCCAACTGGCACCGTGCTCAGCCTAAAATGTCTGTGTAAGCTCGGCATTAAAAGAGGCATCAGAATTAGCGTGTATCAAACATGTCATTAGACACGTGCCTGGTAGACATAATGCAGGATAATGAATATGATCACAAGAATAAATTAATAACCGAAAATATTTTTTATACGTGTGCACACTTAAAACGGGGTAGGAACTAAGTGACACTTGTGTCACCAGTTTATAATTAAAATGCAGTGCTTGAATGGAAATGTAAGCTTCAATTAGCCAGCACGACCCTGCTTCCGGCTTTACTTCCCACTGAAAAGCAACGATAACAAGCTCACATTTATTATCAGAGTTTTTCCTGGAGCTGTGCACTGAAACATGCTCACATCTGAGCCCTTTCACTGAAGACATTTTTTCGCTTCAGCAGTTTGGCATGCCATACAAAGGCTCTCTGATTTTTAGTGATGTTCACCTCCTCTTACATAAAAATGTTTTCTGTGCATATTATTTGGTTTTAGTTAAAGTCCAGGTGCACGGGTTACTGAAGAACCAAAGGGATGGCTCATCACAGAGCACAATGGGTAATTATTGCTGGGCTTCACTGTATTGCACAGACAAATCCTTTCTTGGAGCTCAGCATTGTGGCTGTGAGAAAGAAAATACCTATGATGCAGCCAAAGTCCTCCAAGGGTAAGAATAGATCCTGTGGGAGATGCTTTGCCCATTTCATTTTTAACTCTCTCGAGGGACAGAGCTTCACGGTTTTGTTTAGAGACACTATTTTGCATTTTAATTTCACCAGTGGGAAGTTAATACATATATAAATTATGAGGTCTCATGTGTTCCCATTTCATCCCAAGAGGATGTTAGGCTTTTTGTAAAATGGCTAAATAATTCTCTGGGTTCTGCCCCCCATTAAAACCAAGATTTATCTTGATTTATGATCCAAATTTTGTTGCTGCTTTGCCTGAGGATTGAGCTTAATTTCTGCAAGAGAGGGCAGAGTCCTTGGCTGTGCAGGCAAGAAAAAAACCCATTTGGCTCCTGCCCAACCCCACACTTTGGGTGCCTGGCTCAATACTCCATGTGGGGGACAGAGCCATCCACAGGAGATCCAGATCCTTGAGGTGCCTTTTGGAAGATCTTGACATCTCCCCAATCCCCGCAGAATAGGAACCTTTTAGTCTAGGACTTACTCAGCCTTGTGTCCATGCCGGAGGTAGTTTTTGGGCATTTTAACAAGGCTGCAGGAACCTGGGTCCCAAATAACAAGGACAGGGAATGACCACCTCAGCCAGGGCTTAGGAGAGCTGGTGAAAAGCACACAAACCCCAACAGCCCCAAAATGTCAAGACTGAGCAGCTGAGCCTCGGAAAGTGTATTTAAGGAATATGTTCTCTCTGACAGAGATGGACCAAATGTCCACACAAATATCTTTTGCAATGCCCCCTCCAATATTTTAAGCAATTTCTACAGGCAGAATTCTTGTGATGTAGGAGTGGATGTCAAGCCAGGATATCTCAACTCAGAATAGATGTGTGCTCTTAGCTTTGGGTCAGGCAGTGACGTGTGGTGGAGTTAGAGCCTCCAGGAACTCTTCAAGTTGTAAAACCTACAAAGCTCCTGGTTTTTCACTGGTGCTGTTCACATGGGACAGAGTGACCTCTCCAGAAAGCCCTTCCAACGGCAGCCGCAGTCTCTCTCAATAGCATTTAATAACTACCCATGGAGAAAATTACACTCTATTTAAAAGGCCAGAAAAATCATCTTCAGTTTAACTCTGCTGACTTTGGTAGAATTACACCAGAAAAGAGTTCTCTCTGATTTCCTTTCCCGTACTAATGTTCAGTAGCTGGGCATAAAAAGCCTTTCCAAGGCAGATTAAACAAGTCCAAATGGTGAAATATTCTTTTAATTTTCTTTCACACACGTTATTTTAGGTGTAGCTTGGAACTCTGCCCTTACGAGAGGCATCCCTTTAAATATTTATACAGCATCAATATGTAGCCACCTTCATACGTTTTTAATGATATGTTCCTTTCTAAATTAACCATTAGATAACCCCGTCCTGTGGTGTTCCGTATTTTGCACTGCATTTACCCTACCCATGGATTTTTATTTTTTATTTCTCCGTGGAACAATGAAGATGTCAAGGCAGTGAAGATTCCAGGGGCACCGTGGAAATGAAATTCTTGGAGCACCACTGCTGTTGCCATGTGGACACACACTCAATAGCAACTCTGTGCTGCCCTGCAAGCCAAGGGGATGCAGCCCCAGCCCCACTGCTGGGCCCTGGCAGTTCAGTGCCAGTGCAATGGCAGCTCCTCGCTCCTGGAAATGTAACTTCCAGGATTGGAGGAAAAAATATTGAAGCAAACGCAAACAAAGGAGGGGCAGAAAGAGATATCTCCATTTTGAGGTTCTCCTTGAGAACCAGTAGGTTTCTGGATCTTCCAGATTATTTTGTCATTTCTTTTTTCTTCTTGATTGTGTTATTAAGATGCTACAACATGCCCAGGTGAACAGGACCAACACCATCATCTGAGTCAAAGATCTTTTCTCAGGATCTTTTTGCTCAGCCCTGATCCTGCCTAAAAACCCACAGATGAGTAAAAATGTTGGTACAAGCCATGGGTTTTTATAACTCAGGGATTTTTGAGTCCTGTTTAATTACACCACATTATCATAGCAAAGCAGTTTCTGCAAAAGCTGCTCATGGCTTATTTCCCCTCCCTCCCAAGGGGACCACAGGAGATGGCTGCACCACGAGATTACTGCTGCAGAACCAAACCCTTAGCAAAGCCTCAGCAGAGAGACAGAAACACAGCACACCTCTCCCAGCTTTGCAACAGAGATTATTCATTCCCCTGACCAAAAAAAGGGGACATCAGAGTTTATCCTATGCCCTGTTATACTGAAAAATATTCCCACACACTTCTTCACAAGGAAGAGTAAAGCTGGAACCCAACCTCTCCTCCTCGGAAGAGGCCTTGCCCTGTACTTGTTTTGTAAGTAAGAGCTTCAGTTAATTCAGCAGAGATTTTGTCTGAGGATAATGGGCTGACAGAAGTACTGAAATGCAATTTCCCTGAGTTGCAGGGTACTGAAGGCAGAGGTTGAGTCACCAGCAGAGCCCTTCCAGCGCCGGAGCGGCTCCGCGCGCGCGGCTCAGTCCTGGGCAGGATGGCACCATCTCCTCCACTGCAGACAAGGCACCTGCAAAAGGCACAGGGCTGTTTTTCTGACTTCCCTCCAGTGAAGCAAATCTGGTAGGGTTTGGCTGCAGCAGTGCCTTGGTTTCTAGGTTTTTAAATGTACTGGT
>NW_005054395.1:2675881-2680952 GCF_000277835.1 Geospiza fortis | reverse complement strand
AAAGAAGCCAAGGAAGCAGCTGAAATCCAGCAAACTGCTCCCTTCCACCACGGGAGAGGCAAGGTATGGCCAAGCTGAACTTGTGCTGTTATTCGAGGCTTTTCTTTGGGTTGCAGAGGCAAATTTTTGGTGTGTTTGCTGCAAATATGTTTAAATTCTCTGTTTTGGAGGCAAGTAGTCAATGCATCTGAAGTGCATACTTGACATATGTTTCTTTTCACATGCTGTCCTCCATTCATTTCATGCAGCAGATGCTCAGTTTACCACTTTAAATGTATTCTTATTTACTAGAAATTATTTTAGAAAATAGCTGTTTGGAACTAAACATTTCCAGCCCTTCTTTTGGGTGCAGGATGCTCCTTTTTGCAGCTGTCCTGGGTGGCTGCATGCAGATGTTGACAGGTTAATTTGCATTTGAAGAGCTGGGTGCAGTGAGCTAAGCAAGGGTTTTTCTTCCCTGCCTCTGAAGGCAGTCACTTCACACTCCTTGCCAAATTTAGCCCCGATGCTACTCTTCTTAATTAACTAGAGCAACATCCAAGCTGAGTTTGGCCCATTGTTAGCCAGCCGTTTATTACAGGGTTGAATTAAACCCCTTGGCCATGTAGAAGAAAGGCTTTTATTCTGAAAATTGATTGTACTAAAGTGAAACACAAGGACAGCCCTAATTCACAGCAAGGTGGTAGGTACAAGCTGGTTTATCTGATTTCCTCTAGCCTGTCACCAGAAACTGCAAGTCCAACCTGGTTTTCCTGCCTGCTGCACACTGCTGAGGACAGAAATGGTTTAGTAAAAGGAATCCTGATGTTAAGAAGAATGTGCAGCTCACACTGTTCAATCGTCCTTCCCAGGGAGAATTCTTTTTCTTCTCGTTGTGGGTTTCTTTTTTCCCTTTAGAATAAGTTCATATCAAGACTGTGAGCACAAAGACCCAGATTTAGACTTCAGTCCCTTCCATTGCTGTAGGAAAAGGCAGAAGTCCTGATGCACAGCCCTGCTGTCAGCCTCTAGGAGCTGGTGCTGCTGGTCTTTCATGTGCCTGATCCATCCACGCTGGCTCAAAGCAGAGACCAAAAGCTCCCATGCTGCAGCAGGGAGAAGAGCTGGCATTCAAAGAGTTGGAGCCCTGTCACCACCAAGGCCCCCTTTGCTTCCTCTTTGGTTTCTTTTCTTCCCTTTAGATGTTACAGAACAGCCAAGGAAAGCTACATCCTGTGGGCATTAGAGCACTGAGCTGAACCTACAGAGACATGGGAAGACATAATTAATGTTTTTCTGGTGGTTTTTTTCACCTTCTTTTCACCATACTTCTGTTCTCCTCTGCCTCATCCCAGCCATGATCTGCTGTGGGCAGATTCTGGTGTCACTTCTTCCCCCCCCAAAATCTGGATTTCAGCTCATTTTGCTGTGCATCCCCTGGCCAAGGGGATCATGGGGACAAAGTCACCCATCTGAGGGACAAAGTTACCCTTCTGAATTTATCAGTTTTGATTGTTATTTGCAGGGATTAAATGAACACTTGTAACATGTTGGATTCAACCTTCATTCCTGGCAAAATTCTTCCTGGTCACAGTCAAATGCAAAGTAATTCATCACCCCAACTGTGCATGGGGGAGGTACTGGCACAGGGCACTGTCTCAAAGGGAAATGTTTGCTCCAGTCCATCATTTGCATCACACATGAAGCTTTTCTTGGAGATATCTTTGGGTTTTCTACGTGAGAGCTTAGGGGAGGGGCTGGGGATGGAGAATGTTGCTGTTAGACAGGAATGATTCAGGTACCCATGGAGACATGAGATCACTCTGCATTGTCACCAGCACAAGGAGATTACCTTATACAAGAATAACTAAGAATAGAATTTTTGACCTTCCATCTTTCCTTATCTGTAAACATTCGATCTGCAGAGCAGTGCAGCCCTGCTTGTCAACGAGGAGAAATAAAAGAAAAATAAAACTAATTTAAAACCCCACAGTGGCAGTGAAATAAATCCATGCATTTATCATTTCAAAGGTTCCCATCACTCCTGCCTCTTTTCCTGCAAAGTTTAAATGATTACATATTTTTTTTATGTGTTATATTTACTCTCCTAAGGATAGAACACTTTACAGAGCCTCATATGGATAAAAAAGCATTTTCCTTTTGCACTGTTGCTTAGAGTTAACACACACAAACCTACACCTTAAGCTTTCCAAAACCTGGTTCATGGCATCAAATAAATTAATGACATATGCAGAAATTTATTTTTAAGTCCTTAAAAGTTGAATGTTTATGACTTGAACTTTCATTTTAAGGACTATCGTGGATCTCACTGATTGGTGCAAGACTTTATCTAGTCCAGTAAAAGGGGCAGATTCTTCACAACACTTGCACCTGCCCCTGCTCCTGCCAGCACTAAAATTGGAGGTATTTGAATGAAAAAAGATCCTTAAAGTGAAGAAAGGCAGGATGAGGTTCTGAGCTTACCATAACAGCTGGAAAGAACCTTGTAAAATGAAATTCAGCATCTGCTTCTGTAGATGTCTCAGGTTTTAAGTTTCTGAGGCAGAGGGTAATTTTTAAGCAGAATCTTAACTTGCACATACATGAATTATTTCTAGTGACTGGCTCAAAAATAGCAATTTGAGCCTGTGCAATGTGTTCACACAGGGCTGGAGTGTGGCCAGGCAGCCTGGCCAGGCCTGGGGACACAGAACTTTCTACACACACCTGGATCGTGTACCCCACCTTGTGCCCCTGTGGGCTGGGGACATGCTCTGAGTGTCCCTTGTCCCTTCCTGGGCATGGATCATCAGGGAACAGGCAGAGTTTGGGGTCCAGACATCTTGCTGAGCTCTGAGCCAGAGTTTGGAGTCACTGGAGGCCAAAGCAAAGTGCTGTCCCCTGGGAGCAGGGCCTCATCACGCTGTGTGACTCAGAGGTGCAGCTGTCACAGCCCCCCTGGCTCCTCCTGTGATGGGAACAGCTCAGACACCGTGCTGGGGTTGGGCCTCAAATCACCATCCCAGCCTTGGTGCTCAGGCTCCTCCTTTGCTTCACGTGGAGAAAGGGTTTTGTCCTTCTCTAAAAAGAAAAAGGAGGCTGTGGGAAAGGTGTGGGAGAAGCAGCTCCCAGCTTTCTACTCATGAGAACACTGTTAGAAAAAGAAAATCCAAGATAAAGCACATTAAAGCACAAGGGGGTGGCTCTATCCCTGCTGGAGCCCCCCAGAAGTCCATGAAGGAGCCCCTGGTGTATCCAGCATTTGCAGGTTAGCAGGACATGTCTACCAGGACTGTGGGGAGCTGCTGCAATAAAGCACTGATATCTCTTGGGTGCCCAGCTCTGCTGCTCCAGAGCCTGCAGGAGCAGGTCTGCAGAGGAGTTTAGGTGATGCTGTGCCTAAACAAAGCTCAGCCTACAAACCCCAGCACCCCGGACAACAAAGGACACCAAAGAGCAGAGTCAGGAGCTGGACCCTCATGGTGAGCAGGCTGACATCAGGCCTTCCCTTTCCAGCCCAGAGGGTTCTTTGGGGCTGTGCCCATCCCCAGGGATGGACATCCCATCTCAGAGCCTGTGGCTGGAGTCAGCAGTGCAGGAGAGCCCTGCCCTGCCCTGGCAGCAGCACCAGGGCTCACTGATGCAGCAGATCCTCACTCCCAGCTGGTATTTGCTGGCCATAACCCGGTGATTCCAGTCTGTAGAGCAGAAGTAATCCACAGTCACTGGGCAAACTTTGTCCAGAGCTTATTTGGGAGAGAAAGCCCTGCTGCTTTCTGCTGGGTGCAGGAGAGCTGCTGGAGCTGGGTGATGTTTCATGACTGAGTATTTTTAGACCCATCCTATAGTGCAGGATTTTTAACTTCCATTTCACAGCCCTTGAAGCCTGGCAAACTTTCATTAACATTTGATGCCTTGAAGTCATGCAAGGTCTGGGGGGAAAGGGAGGGGAAGGAGGGGAAAGGAGTACACCTTTTGGGAACAAAGTTGCTGGGAAGCTTAGAAAAAGCCTCCAGTCCCTCCTTTTTGTACCAGCTGGTTTTAAAGGACCCCAACCACTCAGAAAACAAAGCTGGAATTCCAAATCATGGCTGGGTGGAAGAGTGAAAACACCTGGAGTCTCTCAGACCCCTGGGGAGTTGAACCCCACCATCCTGAAAGGATCATGCTCCTCTTCTTTGCCCATGATCAGGCAGCTTTGGTCATACAGGGCTGTTTGACCCATGAATCCCTAAATTATTTATAAGCCATAAGGCATCCATCCTCGAGCAGAGAACATGAGCCACGGAGAAGTCAAAGGATTTGCTCCCAGTTCCCTCACTGCCATTTCTGCTCAGCACAAAGTAAGGCTTTTTTTGCCCAAAGTTATAACCAATGAAAACAGTGCTTCCCTGGCTACAAGGCAGACTTTCAACTGGAAAATAAGTTAACAGAAACTCTATTTTTCCCCCCTCTAAATATTCCCACATGCACACACACACACACTGAGCGTCTCTTCGTGCACACAACTGAGATTTTTCATAGGCTGAGGGAGTAGGAAGAAGAGACGTATTTTTGTCTCCTTGGCAAAAATACATTGGCAGCATCTCACTGAGTTGTAAAGATTGAGTAAGTACCAGAGCACGGCCCCGTGAAGCAGGTTTTGGAAAGCTGCCCCTTGGCTGCCTCTGCCCGTCTGCCAGGGCCTGGCAGGGACACTGCCCTGGGGGCACTCAGCCCCAGGGGCCCCAGGCAGCCCACCCAGGCTCCTGAGAGGAAGAGGAGGTTGCACTCGGTGGAAATGAGGAGCTGTCAGCTCTGCACCATGCCAGAGGAGGTGTCTGATGGGGAGAGGAGCTGTAAATCCCCCCCTGGGCATGGCAGTGTTCCCTGAGCTGCTGCGTGGCTCCTGATGTGGCCCTGGCAGGAGGTGTCCCCAAGGGTGACAGTCTGGCCCTCCCCTGCTTTCTGAACTCAGCGGGAAATCAGGGCCCCAGGGTGGGAGCGTTGGGGGTAGAACGGTCGGGATGGATGGAGATGAGAGATCTCTGCAGCCAGGTCTGGAACTTGGGGTTTATTGCAAAGGGCCAAGTGCAGGGCCCTGCTGGGAGCT
>NW_005054395.1:2642349-2675555 GCF_000277835.1 Geospiza fortis | reverse complement strand
GCTTGCTTTCATTTCAATCTCACTTATAATTTCTATATTCTCAAAATCTTTTGCCAGACAATCATATTGATAAGGCTTTCCTGTTTCATCTCCCCCAACAGCCCAGGATGTTGTTATCCAAGGGCAGAGAAACAAAAAGGGCTGAGGGGGAAGGAGTCAGTGGCACAACAGACACCACACCAGGCACAGGGCACCTGCGCTTTGCCCAGTCTTCCCAGCAAAAGGAAAATGTTTTGGTTTTCTCCTCCCAGCTCTAAACATTCCTGGCTTCTTCCAAGCCATCCCAGGACAGCAGAAGGCAGCAAGCATTTCTGGTTACAATGGCAGATGTGCCTGATGATGGTAAGGGCTGGGACTCTCACATGCATTATTTAAAGCAAATTCTGCGATTCTAAATTGGATTGCTCAAAGCTCCCATCACCACTGTCCTTCCCTAGTGCAGGTAGAGACATTTCATAGTAAAACACAATCCTGAAATACTGAAAGCAAACTCAGAAATCGCGACCATAAAATATTTATGAGTCTGTGCTTTGGTGCATTGTAATTTTGCATGATATGTTTTGCTTTTCAAGACTGACTAGATTAAGGCTCTTCTGATTCATTAAACACATTTTCCCAAATGCTGTTTCTACAAATATTGTTGGGTCATTGTGTTTAGTTGCATTTATTAGCTGGTGTAACAAGGAACGTACGTCTCCCATAAACCTGAGAGGAACCCACTTAAATGTGTTGCTCTGAATCTCAGCAGAGAAGAAAACAGTTCTCATGAATAATTAAAGCTTAAAGAGGTCATGCTGGTTTTGCAGCCTCATTTTTATTTGTCACTGCTTAGTTTGCATTAGGAAATAGGAAGTTTCAGGTGCAGGAGCCAAATGGAATCTCTTCTCCATGTGTTCATTTAAACAGTCCTATTTGGTAGCTGTCTCCATTTTTATGTATTAGGTCATTTGTTAGCTGTAATAATTTAAATCAGTCCTGGGAATTAGAAAGTTTCAGGCTTTTAATTTGCCTCAGGCAGTGGCTGTGCACCCCTTTGCCTTCTGGCAGGAAGGAGCCTCCTCAGCTGGGCAGGGCTGGGGTGCAGGCAGGCATGGGGTACAGGCAGGGTGGGGATTCAGAAACACTGGGATGCAGGCAGGGCTGGGATTCAGAAACACTGGGATTTAGGCAGGGCTAGGATGCAGGCAGGGCTGGGATGCAGGCAGGACAGCAGTGCAGGCAGGACAGCAGTGCAGGCAGGACAGCAGTGCAGGCAGGGCTCTCAGGGAGGACCCCCTCACTCACCTCCAGCCACCCCCTGCCCACCCCTCCCATCTCCTCCTCAGTTCTCTCTCCCTCCCACTTTCTTCCAAGCTTCTTTTCCTCCTCCTCTGTGAACCACCTCCCATTCCTCCACATTCTGCCCCAAAGTGCTCCTTTGCCCTTTTTTTGCTCCTTTGCTCTTTTTTCACATTGCTCTGCAGCACCTTTCAGGTTGCACACACGGCTGGGAATCAGGAATAACCAAGGCAGTAGTAACTCTAATTCAAGTTTAAATCCTACATGCTGCCTTTATATTCCTTTCCAGGATTTAACAATGGCAAAATATTTTTGTTCCTTTCATTTTTTCCCACTGGAAGCTGCTCAGTCTCTCCAGCAGCTCTGCTATTTGTTCCCAAGGTTAGACATCAGCCCTGGGTATTCAGCCTGACAGCCTGCACAGCACTAATCTCTCCTGGTGGAGTGTCTCTCACGCTGATACATCATGCAGATGATTACTGAGACCTTTGCCTTGCATTTCCCAAACCCAGCCATCAGCAGGGTTTGGCAGTTCCACCCCTTTCTCCCAACCTTTGGATTCCCTGTTGTCATCTGCCTTGTTTCTGTCCTGCATCACTGGCTGTGCATGATCAATCTCCAGAGGCTTGGCTTCTATGTATAACTCAACAAGCTGGCAGAGAGACCAGGAAGACTCATTTGTGTGCTCCAAAACGAATGGAGATCCAACTCAAGGTCACTGCATTCCAAAGACAGACACATTACAAGCATTCCTTTCAACTGAGATGATTTATGGACTGTTATTTCCCTATTGCTTCTTCAATATCCAACTGTTTTTCTGAATGTCATCATCTGATGATGAATCTACATGGACTAAGAGATGTGGAATCGTTACAAGATTCCAGGAGTGTCCAAATATCCTGCATATTCCTAATCAATTCACTAGCAAGGTCCTATATCACTACTTTCCAGTGCAAACCT
This sequence comes from Geospiza fortis, assembly GCF_000277835.1. Taxonomy (NCBI): domain Eukaryota; kingdom Metazoa; phylum Chordata; class Aves; order Passeriformes; family Thraupidae; genus Geospiza; species Geospiza fortis. Next base: position 2,673,317 of record NW_005054395.1, on the reverse strand, counting down.
CATGTTTGTCATTAAAAAACCCAACTTTGCAATGTATGAATGAGCCAAAAGAAAGTTGGTGAAGAAAGTTCAGCTCTAGATGTCAGGTTAGAGACATTCCCTGCTATTGGAGCTGGCAATAATTCATTTAATGCAGAGAGGTAATTATTTAGTGCCTTGCAAGCTTCTGCTACACCAAGAGGTCTCACCATCAATAATCAGAACAACCAATTACCAATTCTCAGTATTGATTGCATAAATAATATGAACCATCTCCTCATTAATAAAATATCAATAGTATGGGCCATTAATAGTATGAATAATTTTTTCTCCTGACTAGATCTGGAAGGTTGTTCCATCAGAGAAGAAGACACCAGGTGCACCCTGTGCAAGTTACCCCAAACATCCCCAAGGATTTCCCAGGTCCTTGTTCTGGAGAGTTGTTTCTTCAATTTTAGGCTGCTACAAACCTTGCCTGGTGTGAAATGAAAATGTTTCAGAAAATGGGGGGAAATAGCCGTTTAAGAGGGTCTAAAAGTAAAAATTAAGAATAGTAAGGCAACAGCTGGAGGTTGTGCACATGTGAAAGTTGAAGTGGAAGAAAATAGAGGGGATTGAGCACCCCACATTGCACTGGGGGTGTTTCAGGTAGTTCAGGGAGCACCCCTGAGGTGACCATGGCAGTGATTCAAATTACAAACTCAGTAGGGACTTTGAAGAGATATCAATGTCCATTTGCTTGAATTCCACCCCAGGAAAGGCCAAGCCATGGCACAGGATGTGTAGGTGTGCTGTGATCCTCAAAGGTGAACCCATCAAACCCTGGTTGATCACATGTTAATGAGGGAGAACTGATGACTTACCAAAGGAAGGGAAACCATATGGATGAAAACCAAACTACCCCTTAAGGGAAACTTGATTCCAGTTGTGCAGATGCAGGAAAAAGGCATGGTTTGACATTGTGAAAATAAACATGATTTGTCATTTTGCAGCATATGAACTTCACCAGGCTGAGCGAGGGCCTGTTCTCAGAACTGCACCCGATGCAGTTTGGCACTCCAGCCCTCTCACAGTCTGATGGACTGGCAGCAGCCTCCCTGGAGTACCACTGAATCTATCTCAGGGTCAAGAATACTGGGGGAAAAGAGCAGATTTTGGTGCAAATCCAGGCCAGCACCATTCATTTTCCACACTGAGGTGTTGGGGCGGTGATGGTCCCTGTGGGGCCATTCACAGTTGTGAAAAACAACTCAGTCTCTGATATATTGTGCCAAAAGCACTGCCAGTTACTAAAGTACCTCTTTAAATTAAGGTATTTGGAGCCAGAATGTAAGTGAGAGCTGGAAGCTCATCAGAGGATGACTCTCAGCTCAGAGCTCTGATGGATGAAGGCTCTCACCTTAGAAGCCAACACCAGCTCCTCAAGTGTTAGACTAATTTTAGCTAAGGTAGAAAAGCCAGCTACAGAACTCTAATGGAGGTTTCTGTCCAAGCTCTAAATTCACTTGAAAAGGACAAGGAGGATTATATCAGCCACCCAGAAACAGCCTCAGCAAAGTGGCAGCAGAGAAAAATATGGAAGTGAGTGGTGAGACAAACTTCTGGGCTGCTGGATAAAGGCAGGAGATGCAGGACGAGCCGAGGTGTGAAGGCAGAACACAGCGAGTGTGGGCTGGGGTGCTGGAGAGAAAAGCAGACGCAGAGAAGTGAGTTAGCAACCCCACGACAAACCAGGAATGTTGGCAGTTTCTTGGGGCTGAGCCAGGCATGAGAACGCTCACCGTGGCAGGGCTGACTTGTGTCTGACTTGAAAATGTTCCTCAAATCACCAGTGTTGAACACAAACGCTCCTCAAACAGCATCACCAGTGTTGCCCCAAAACAAGCATGGCATACCCAGCCTGAGGGATTGCCCCTATTTCCCTGTGCTGTTGATTTACAAAATGCAAACTGAACATCAGGGCTGGAAGTTTGTCAGACTTTCTCCCTAGAAAACACAGAGACATTCCCCCAATAAGCTCTGTAAAAAGGAGCAACAGAAGAGACTAAAACAGAAGCCCCTGAAATTTGCCCCACTTTGCCATCCAAGCAGCAGCAGGAGAGGATGTGGTTAATAAGGAGAAAATTGCAAGTTGTAGTAGGAAGACCCATCAGCAGGGCTTGTGGAATTACACAGCACACTCTGTTATCTGCTGCTTGGCCAAGGAAAGGCAGCTGGGAAGGGGCAGGAGCGCTGCTGAATAACCTCAGTCATTAATTCTGTGACCAAAATGCTGGTTTATGAGACAAACATTTGAAGAAACTGCAAAGTGAGGAGCCTAAACCAAGAGGCAACATGCAACTCTCCCCTACTCTGCCACTGCCCCGCGTTTCCCTGGTACCATTGGTATTCACTGTGGTAGCACAAGGACACTTAGTACTTTTGGCAGCAGTTTTGTAATGACTGAAGAGGATTCAAAGGACAGCAGCCAGACACTGTGATGTGTTTTATTAGCTCCCAGATGTGCAGGTGAGGTGAATCTTTGGGAAATGAGTTTTGCTGCCACGAGTTTCCTAACATCGCTCAAGGTCTCAAAATCTTATAATGGAACAAAAGGCTGTCATAGAATATGAAAGGCATCTTTGGCAAAGCATCTTCTCTGAATCTGTTCATTTCTTACACAGAAATACAAATGCACAACATCTCTGATGATATTTGCCCAGCTGAAACAGGAGGTCAGCAGCTGAGGCTGTGTGTTTTCCACATGAATTATAAGTGACTGAGCCTCTGTAGGCGTTTCCTGGGATATCTCCTGGTGTAGGTGATCCAGAATCTAGAGATGCTTTACCAGGCTGTATGAAATAGTGCTTGGTGCATCCTGGATTGCAGAATGCCAAAAAACCAAGAGTATTTTGCTCAGAGAGTAAAATTGTTCCTGTCAGAATTAAACGTCACACCCCAACAGCAGAGGTGCCCATCCATGAAGTGTCCAAGGCCAGGTTGGATGGGGTTTGGAGCAGCCTGGGATAGTGGAAGGTTCCTGGGACAAGATGAGCTTTAAGGTCCCTTCCAACCCAAATCATTCTGTCATCCATGAGCAGTGGATATTTTTTACCTCCTAAGCAAATACCCCTTCTGCCACAGGGCCAACTTCCTTGGGAAATAGTGAGCATCCCCTGGCATCTGGAGGAGATCAGCCAAGGCCGCAGGAAACTCAGGAGTGTTCAGAAAGGGGTGGCTGTGCCATGAAGGTCGAGCTGCCCAAGCAGGAACCTCTCCAGTCTGGAATTGGCCCTCAGAGCAGTGGAGGCCACAGCAGGCATGAGCTCCAGTGCAGTCTGAGAGCTGCAAAAACAGCAATGCAAGGAACAGAGCAGCACAGCCTTCCTTCTGTGGGGCTGTGAGCAGCCTCTCCTCCAACACACAGGGCTTTGTCCAGGGGCTGCAGGCAGCAAAAGGGAATCAGATCAAGCATTGCCACAGTGCAGGCAAGCTGGGAAAAGCAGATTAGGATAGTCTAAATACTGGAGAGTGGGGTGTAAGACATTCTCCTCTCTCACAGAAAGCCTCCAGTAAATACAAGGGGGAGCATTTACTACGTGAAGGGAAGAGAATGGAGTGAGCATGTCAATGACAAGATAAACCAAGACCTGTTCCTGGAGAAAACCTGCTCCTGCCAGGCTGGGGGGGAATGGGGAGCACTAAATAAGGCCAGGCAAGAGCGCCCTGGCAGCCCCAGCTCCTCTGCAGTGCGTGGGCAGCAGCAGCTGCTCCAGCAGCTCCTCCAGCTCCTCGGAGCCCTCCCGAGGTGCTGAGCACACCGGGAAGGTGTTCTGCCTTTAAAAGCCTTAAAGAGGAGCAAAATGGGGCAGGCAGCAAACCCTGAGTGGCTGCTCCTCACCTGACACCAGGGGACTGCCAGGAAGCTCCGAGCAGCTGAAGGTCTGTAGGCAGCAGAGGGGGAGGACGGGAAAAAGGGGAAATTCATGTCACAGCAGAAGATAAGAAAATAAGAGACTGGAGGAGGAGTTTTGCTTTGCCCACCAGACAATTGAAAATAGATCAAAAGAAGAACCCAAAGGGTTTGCTTGAGATGACAGCTCCTAAGGAAGAAAGTGGGGCAAATTTCATACATTTCAACATTTTAAAATAATTGTCTTTCTGCCCGGGAAGTAGATGGGAAGCAAACAAAAGGGAGTAGGCCAGATTCTGATATCACTGGGTGAGGCAGATTGGAGTCCAGAACAGGGAAATCAGAATCTGGCCCAAAAGGAGGCAGTTCCTCTCCTTGCAATGAGAAACAAGTGAGTTCTGAGTTAGGGAATGAAAGATAAATAAGGAAAGGACTTCTATAAGTGAAATAAAATATTCTTTTTTTCACAGTCTCCAGACCTGTAGAGAAACATGGTTAAGAGTAAGGATGGATTCCATTTAAAGACTCAGCTAAGCTGAATTTGCTTTGGCCTGACCATGACACACACAGGCAGCTTGTCCTGCCCAGCTGGCTTGTGGCACCAGGGTAGCCCACAGGAATGGGAATAAACTCCTACTCTTGTTATGTCCTGAGCATTCTCTGAACACAGGATCTACCCTGGCAAAAGTATGACAATAACCCCAGGTACGAGCAGTGCTCTTCATCAAATTCTTCTTCAGGATGAAACAAAAATACAAACTGTCATGTGGACAAATTTCCAGGACTGGCAGGACTCTGAGGGTGTCAGACAGAATCTGTCTCAAAACCAGCCTATGCTTTGAAGTTTTGAGTTCTTACAACAGCCAAACTTTTTTCAAAGGCAGACACCCAATAAATGTGTATTTAACCTCCTGAGGCTTCTTCCTCTGCTGGCTGCATCCTCCACGGTGATGAAGGCGGCTCACAGCAGCATTGTGGAGAAGCAAATTCACATGAGGTGTGTTTGCACATGACCTGCATCAATAGTTCATGATTTCTTTTATAATGACAGCATTAAACATCTCCAGGCAGAGGCCCGTGGGATCTGTGCTCATTCGAGTAACTTAAGGACAGGCTTGTGAAACTCTCAGCAAGCAGCAGGAGACAAATAATCAAACTTGGGACAGCTTAACACAGAAAGTTCCAAGTACAGGAAAATATCTAATGCTGCTCCTTGTGCTCTGAGGGGAGAGCTCAGGAGTGGAATAACCCCTGTTTGACCAGCAGCACCACAAAGCAGGTTTTGAAAGTAAAAGGAGGTGCACCCTTGATTCCTCTTCTCGAGGGTTATTTTGTGACAAGAGGAAAGAGCAGAAAGCAAAGGCAGCAGCTGCATGTGCTGTGGTGTCAGTCCAGTGAGACAGGGGAGCTGTGCTGGTGGAAAATCAAACAAATGAACACAGTGCACAGATAGATATTTTTGTGGAGATGAACATTTTTCGGCATGTCTGATCTCCTTTGCTCACTATTGCTCAAATCAGTCAGCAAAGGGCTTCAGAACCTGTCAGCAGAGAAATCCTCCTAAGGAAAAAAATACACAACTGTTTCTCTTCTGCCCTGGCAGAGTCCAGCACTGAGACACTCTCACTCCTATAAATAGAGGCTCTCAACTGATGTCCAAGGGAAGTGTAAAGCCATGCCATTAAGGAACGTCAGTCCTGCAGGACGTGCTGGGATGGACACTGTGTTCAAGCAACTTCTGTTACAGCAGCCCCACTCTGCTGTCACACTTTCCTCGTGCTCTGTGACACTGTCTGTCAGTCAGCCCTCTCTGTGCTGATACATTCAGAAAACTTGTCATTTAACCATTCAGATATCCATGTGTTGCAGTAAATCAGGCTGACAGCTGGCTCTGGAACTGAGGCACAGTATTTAATCACAGAATAGATGCAACAAGCAGAACCATCGGTCCAAATTTCCCATGGTACCTTACTAATTGCCTTATTTTTAATAAACAGTCAGCTCCTTGCAGCTTGTATTCCCTGTTTCCACAAGCAACAGGGAAACAACCCAAGAGTATTTTGCTCAGAGAGTAAAATTGTTCCTGTCAGAATTAAAGTCACCCCCCAACAGCAGAGGTGCTCCATCCATGAAGTGTCCAAGGCCAGGTTGGATGGGCTTTGGAGCAGCCTGGGATAGCGGAAGGTGTTGACAGCACTTGCTGTCAAATGATCCTGAAAATAATTTCATTCTATGTCTCCAGACCATCCCAGAAATCCCACATTTTCCAGGGAGTGATGGCTGGTTGGTGAGGTTTTGGGCTGGATGGCTGTGGGTGTATTTACCTGCCTGCAGGTGGCTGCTGAAGCCAAGTGACCACTTCTGCAGCTGAAATTCACAGCCCTCATCCCACCAGTGCAGCTCCTCTGGGAGAATCCCCTGCTTCACACTATTTATTAATAGTGTGCACGTGTGTGCCCCAAGTATCCAGAGCTGCTGGAGAGCTGCAGGAATGGGGCGAGTTGGCAGGGGAGGGTTGGATCCAAGACACTGCAAATGTCTGGTGTCCCATGAGGACACAAGAAAGGCTTCTGTACCTGGTCCCAAACCTTACTTTCAAAGGATAGTAGTAATCCAATGATCTTAGGAGCCACTCATCTTGGTGCAAATCCAAGTGAAAATAATGGACCTCTCACTAGTCCTAAACACAGTTTTGGGCTGGATGGCTGTGGGTGTATTTACCTGTCTGCAGGTGGCTGCTGAAGCCAAGTGACCACCTCTGCAGCTGAAATTCACACCCCTCATCCCACCAGTGCAGCTCCTCTGGGAGAATCCCCTCCTTCACACTGTTAATAGAGTGCACGTGTGTGCTGGAGAGCTGCAGGAATGGGGCGAGTTGGCAGGGGAGGGTTGGATCCAAGACACTGCAAATGTCTGGTGTCCCATGAGGACACAAGAAAGCCTTCTCTAGCAGGTCCCAAGCTCAGTGTTTTCTGCATAAGGAGGGCTGGCAGCTGGAAGGGTTAAGGGGGCAGTGGCTGTGCAGGAGGTGATGGAGCGGCAGGGAGCAGCCCAGCCCCGCTCCCCCCCTGCTATCAGATATCTCCTCCCGCAGCCCTGCTCAGCACGGGCAGACACAAATCCCTATTGACAGAAGTCCCCCGCAGACAGGGCCCTCTGCTGCAGAGCTGCTCCAGTCTGCAGTGCTGGAATCCTATTTTAAATGACAACAGAGCAGTAGTGCTATGGGAAGATCTTGTTGTGTAGAGTTTTCAAGATTAGGGCAGGGAGAAGACAAAAGTACAGCCTTGTATTGACAAATATTGTCAGGCATTTGAGGACTCTGTTTTCCAGGGCTGATTTGTGCAAACACTTCCAGGGCATCAGGGAATGTTGGCATTGATAAACACCAACCACAGGAAATGGCTGTTCTCACACGTGGCTGATGGTGTGGACAATAACAGGATCATGCTACAAACTAATGAGCATTTGCATCCTAGCCATTAATCTTCACTCTCAATCATCAAAAAATAAAAATCCATGAACAATCTGCAGTGGTACAGACAGGATTATTAAAGGATTATTTGAGAAAGAGCAAGGAGAAGGGCAGTATGTCATCAGAATGTGGGATCACTACTTTGATTTGCTGTTGAAACCTCTATGTACTTTGAGATCTCAAAGCCCAAAACAAAGCTTAATCTTCACTTAGGCACTACAGTTGCCTCCCTTATCATGTTATCTGAGTACATCACACTCTAATTATAGTTGTCTGAACAACACTTAGTGAGATTGGGAAGTACTAACCTTGCCAGAGAAGCCCTTGAACACAGAGCAGAACCAAGTCAGAAATGCTTTTTAGTTCCTAATTGCCAGCTATGTATGCTGCAACCAGTGGAAAAAAATTGTTCTAACACCATCCACAGCAGTTCAGAAAATTTACCTCTTCATTATCATTAACGCAGATCCTGAAGTCCTGGCTCAAAATTCAGAACAAAGTTTTTGTTATTATGAGGAGAAAAAATGCATTCTAATATTTGTATTTCTAAAAGCATCATTAACAACATATCAGTAATCATTCAAAGAAAGAAGTAATACTTACAGCATCTCAGTGGGATATTATATCTCACTCTCAAGAGGTATCCAGAAGAGCTTCTCAATATTTTAGTATCTGTTAGGCAGTGATTGCAGTTTATTTATCTCTCTCTCTAGTGGGTACAGCAGTAGGAGTTAAATATTCCATCTTCCTCTCCCAAGGATATAAGGGACTGTATCCCCAAACTCAAGCAAGAGGGAAAATCTCTGTCCCTCATCCTCTCCTGGGTGGGAAATGGCTTCGTGTGCCTCTGTGAGTGTGGCCCTGTGGCCACCTTTGCCTGCACATTTCTTCAGGGCAGCTCCTGAGGAGCCTTGAGGAAGAGCTTCAAGGAGCTCAGCCCTCGTGCAGGTGCTTGCAGAATGATTGTTACTGAGTATAATTGAGGTTTCCTTTTCTGCCACCTCTGCCATTCCATGACTTTTATTTTTTATGTATTGCTTTACACGCCAGGGCATGGAGATGAATATCCCACCAAAGCCCAGCTTTGACTTTTTTTGTGCTCCTATTTTTTTGTGTATAAATACAACTCAGACTGCTGTCAGCTTTTAGAGCTGACCACTGCTTCAGCAGCTTCTCCAACTAGTTTTCATTTTTGCCAAATCTGAATTTCAAAGTCCATCATTATGAGGAGGTATTGTTAGTTTTCCTAGCAAGCCTTTATTTCAGATACTTTGTGGATTGGAAGAGGCCTCAACACTGTGTAGATCACCAGAGTTCCTGATAGCAGCTTCAAGCCTCACTGAGAGTTTAATAAGCTGTTGCTGAATTACATTGCACTTGTTAAGTTTATAGGAAAAAGTTATTCAATCTGCTGCTGTTATTAGCTATCAAACATCACAGACACCAGAGAGGACCCTGGTGGTCCTCCCCTGGTCTGAACTACATAAAAAGCACTGGGGAGAATATTTTGAATTCCTAGTCTTTGATACAGGTCCAAATTTCACAGTCATTTGCAATTTCTATAATAATTTAGCCAGATAAATAATGACCAATTAATAATGACCAACCGCAGTATTCCCAAAAACTGGAAATAAAAAGGAACTCTCAAGTTCATCCAGATTTTTTTTTGGGTGGGGGACAGGGCAGAGAGGTGATGAACCTGTTTTTTACCTCTGCTAGTCTTGCTAATACTCTTTCATGTGAGAGGCTGTGAATAGAAGAGCCAGGAAATGAAGGTCTCATCAGTGCTGTCCTGCTGGTGCATTCCAGCCCTGCTGGGGAAGGAATGGCTTCATGGCCTCGCTGAAAGTTCTGCTGAGGGGCCCATTTCACTCAGCAGTTTAATTATGTTGAGCCATTTCACAGAGCCCAAAGCCCTCCATCAGTCCATCAGTGCTGCAACACAAGAGGCCTTGAGAACATTTCAGTCTTGCAGACTCCTCATCTGTTAGGAGAGTTTCTGGAGTGAGGTGTTTGTTGGGCTGTTGCCATGTCCACACTCTGGGAACGTGCAAGAGGAGCCTGAGGTGGGGACACTGAGCTCTCCCTTCAGGCATCTCCCTGCCTGCCCTGCAGCTCAGTCACCTGCCATACTTCTACTTTTATATCAGCGCTGGATAAATTCAGCCAATTACCTTAACCTTTATTGGAGGTTACTACTGGAGGAAATTTATTATTTATTTATTTTATTATTGGAAGAAAATTATTTAGATTTATTGGAGAACCATGGAATCATGGCATGGTTTGGGTTCAAAGGGCTCTTAAAGCTCACCCAGTTCCACCCACACCTTCCACTGTCCAAGGCTGCCACATCAAACCTGGCCTCGGACACTTCCAGGGATGGGGCAGCCACAGCTTCTCTGAGCACAGGGAGGCATTTCACCCTTTATCTCCTCTAACCCTGCCTCCTGTCAGTGTGAGGAGGACACAGAACACAACACCTACAGCCAGACAAGGTGTACAGACTGAGAGGTGCCTCCCCCCACACACACACAAGCACAGACATTGAGAAGCCTATTTCCACAGAAATTAGATGGGAAAATTATTTCGTTTTCTTTTCCCTTAATAAATAGAGAGGATAAAAATCACACTCTGAATGTATTTCCTGTAAATTTCACACCTTTATGGAGAGACTCGATGAAATGACCATCCAATCTCAGAGGTTCTGTAATGCTGGGGGTGATTGTGTGAACTGCCATGAAAATAAACACTGGGATCTTGAAAATCTGAGTTTTGCATTGCCTTGAGGAGCAGCAGCCCCTGTGGTGGCCAGCACAGGCTCAGCAGGAGCAGCCCAGCTGCAGTGCTCTCCCCACCTGGCAGCCAGGACAGGTGTGTCACTTCCAGATGTGACATGAGCCACTTGCATCTTGTTGCCAGCCTTTGAAGTGCTGTGCAGAGAAAGCCTGAGCTGCTGCTGCAATTAGAGCTGATACATCATTTACTGGAAGAATTTAATGCGCTGGAGTAGCAAACCTGCAGTTGACACTCACAGGGTGCAATTTAAATCCTCCGGATTAGTAATTCTTTTGAGATTTTTGTAATCATTGGTAATAGGTAGTGAAATAAATCCACATTTATATCCTACAGACTGCAGCTGTGCTTCTGTTAAAGTAGTATTAAGTGATGGGTTTTAAATCCTTCTGCTGGCTCGAGCTGTAAGCACTGAGGCTCCTGTGCAGGGATAACTCAGCCTGGGTGATGTGTTCCCGAGCAGGAGAGCTCTGGTTAATGAATAATGAAAGCACCACGGCACAATCACAGCTCAGGGCTCACTCCTGCAGGAAGCTCTCTGGGGAGAGCTCCCCGTGTAGCTCCCTGTGCCACAGCGACCCAGCTGCAGCTCACGCTGTGGGTAACAGTGACAGGAAAGAGCACAAAATGCTCATGGACAGCTTTACCTACTTGGACAAAGTGCTGAGGTGTCCAGTCGAGCGAGGGGTTTGTCCAGCCAGCTCTGGTGCTGTCCCTCCAGGGATCAGGAGTGCATCAGGAGTGCATGCTGTGCCCTGACTTTACTCCCAGTTAGTTAAACAAATACACCATTAAAAGCTGAGCCAACCTTGAGTGGGACATAAGGGCTTCAACTGCAGCAGGAAGAGATTTATGGACTTGTTTTTGCAGCCTGGAGAGTAATTGAAGAGGCCTCAGACAATTCAGCATTTACTGGCACTTCACTGGGGTGAGATGGGAAGGGTGATGGGAGCAAGATTGGCGCTGGGAGCCCCAGCCATGGAGCAGGGACCCAGCCTGACAGCCACTCTGGGAACAAAAAGAAGCTTTGCAAACTCAGTATGCTTGTAAGATAAGCACAGTGCTGATAAAGTGAAGCACTTAGAGATTAAAAATCTCAAGGGGACGATAGAAGTGGCTGAAGGAAAGAGCCCAGGAATCCTGGCTGTCCCTTCCTTCAGCCAATCTGCCTAAAATTCATTACTTTAGAGATGGATAAAAAAAGCACATTTGCCTGGTTCTGTTCCTCATGGGTTCTACTTGCTTTGTTTCCATCTAGGAATCTACAAAGGACATTGTTTCCGGATCAACCACTTCCCTGAGGACAATGACTACGACCACGACAGCTCAGAGTACCTTCTCCGTAAGTGAACACTGAGACCTGACACACAGATGGGCCTTCCCTGGGCTTCTCTTCTGCACAGAGCAACCCCAGTTTTACTCACTGCCAGACTGGCCCAGACTGGGCTGCACAGCCCAGTGGTGCCACGTGTGCAGTTCATGCAGCAGCTGACACAACCACCACCCTTGGGAACCCCCACTTCATACAGTCATTGAATCATGGAAAACCATTGAATCATGGTTTTGGAATCATTGTGTTGGAAGGGACCTTAAAGACCATTTAGTTCCAACCCTCTTGCCATGGAGTTTCAAGGATTTTTCCAAGGGTTTTCTTCAGCCAGGGGAATGCTCACAATTTTGGTGCCGATTGTCTAAACACAGTATAACAGATTTTCAAATGAAAACTGCAGCTATTATGCCCAGATTGGCAAGGATATTTTACAGAAGGAGTATTTATAGGGTTAGTGTAACAAAACAGGTTTGAGGAGTGGGTTCCAGCCCATTAGGAAGCTTTACCAAATGCTTAAACCCAACCTTTCCTCAAGCCTCAGCCTTTGCAGCTGGTGAGCCACATCCCCCTGCAGTGAAATTACTGCCCTGTAGGAAGGAAGCTGAAATTTCTGCAGCTAACAGCAAAATCCCAGCATGAACAGGGGCCATGGCTTCCCTGCCTGGCCAGCCAGCCACTGCTGCTCCATTCTGCTCAATTCCCCCCAGAAGGGATTCCACCCACCAACCTGGGGCTTGGAATCAGGGCAGTTGTTTCATCCCCTCCACATGACCATTCTCTCAGCTGATGGCAAGTCTTGGAACCCAACCATGAAGCCTGCAAAGTTGGAGTTAGATTCCCCTTCCCCAGAGGACTCCTTGCCTTGTTGTTCCTTGTGAACAGAAGAGCTGAGCAGCCAAGCTGAAAGCAGTGCCCTTTACCAGGGAGAGGAACTGCAGCTCACAAGGTGTTGGGAAATCAGGGAGCACAGAACAATGCTGCTGGCAAAGCAGAGAACTCCTCAATTACAATATTAATTACCTCAAACACCACTTAGAGAACCACTCTGCCCTTCTGCTCACTTCTGGGCAACAACTTCTTGTTGTTAAGACATGAAGAAGGGAAAAAATCTCCGAAAAGTTTGCCTCACCAGAAAACCCAGATGTTTTTTTCCTCTTTGCTCTTGTCGATTTAGATCAGTCATAGCACCCGGGTGACACGATTTCAGAGCTCAGGCAAAGGCAGAGTGTGAGCACAGCTGCATTTATCTTTCATAAAAAGCCTTGAAACTAATGTTAAATTGATGCCAAGTCAGCTTTAGGAAACAAACATCATTAGTAAAAGGAAAGAGGAATTAAGTAGCATCATGATAAAAGCACGTCATTCCTTCTTTATATGGAGAAAAGTGAGAACTGGGAAAAACAATCTCCAGCTCCACGTTAAGCTACAAGACTGGTAAATTGTTTGCAAGTGTGCTTGTGACGGGTGTTCCTAAAAGCTGTTTGCAAAAGTGACTAAGTACAGATCTTAAAAACAAGTTGGTCCAACCCTTTATGTCTTCTGCAAAATCAGTCTCCGGTGTCTCCCCCGCAGAGCAGAGCTCACCTCACAGAGTCTGCATGGAGACAAGGCTCCTTGGCTTTAACTTTCATAAGAAAATTGCAGTTTCCCATGCACAGAGTTGATTTAGAGATTACTGAAAGGTAACGTGTCTAAATCCAGAGGAGATGAGCTCATACCTATATGTAATAGGGACCAAATCATTGTCTAAGACAGGAGGATATTTGCATCCTGTTTCACAGGGACGTGAGAACTTCTGTCCTGTTTTTGCCCTCTGCAACACTTTTGCAGTCTACTGGCTCCATTCTCCACTATTTCTGGCCATTTCTTGGCACAGTTTCTCAGAGGGACATGTTGGGACTAATATTTATTTTTCCTGCCTGGCTTAGACAAAGGCACTCACACTCATGTGTTTTGTGCTCCTGAAGCAGCAGCGTGGGGGTCTCAGCCTCTTCCACAGCCCCCAGTTTAATCTGGGCTTCAGAGAAATGCAAACACTGTAGTGCTAGCAGGATTGAGCCCTGGTTCAAAACCCCATGGAAATCAGTGACAAAAATTACTGATTTTGGGAAATTTTGGTCAAGGGAGTGGTTAGAGGCAGGAGTTTGGATTTTGCCCTTTGGTGTTCAAGCTGCTCCCTGCAAAACCAAGAGAACAACAGCATGGGACAAGCTGAGACGTGCAGAGGAGCTCAGACAAGACCCTTCCTATTGAACTTTCCCCGTGGCAACACACTCCCATCTGTGTGTCTAAAATAATCCCCCTCACATGCCTGAGCAGGGCCCCAGTGAGCAGCAGATGTCCCAGTGCCAGCACGGACCCCGGGCTGCCGCCGCATCCCCAGCGGCAAACGTGCCCTGGTTCTCTGTCTGCTGCTTCCCTGGTGTCTCCTGCTTCCCTGTCTCCTGCTTCCCTTCTCTCCTGCTTCCCTTCTCTCCTGCTTCCCTGGTCTCTCCTGCTTCCCTCTCTCCTTCTTCCCTTTCTCCTGCTTCCCTCTGTCCTGCTTCCCTGGTGTCTCCTGCTTCCCTGGTGTCTCCTGCTTCCCTGGTGTCTCCTGCTTCCCTCTCTCCTGCTTCCCTCTTTCCTGCTTCCCTCCTCTCCTGCTTCCCTGTCTCCTCCTCCCCCGCTCTCCCTGCTCTCTCTGGGCACACCAAACCCGAGCTGTTCCCATCCAGCACGGATTCACCGGCGCCTCTCCCTTTGTGGATCCATCTCATCCTCGCTGTGCGCTGGGGATGTCGGGGCTCTGCTGCTCCGAGCAGGGGGACCCCGCTTCAGGGGCATCTCTACACGTCCATGCCCTTCCTCCCTGCATGTCAGAGCATCCTCTTTCCAAAGCCATTCCCTCGGCTCCTGCCTTTGCGGAGATGAAAAGCCCGAGCCGAGCAGGGTTTGCAGCCCCATGGGGAGGAGCAGCGCTGCGGCTCCACCGGAGGAGGTGTCACCACACATAGCGGTGCACAGCAGGCGATGCAAACCGACAGGACGGTAAACAAGGGGGGGAGAAAAGCCAGGGAGAAAGCAAAAAACAGATTGCCTTAATGTTTTTTGATGTGCTGTCACTTTATTACCAGTATCAGGAGATATATGTAAATTCTACGTGGTACCTTATGAGCTTCCTTTGAAATTTCAGAGCTAGAAGTACACATTGTAAGAAAAAATATACTGTGGGATTTTTCAGGAAGAGAACACTCTGTGTTTTGTTTCTCTTCACATTAATTACCTACTATAGCAAAATTATCTCTGAAATTTATTAGTAGAAATAGAACAAATAGAACAATCCATCCTCTATATTTGGTACATCTGACAAGTTCCTTCCAATGATATCACTGAAGCATTTTGGGAAAGCTCTTTGATTTAACTGAAATCATTATAAACAGCATGACCATAAAGTGCAGGAAACAATATTCAGAAAGGGTGGGCCAGAGGCGATTTTAAGCCTTTAGCCAGGGCACAAAAACAGACAGACAGAGATTTGGGGTGCCTTAAAGTCCAGCAGCAGAGACTGACTTTGAATCTTTTTCTAACAATTGACTGAAAAAACTGACCCAAAAGCCAAAGTGCTGTTAATTCATAGCACACACGTGGGGATACACCCAGGCCAAGGGAACAGGCTCTCACCTCTCAGCAGGCTTTGCCCAGAGCCCTTCCACCCATTCTCATCACTGGGGTTTGGCAGTTCCTGCGAGACGCTGCCTGAATAGCAATGCGCCCGCCTGGCCCGGCTTCAGATCCGGCTGGAGAATGCCCCAGCTGTGAAGGACACGTGCAGCGACGCTGCCAGTTTGGGAAAGGATGGACTTTTCTCGCTCTTGCCGATCGATACAGGCAGAAGCTTCGCAGGCAGGCGCTGTCTTTTTGGGTTTGTGTCCGGACTGTGCCTGCCAGCCCCGGGCGGAGCGGGGCTCAGTGAGCGATGCCGGCGCGGAGCCCCCATCCCCGTCCCTCCCGCAGCCGCTGGAGCTTTGCCACCAGTTACCAGGGGAATCGTCAGGAAGCGATCCACTGAGTCGGGAACGCCACGGCCATGGGCAGCGGAATGAGAAAGCAGCAGCTGGAACATCTGCCCGTTCCTGGCGCTCCCAGCGTGGCGGTCAGGAGGATGCGCCCGGAGGGAGCGCGGCGCTCCCGGCCCCGCACGGCCCAGATGGCGTTGGCTCCTCTCCGCTCACCCAGCCCTGCGGTGCCCGTGGCCTCCCAGCCTGCTGGGGGGTTTCCATGCCGCTGTGACAGCAGCTTCTGACCCTCCCTCGCCTTGGGATCCCCCCAGCCTGGCGCCCCTCGCTCTGCCGGGGTTCCCCTCCGTGCCCTCGCATTTCCCCGGCTTCAGGGTGATCCCATTTTCCACAGCAGTGTTCAGCACCTTATCTCCCCTTCTTCAAAAAATAAATCCTCTCTCTATAGCAATAAAACTCGGTTCCTCACTCTGCCTTTCAGGAACCCCTGGCAGCTTTTACCCCTTTGGTTTTTACTCTCTTCTCATGCTTGTTTATTTTTTCTCAGCCCTTTTGTTCCCTCCCTGCCGCTTCCCTGTCGATTGCTGCTCTGTCTTGTTGTGACCCGACTTTGAAAGCTGGCTTGAAGTGGTGTTTTAATATTTTTGTGGGGGATTTTATACGCTGATGAATGGACTGAAGCATGCAGAATTTTAAATGACTACTTTGCTGTCAGGAAACTAAACACAAACATCTAAAACACACTTGTTAAAATTCCTTCCTTAGAAATCTGAAAGGTTTCGATGTCCTTAATATCCACTAAAAGAAAAAGGGGTTATTAGCTGTGCTTGCTGGCAACATGGATGCTGCTGACTTCAAGAGCTGTAATTTGCTCACCTTGTGTGTGCACCACGGAACAGATCCGTCTGCTCCAGCTGTCCCAAACCTTGTAGGGTCCATAGCCAGCTCATGAATTTTTCACTGCTGCTCCCTGCGTGGTGCTGGGTCTTACTGTCACTTACCTCATGCTTTGCCAGAAATATTCTGCACACGGTGGCATCAGAAAATGCCAATAATTCTGGACTTCCTAGGAGAAAGCTGAAAAGATTGAAGCCACTCAGCTGAGAGTCTGTGTCACACTGGACACCTCATGGCTCCCTCGTCCCAAAAACATGCCCAGAAATGCAGAATCAGTGATAATTCTAGGAAAAAGGAATAAAAAAATTATAATAAGTTAGATATTAGGAAAAATTTCTTCGCTGAAAGGGTTATGAAGCACTGGAACAGGCATCCCTGAGTATGTGCAAAAAATGTGTGGATGTGGCTGGCACTCAAAGATATGGTTTAGTGCTGAGCATGATGGAGGTGCTGGTTTCACTGTTGGATTTGATGATCTTAAAGGTCTTCTTCAACCTTAACAATCCTCTGGTTCCATTAAATCATTCTTCTTAACAATTTTAGGAAAAAAAACAGGGCTTTTGAGACTCTAATCTCCACACTTGCACCCGAGGAGGCACCCAAAACGATTGCTCTGTCTTCCCTTCCTACCTGTGTCCCTGCAGGCATTGTCCGTGCCTCCAGCGTGTTCCCCATCCTAAGCACAATTTTGCTGTTGCTGGGAGGACTCTGTGTCGGAGCAGGAAGGATTTACAACAGCAAAAACAACATTATTCTCAGCGCTGGGATTCTCTTTGTTGCAGCAGGTATGTTCTGTTTAAACTGAGTTCTTAAGAAGTGCTGCTGTTTTCAGCTGGAAAAGACTCTAGAAAAGCTCCTTGGCAGTGCTTTCCCTGCATCCTTTTCCTGGGCTGAGGGCATTAACAGCACCACACGAGGCAAATTTCTCAAGACAAAATTATGCTCTTGAAGCCCCACAAAAAGTATATTCTAGAAAAGCTTTTGGTTTTCCTGCAGAAAGAAGTGAAATTCAGTAACAAGCATGTTTTACACTATTTAAAATGTATTAAACATTAGATGAATCAGGCATCTCTTATACCTAGGGCCTTTTTTTTAAATATGAAGGCAGAAAACATTCACCTCTGATAGGTGAGCCCGTTTTTCACACTAGAAACACCTGAGAGAGTCAGCCCCATTGTTAATAGCTCTCCCTGCAGCCTGGATTAAGCATGCAGCATTTAGATGAAAATTCAGCAAGGTGGAAGAGAACTTATTTTGATCAAGGTGAACAGCCATAGCCCTGAGCTCCAAATGTATTTTTATCATTCTTCTGGATGTTAGAATCCTACTCACAATATTAGTGAGCTCCCACAAGCTGCTGCTTTTCCATTGTGGCAATGAAGAGATGGGAAAAGGTCCTGCTGAGTATTTTGGGATCCCTGTGAGCACACGTGATCCATATGTTGATTTTTTGGTTGTGTTTCAGGAATAAAGTAATCCTTGAGATAAATGTAAGAGTAAATAAATGTAACAAAATTTCCTTGTCCCAGTCTTAGAACCATTCAGGTCCAGAAAGTAACGTGGCTTGAATTTTATCTCCCCAGCCACATAAACACTGATTTATGTTTTTCTTCCTCCAGGTCTCAGTAATATCATAGGGATCATTGTCTACATATCGAGCAATGCAGGTGACCCAAGTGACAAGCGAGACGAGGACAAAAAGAACCATTACAACTATGGCTGGTCTTTTTATTTTGGAGCCTTGTCTTTTATTGTGGCCGAAACCATAGGTGTTCTGGCTGTGAACATTTATATTGAGAAGAACAAAGAGCTGAGGTTTAAGACCAAGAGGGAATTCCTTAAGACTTCTTCCAGTTCTCCTTATGCCAGGATGCCAAGCTATAGGTACAGGAGGCGAAGGTCCAGATCCAGCTCCCGCTCCACGGAGCCTTCTCCATCCAGGGACATTTCTCCAGTTGGCATGAAGATAGCAGGCACCATCCCCATGAACGAAATTTCCATGTACACCCTTTCCAGGGAGCCTTTGAAGGTTACCACGGCTGCCAGCTACAACGCAGACCAAGAAGCCAGTTTCCTGCAGGTCCACAACTTCCTCCAGAAGGAGTTTAAGGAAGGACTCCACGTCAACATGGTCAACAGGAGAACGACGCCGGTTTGAAGCACCTTCCTTCCTTGTGCTTTTTGAAGAGATGCCCAAACAGAATGGATCTGTCAGGAGTGATGTTAAAATACCCTCTCACCTCTTTAATTGTGGCATGTGTTGAGGTAGCAAGTGGAGATCCTCTGGACCAACATAAAGATATTTACACGCTCGTAGCTTTTTTTGAAGCTATTTGGAGTTTGTTTATTTCCGTTCTTGGTGTCACAAGATGAAGGCAGTTCATGTTCCTGCACTTTTGTAGTGTCTACACAGTCTTGGAGAAACTGCAAAGGACTGGCCACCAGTGTGTTTTAAAGGATTACAGAAAATTTGTTGTACTTTTTTTTTTTCTAATATTGAGATCCCTTAATACAAACTTGCAAATATAATTTATAACCAAGCCCAAGGATGAAAATGAGCTACTCATCAAGTGAGCCACTTTCCTTCAACACGGCGTAAGCTTTGCCTCTTTCAAAATAAAAAAAAAAAAAGAAAAAAGAAAAAAAAGAAAATATTTTTGAAGGCAACACTTTCTAAAACTGACCTGTGCCACTGAAACCATAGAGCACCCACGTACTGAGCACTACAGACTCTCTGATGGGGTGGGAAGGGGGTCTCCCATTCCTGGGGTAAGGCATCCCTTGGGGCAACACAGGCCGAGGAGCAGAGGGTGGGTGCGTCTTGAAACACCTGGAAAGAGAAACAGATTAAAGCAGGTGGGACTTGAGCCTATTTGCAAGCATCATTTCTTGCCTAACGTTTAGAAAACTTGAATTCTCATTTCGACGAGCCCTAGTGCCTGATCCGGCAAGGTGCTGAGTGCTGGCTGTCAGGAGCCCCTGGAGATTTGCCCGAGCGCGGCGGGAGCAGGGCAGAGCCGCCGCCGCCGATTCCCTTACGCTTCACAAGTGCAACACTAACGCTACTGGAAACAGAGATCTCTGAGCAACCAGGAGAGAACCAGAAACAGAGATCTCTGAGCAACCAGGAGAGAATGGGAAACGGAGATCTCTGAGCAACCAGGAGAGAACCAGAAACGGAGATCTCTGAGCAACCAGGAGAGAACCAGAAACAGAGATCTCTGAGCAACCAGACAAGAACGCGCCCGGACTCGCGAACCTTCCCGCAGCAACGGGAGCCGAGTGTCAGCAGAGCAGATGACAACTTTGTATTTTTTAAAACAGAACAAAACAAAAAAAGGAAAAAAAAAAAGGAAAAAAATAATCACCGTTTATGAGATATTTATTAAACTCTTTTTATTATGAATTAAGTGCCGCATGGTGCAAGGTATAGTTGCTTTTAGATGGAAATGGTGGTTTGACCTAATTTAATTTATTTTGTAATGATGCATCTACTTACGTGCAGAGAGCCCACAGCAAACTCTATGCATCACGTAAGGAGGGAATTAATTTGTACCCTTTTCTTCTGTCTGTTTCTAAAAGAGTCTGAATATTATTTTCTTTTCTTATAAATTCCTGCTTTCAGTTTTTATACTTAGGCTTGGATCTCAAAGCTTGATGGCCTGACTCAAAGGTAATTTAATTTAATAGTACTCATGCTGATTTTAGTGACCACTCGACCAAGCCATATGAGAATGAGGTGCCCGATTCCCCTCAGATGAATTAGATGCAGTGAGAGAGGAGCATCTAATTCCTGTAGATTCCTTTGAATATCCCCATCATCTTTGCCCAGAAAATCTTTGCTAGCAGAACACTAGACAAGAAAAAATCCGTAATTTGGAAAGTTTGGGTCACTGGTAGTGGGAGATCTCAGCCAAACTGCTAAAACCTCTTTAGTCTTAATTTATCCTCTGATGGCCCCAGGGCCAGAGACTCAGTGGTGGTTTGGATACGAGGCTTTCAGCTAGTGGAACCAAGTCCTCCAGGGAAATCCCGGAGAAGCTGCCTTAACATCCCAAAAAGGAAGTTGAACCCCTCTCCCCCCAGAGAAACCCACTCAAGCCTCTCTCCTTGCAAGAACCAAGACACAATTCTCAATTTTAAGCGAGAGTCTTCCCCTAGTCACTGTTAAGCTCTGCCTGGCCCTCAGCCTGGCACAGCCACATCGTTATTTTGGCAGGGGTGGGTTGGAGCCTTCATCCCTGCTCATTAAGAGTTTCCATTCAGGTTAAAACTCCGCTGGGATCCTTTTTTCAAACCTCTGAACTCTGAGAGCTAAAGCGAATGGAGCGATGGGAATGATTTAAAACTAGAAAATGTTGTGCTACTTTCTGTATCAACACACTATGGAGAAAGATGTTACACAAGCTTTTTAAAAAAATTCAAACAGAGGCAGAAAAGAAAACTTTTTTACCTACTTTTCGGCTAGGAATACATAAAAGGGTTCTAAAATTATTAAAGTTCTTGATGAAAGGTTTTTTTTACAAGAATCTTTATGCTTTCAAACAATAAATTATTTCCTACTTTTTGAGACTTCGTAATATTAAAATACTTTGATTAGCTATGATAGAAGTAGAAGTTTGCAATGAAAAAAAAAACCAACCTTCTGTCTCATTAGTGTGTCATACTAAGTGCTAATTAATTTACATCTAATTATAGTCAATGTATTTTTCAAGTGCAATTTCCCAGAACTATTTGTTTCCCACTGTGTTAAAAAACTAATAGTTAGAACTAAGTCCTCATCCGTGTTTCCTGTAATTAAGAATAAAACCATTCCCTTTCAAACCAGGAGTTAGATATAGGCTGTTTCTCTAATCTCATGTACCTTGAACTGGAAGCGGACAGTGTCAGGTTTGCTTGCGCGTGGGTTTTGTTCTTTTAGTCATCGTTCTCCAGTGAATGTTCTTCAAACCACCCATCTGATTCCAGACAAAGTCCAAGCTTTTTCTTCAGCTCAGCTCAGACCTGCAGAGGCACATGCAGTATTTTTGGCAGAAAAAGTCTTGCTGAGTGTTTTGGGATGTTGCTCTTTGCCAGAGCCTCCTCCCCCAGGGCAGGGCTGGGTCCAGCAGCTGCCCAGGGGTGATGCCCTGTTTTGGTCCAAGCTGGAGCATCTGCTCCTTCTCTAGCAGGCACCTTCAAGAAATGGAGCTGGAGTAGGGATCATGAGATGCTCATGGGGTCTGGACAGGGAACAAAGTCATGTGGACATAACAGGGACCAGAGCTTTTGTCCTGTGAGACAACAAGGGCTGCAATTGAAAACTCTTAAGTTGCAGCGCAGCAAATTGTTCAACCACAGCCAAAACAAAAAATAATCATTTGACAATTCCAGAAAACAAACAAACAACAACAAACAACAAAAAAAACACCAAAAACCTCAAAAAACTCACAACCCTGGTCCTTTCCCATGAAAAGCTTTGATTCTGACAAAACTGAAAAATTTACCACATTCCTGTCCATGAGCACTCTTGCTCCATGATCTATCTGAATAGAGTCAGATTGTGCTCAGCCTTTGAAATCACCCAGTGATAGTTTAAAAAAATGACCTGTTCTTCCACATCTCTCTGGTTTCCCTGGACAGCATCTAACAAATGAGCCCCATTTCCCAGCAAGGCCTGCAGATACCATAAAACCATATCATTAACAATTATCAGCCTTCAATTCTTAGCAACAGAACTAAAAAAAAATGCTATTGGATCAGATTTGATTTTCCAAGAAACAAAATGTCAGGTATACCATGAGCCCTCTCTTCCTTTTTTCTCATGCACAATAGGAGTAAAAGGAGAAATCACTTCAGCTGCCCAGACATCTAACAATAAACTATTTTTTCTGTTTCTTTTTCTCTCTGTATGGATCACATATCCACAAGGGCTAATATATCATGTCCCTTGAGGCTACATTTCTGTCTGCAGTTCTAAAGTGTTATTTCCACTGTGCTTCAGTTCTACTGGTATAATCACAACCATGTATAATGTACTTAATCCTTACTTTTTAAATAAACCATTTTAAATGTATTTGGTTTTGTGTGGAGAAAGGTATGTAGATTTTAAATTTCTAAATTCTCTGAGCTGAGATTTCAGGTTATTTTTTCATGTTTTTCACTGTTTGATTGCAGCTGGCTATGTTACTGGGCACCAGTATTTCAGAGGAGATAAAATTATTCTTGTGGTCCCAGAGACCACAGAATCTCCAAGATAAGCTATCTTCATAATATTTTCAGTTAGCTAGTTGGAAATTAAGAAAAACCTTCTCATTTCCAGCTTAAACCTGTCCCACATGAGACACACTGTGATCTCAGTGCCCAGTTTGAGCCTGGTGTGGTGGCCAGAGGCCGCTGCAAACCACCCTTGAGGAAAACAACCCAGAGTGTTCTGAAGCACCTCCCTGAGCTTGAGCTTTCCTCCAGCTTTTGAGCTTTCTTATGAGCTCACCTCGAGCCTCCTCCTCTCCCTGATCTTGCCCATGGTGCCTGAAGGAAGGCTGGCCCCACGTGCTGCAGCTGCTCTGATCAGCCCCACAAAACCCAGTGGTGCCAAACGTGGGTCAGCAGCTGAGCAGCCTCTCCCCACCCCAGACAGCCCCAGCCATCCCCAAATCACAGACAGGATTCCTTCTTCAAACACTTCTTTCAACTTCACCTCCCAGCTCCTCAGCCTCCAGACTGTCTCCAAGGATGGGGACTGGCTGCCTTCTCTGCCCACCTCTCCCAGGCTTGCCATGAATTGGCACGTCTGGAGGGAGGCAGAGGATTCATCTTTTCACACGCCTCTGACACAAGATAGTGAAGCCATTTAAAGCTCAGGCCCAAAGCTGCTTCCCTTTGAAATAAAGAAAGGTTTTTCCCACATTTATGAGGAAGTCTCTGGGTAAAGGGCGACCCCAGGAGCTGTGGCTGCCCTGATGTGAGCAGGGCTGTTGGGAGAAGTGATGTTTGAGGAGAGGGGAAGCAGAGACAGGCTTTGGAAAGTAGGAAAAAGAGGATGTGGCGTTTCCTTGGAATGAGAGAACCAACAGACAGGGGCAGTGCCTGTTTTCAAAGGGAAAGGAGAGGCTGTGCATCTGTCTGCAGCCCAGCTCAGCTTTCACAGTGCCAGGATCGCTTTCCCCGGCACAGCCGGCACTGCCCGCGGTATTTTGGGAGCTCGGAGCTGTGGGTCACTCCCAGGGGCAGCAGGGATGGCCAGCTACACACAGCAGGGTGGGAGTCTGCTGAAAAATAAAACAGCCAGCCAACCCTCACACATTCAGCTCTTGTGGTCCATGATTGCCCCCCCAGAACCAGGGAGCTTTCAGAGGGCACCGTTGGTGGCATTCCCAGGTGCTGGCTGTGCAGCCCCCACTCCAATCCCAGTGCTCTCACCACACTGGGGCAATGCAGGCTGGGGAACCCAAAAAGTACTGAGGAGACCCTGCTTGAAGAAAGCTCTTTGCTGAACTCCCATTTGAGCTGAGAGCTGGCAGGTGCTGCCTCCCCCTCTCTGGGTTATTCTGACTGGGATGGGTTTTTGCAGAGCAATGTTCTGCAAGAAGGGAGCCACAGAGTGAGGTTAATCTGCTTGTGGTAAATGCTGAGGCTGGTCTGAAAGAAATACAGAAGAGTGCAAGTGCTGGGGAGCAGAGCCAAGGCACCACCTCTGCCAGGGAGAAAACAAACACACTAGCTGGGCTTCAGATGCCTCCTCTGGCATTTTCTCCAGAAGAGAAACAGAATTGTGTCCCTCACTCACTGCTGCTAAAGTGCAAATAATTGCAGCCCTCCCTGCTTTCCAACAGGTATTCATTAATAATCTGCTTATATTTCATGTGATATTGATTTTTAAATGTGAATATTTACCAGCTGACACAGGGAGGCTGCAGGAACCATTCCCAGAGGATTAGGTATCATGGTCTTCTGGATGTGCAGAAAGCTTCCAGGGTTTGCTTTAGTCCTGTACTCCTCCAGAAATGTTTTGTTTCTGCATTTGCCAAATGCCCACCAATAACCCACAAAACCCTTTTTTTCCCCCATGGGCTGGCAGCTCTAGGTCATTTTTGGGGTCTGGGGGGAGTTTTTCACCTCAGCTGCAGCAATGTGAGCCTGGGGAGCCACTGCTGCCCATGCTGGGGTTCACTGGAGCCTGCTCACACTCCCAGCTCCACCCAGCAGCAGGCAAGGATCAATTATTCACTTCTGATTTCATTTCAGTTGTTTCCTGGAAATTAGAAAACTCAAAGCCAAACCAAACCCATATAACTTCTCCAGAATGAAGGATCTAAATGAGAGCAGAAAGTGTGATTCCTGCCAACACTGGAAGAGGTACAAAGACCAACACCGGTGAAAAAAATTAATGAGTTCCCACCCCTGCAGTCCTTGTAGGTTGTAATTAGTCTAAAGCAGGATCATTAGCACTTGATGTCTCAGCAACCAGAGCCTCACTTTGTGCCCACATTTGCAAACACATTCACTTCCCTCTGCTCCACCTGTGGAGTTTGTAGCATCAATGAATTGATGTTGAGATGCAGCTCCTGAGATCAACTGATGTCTAGTGAAATTTAACAAGAGTCTACTTCAAAGGAAAAGGCATTACATCTTTAATGCTTTTCTTTTCTGGCTTAAAGTCTGCTCCCTTTAGGTCTTTCTGCTTTCACTCTTGGTTCTGGCTTAAATTGAAGCCTGTAATATCTCTGCCAGCCCCAGCATGGATGTGCCTGTGGTCCCCGGTCCCTGCCTTGCTCCATGTCCCCACTGCCCTCCCTGATCTCCTTCCCCTCCAATTTTACACCAGGTACCTTCACTCCTGCCCACAATTCCCACATGCCAGCAAGAATGGGGCTCCAGATGCCATCCTGGGTGCCCACATATCCCTCTGCCCCACAGGGGTGTCTAAGCCATCCCTGTCACACACCAAGCAAAGTAATGGCAACCCAAGTACGACTTGGGTTACTTTTTTTGGACCAATATTTTTTAACTTACACTTTATTTTCTCTCCCTTTCCCATGCTCTCCCTACACTTTAATTTCTTGCTCCACACTATCCTCATCAACCTGAGCTGACACCTCTGCACCTTTATTTTGACATCAAACTGGGGTGTTAATAAAGCAAGACTGGAGTAGCTCTGACATTATCTTGACACAATGATATTTGCAGCTTTCCACTGGCATTTTTTTAACCATTCTTTTAACATTCAGGTACTGTCACCCTCCTCAGTTTGACATCGCAATTGTAATGTCACCTCCACAGTGGCCTCTACATTGACATTACCATCAAATTGGCTTTACAATCAGCTGAAATATCAAAGGGAAGGAGAGAGGCTGGCCCAGCTCCAGCAATCTGGGCTCAAGGCAAGTGAAGTCACTGCTAGAGAAAGGAATGGATGTGTTGGGTGGCTGCTGGAGTTACTGCAGGTCTCAAGGGGAACCTGGTTGATAGGAAAGCAAACAGGTATTTGAGAGATATTGCATTAGAAAGAGAAAAAGAAAAGACACAAAAATGCTAATGACAAAAAAGCAAAACAACACCAACAACAACAAATGGAACCCACAAAAAACCCCCAACAACTCAGACCAGTTCAGGTTAATTAAAAATTCTTATAATAAAAGCTTAGAATAAAAATAACTATAATAAAAATAAATAATCAAATAGACATAGACTAGTTGGCTTATTTTACCACTCTCTGCCACAGTTCTGGGCCCTCACAGTTCTGGTGGACCTGGAGGCAGGTCCACGTCTGAGCTCCTGCGAGCCGCAGGCGTGGGGTGACAGCTCTCCAGGGCTATTATGCTGCTTAGGATCAGTCTGCACACAGGCCCAGCACTATTATAAACACAGATGTTTTTATAACCTCGCTGAAAAGTTAATCATCCTATTAATGCCTATTTCTGGGCATGCTGCAAGTCAAGAGATCTCAGCCCCTGTGCGGCGGCCGCAGCCGCTCCGGGAGCACCCGCCCGGCCGGGCGTGGGAATCCAAAACAACCCGGGTGGGATGGGGCCGAAAGCTGAGCTGTGCACGGGGAGCCTCCTGACACAGCCCAGCAGCTGCCTGAGGCCCGGGGCTGACATTTCCAGGCGCTCAGATGCGCCAGGATTTCGGGAGCCCTGGCGAATCCCCCGCCGCGCTCGGCCGGGAGCGCCGGTGCCGAGCGAGATGGACGAGAGCAAACCCCTGAAGGTGCAGCTGACGTTCTCCGTGATCCTGGTGGGCATCTCGCTGCTCTTCGCCGCTGTGGTCACCGACCACTGGGCCGTGCTCAGCCCCAGCCTGGAGGAAAACACCACCAGCTGTGAGGCGGCGCATTTCGGGCTCTGGAGACTCTGCACCAAGAGGATTTTCATGCAGGAGCCAAGTCCTAAAGAGAAGAGCTGCGGGCCCATTAGCCTGCCAGGAGGTATGTGAGCACCAGGATAACAGCAGGCTTTGCTTGGGAGGTTGGAGGACACAGCAAAGGAAAAAAGGCTCCATGTCCCCCGTGGCAGAAGGAAAATGGGCACTGAGTTTGGGATGGGGTGCATGGGGTTGTTTTCAGCGACAGTGGTGGGGAGAAGGGGAGGAGGATTGGGCACAGTGGGAATCACAAAGGGAGATTGGGATGAAGGGAATCTTGCTGAACAGCAGCCAAGGGTCCTACAGGCATGTTGACAGCAGCAGGCAAGAGAGAAGATTAACGGGTCCACCAAACACAGCTGGATC
Organism: Geospiza fortis; assembly: GCF_000277835.1. Classification (NCBI taxonomy): domain Eukaryota; kingdom Metazoa; phylum Chordata; class Aves; order Passeriformes; family Thraupidae; genus Geospiza; species Geospiza fortis. The sequence goes on along the minus strand of NW_005054395.1, from coordinate 2,646,246 downwards.
TTTCGGGTATCCAGATCCATATAATCCCAGAGGAACAGCCATCCATGGTGGATTGTCTCTGAGCTGTTCAATAACAGCCATAACTCAAGGCAGGGAGGGAGAGGGACCTGCAGGATGGTTTGTCAACTTCCAGAAAGAAAAGAGTCATAAACGGAGTTTGAATCCATTTCTCAAGGACTTAGGGAGCCTCTTCACCTCTCACCAGAGGCACCTGCTCCCACACACGTCTCCACCTGCAGCTCAGTGGATGGGGAGGGCAGTGGGCACGGCAGCTTTCCGAGAAGGCTGCTCCATTCCCTGGTTAAAGGAGCTCATTATGTTTTTGCTGATTGCCAAGTCAGCAACATCCGCGCTGCTTGCACTAATACACTCCCTCTGTGACTGAGCCACGCTGCTTTTTTAGAAAGCTTATAGGGTACTGGATGCTTTCCAGAACAGAAATAACAGGATTGCCTTCGTGTTAGACTCACTGCTTGAAATGAAATATATGTTAACACATATTTGGAAATTTCCTGTGAAAAATCTTCCTGCTTGGGCTGACTGTATATTGCCTGTATTACTGCAATTCTTTATCTCTTTGGCCAAATTACATGTTGTGAAGAGAAGAGCTGAGCCTCAGCATGTGGATCTGCCTCTAACCAAACTTGGGAGTGTGTCATCCATATGCTTAATGTCTCTCAGGAAGGTACTTACGTGCCTAGAGACGTATTCCTCGCTGCACGCCTTCCCCCACGCACAGAGAACTCCCACTAAAGGAAAAACAATGGAAATTGGTGGATAAACAGCAAAACTGCACGACCGTGGGGTAAATATAAAACTCATAAATATCCAGCTGTCTGCACAAAGCAGATTCGCAGGCAGGGCACAGGAAAGCAGCCACTATCTTTGACAGACATCAGCATGTGCTTGCACAGACGTTGAATCACATCCCAGCGCCGCGTTCCGCCAGGCACAGGGGAGCTGGGAATTATGGAGGGGCTGGGCTGGCCCCCACACCAGAGCTGCTTCATCCAGGTTTTAAAAGATATTTGGGAATTCGGATGACAGCCTGCGTCGTAATCACGTTCCAGAGGGTGAAATTCGCACCTCATTTATAACATAAATACCTTCATCCCTGTTTGAGCCGGGAAAGGATCAGAGCAAGGGGAGGGGAGAAGAGCCCCGGGGCTGGGGCTGCTGAGTGAGGCTGTGGCCGCACGGCTCCTGCTCGATTGATTTCACACTTCTGGGAAGGGATGCCTGCAGGGAAACACCAGGGTTGTGAAACCTGCAGCAGCCAAGAAAATGTGAATGAACAAACGCGCAGTAAAAGAGCAGATGCAGGCGCTGCTTTTCCTGAAAATCATGAGATATAACCAGACATTACTGCCAGGACTGGGAAAGAGGCATCAGAATTTATCACTGAATTAATAACCATTTACCAGTCGCTCCCTGTGGAGGAAATGGATGGCATGATTAACGTTATTTATTGGGTTTTGAGCTCAGCGCAGTGCAGAGTGGGGAGGATGACTTGGCTCGCAGTCCACAAAGCAGGGCTGTGATTTAGGCAGAGGTTTAAAATTTTACAGCACCCATCTAAGGGTGTTGACAAATTGAAAAGGGTTCAGCATCCTGCTGTAACAAATAAAAAGATCAGGGAGATGGTTGTTAAAACCAGGCAAATTCAGATTAATACTGAGACATTTTTAACTGTGGTCAGTGGGCACTGGGGCATTTTACTACCAGCTGTAAACGCAGTTCAGTGTCACTGATGGTAACTCTGGTGCTGGTGCTGGCCTGAAAAGTGGCTCCCGTGATCTGGGCAGCAGCAGGGGAGTTCAACAGCTTAAACAGGTCCTTGTGAATGCAGGAACCTGAGCACAGGCAACTGGAGAGAAGTGCTGGAGCAAACAGGCTGTCAGCAGGGCTCTGTTCCCTGCTACAGGAGACTCACCCTGCAGGACAGCTGTGAAATGAAACTGCTTGGAGAGACCATCTCCAAAGCTCTGTGTGTGTCAAAGGTCTCATTGGCCAGGTCAGAGCCCAAGGCCTGGCCCCTCCATGGCTCAGCCCTCACCTTAACACATCCTCTAAGGACCTGTCTCCCAAACTCATCACAAGTGGAAACCCCACACTAAAATCCAGGATTTTCCAATCATCCACCCTGCCACAAACTCCCCATGCTCTGTCCATCTCAGGTTCCAGAGCAAGGTGGGCTCCAGCCCTTTCCCAGCCTGTCACTCCAGTGCTTGCAGGGGACAGCTGCCACCCAAAACTCTGCATGGCCTCAACATCTCATGGTCTTTCCAGCCTTTCTTTCCCTCACAAAGTCTCCAAGTTGCAGCTGGCCAAGGTTCAGCCACAGTTCAGTGGGATTGCACTTCTCCTGCATCACTTCATCCAGGAGTGATGGATCTGAGGGCCAGGGAGCAGGAAGGCTGTGAGGGGTGTCTTGGAGGGGTGAGGACACCCTGTGATAAACCACACTACAACTCTGAAGTTTGTGGGACCACAGAGCCCTTGGACTGTCCCCATCAGCACCCTGGGGTGGCCTCGTGGCAGAGATAATGCAATTGGGGTGGAGGGAAAGGAAGATTGCCACACAGTGTCCATCCATTATCAACCCCAGTGGAAATCCAGTCTGATATGTAAACGTGCTGTGACATAAATGGGCTTTTCTCTTATTCATGGTGGCACCAGAGTCACTGCAGTGCCTCAGCTCTGCTGAATACCAGACTTGTTGGAACAGATATTCCCAGCTCAACAGAGCATGGGAGCACCTTCAAACTGAAAACAATGCAGCATTTCACCAAAACAGATCTAGCTCCATTTTCCCACAACAAGTGCATTTTCCAAAAACACCAACCCACTTGTGTGATGATCCTTTTATCATACCCTGGCAGAGCTTTGCTAAGGGCCATAAGGGACAGAGGTAGCTCCATCAAGTCCACCTCTGAAATGTTTATGATGACGGAGGGTGGGCTGGGCTGGTTTGGCTCCCCTGCAATGGACACAGAGCTGTGCTGTGCTCACACCACACCAAGTCTGGATGGCTTCACCTTTGTACTGCACACCTGGGGGGGGTCCTTTGAGTTCAGGCTTTTTAGAGAATTAATGAAAAGCTAAACCAAACAATCCCAAAATAAAGTATCTCAAACACAGTGCTCAGCCTCTGCCACCACTGAGTTGCTGGTGGAGGTATACAACCACTGCTTTGAGGCTCAAAAGTCACAATTAGAGTCACAGAGGGCTGAGTTCAAATGTATTTCTTCCAGTCATTTGCAAGGATAATAAAGAACAGGTCAGGAGATTCCAGAGCTAAACATTAACCTTGTCTCCAGCAAGGAGAATCTGCAGATGAAATAAAAGTCAGCTTATAAACTTAAGTAGATAAGAGTGTCTCCAAGGAATCTTCCCCTAACAGGCCCAAAAACGCTACTTTGCAATTACCCATCTCCTGGGAGAGGGAAAATAAATCCTCCCTGAGTCACTAACTCCAGCAGCCACCATTTACATGACAGAAAAAACCCACAAGAACCAACAGGTAGAGCACAGGGATCTTCTGCCAGAGAAATTAATGCTGTAAGGAGCCACTGAAATGCTCCCAGGCAGAAACCCACAGCAGTACCTGCATGTCCTGCACCCAGCCAGGCTCAGGCTTCACCCTGTGCCTGCCCCAGCCTGGATGGGGACAGGGCCACAGCTTCTCCCGGGCTTCTGGAAGCTGGTGCTAACTTGGTAATTTAACAGAAGAGATGTCCCTAAGGGAAGGGCCCCAAGGCAGCCTTTGCTCTGTTTGCTGGGCCACTGGGAGCCCCTGGGTGCTGCAGGGGTGCTGGGCAGGTGCTGAGGGTGTCCCCCCTGCGCAAACCAGCCCAGCTCAGCCCAGCCCAGCCCGGCCCAGCCCAACCCAACTCA
>NW_005054395.1:2636206-2641928 GCF_000277835.1 Geospiza fortis | reverse complement strand
GCCCCAGGGAGAGAAAAGCCAGCAAGCGACCCAGAAAACAGCAAAGAAGCCCAGCCCGCAGCAGCCCAGCCCGGCCCAGCCCAGCCCAGCCCGGCCCAGCTCAGCCCAGCCCAGCTCAGCCCAAACCAGCCCGGCCCAGCCTGGCCGACCAGGACAGTGCAGTCGGGACTGGCGCCGCTCAGCGCGTCCCCTCCAGTGCACCCTTCCAGCCAAATTCCTGGCCAGCAACTGTTCTCCCAGCTCCACACCCCTGCAAAGCCTCAATTAAATCAGTTATAAATAGCAAGAACACCCTCCACCCTCACCCTGCTGCTGCCAAAGCCCCGAGTCAGCAGCTCCTCAGCAGAGCCTCCCCATCCCGCTGAGGCCCCAGCGCCAGCAGTGACATTGCTGCCCTCACTGACCCTCACCAGGCTGAGGAGCAAAGAGGATCCTGGCCATTGAGAGAGCTAACAACCTCCCTCATCCCACACCCCCTGCCCCACAATCCTGATCCCTGCTTGCTTCCTGACCCCCCTACAAACACCCCGTACCTGGCACTGTGCTCATGTGAAGTCCAGGCACAGGAACTTCATAAAGCTCCCTCTGCGTAACTCTGCTGTCCTATCAAATTAACTTAACAGGCTGCTCTGATGGGATCAAACTTGGATAATGCTGCTCTGATGGGATCAAACTTGGACAATGCCTGCCATGAGAGCCTCTTTGCCCTTGGCTCACACAGCCTTCCCTTCCCTGGGCAACTGCTTGGGCTTCAAAAAGCTTTGGTCTTTTCTGCTTTGTTCTTTTTTTACTGACAGCCACAAAAAAAAGCTCTTAGCATCCCTATTTTAGTCGAACACCATGTGCTTTGCTGCATTGCAGCAGCCTCATCTCTGGGACCCCCAGATCAGCAAACCCCCCCCTCCACTGGCACACAGGGCTCTGTGAGCTGCAGGAGGGAAGAGCAGAAGGGAAAGGTGGGTGAGGACCCTGCATCCTCCCTGCCTGCACTCCAAGGCCACCACACCCCCAGGGGGTGGGTTGGAGCTGCCAGCTCAGCTGTGGGCACAGCAGATCCCAGCCTCAGGAAATGCTGCAGCTCTGAGAGGTAGAAACGTGTGATGGCCAAAGACAGAATGAGAAAAATCATCTGTAATTCATATTTTAAGCAGGAGAGCAATCAGCTCTGAGAGGGATACAAAAGGTATCAGAGGGGCTTCAGCCTCGTCCGTGCTGGAGTCTGGTGTCCTCATCTGCTCCCAAGGAAATCAGATCCAACCCCAGTTCCTCAGTATCACCAAGGGTAGGGAGCCTCCAAACCACTGCAAGCTTGGTACATCAATAAAAAGCTAATTCAGTCTTACTACATTTTATCACAGGCTTCCATGAGCACAAAATTGAATTTTCTTTTCTCTTTCAGACCACAACTGCTCCTACTTCAAGCACTTCACTCCAGGAGAGACCTCGGAGATATTTGAAGTGACGACCCAGAAAGGTAAGAATGATTCCAAAAGAATATTTTCCTAATGTTGTATGTAGTGATGGGCACACAAGATCTAATGGAAAGGGGTCCCCAAAATGAGGGTTCAGCCCTGGTTCCGCTGAAAGCAGCAGAATTTCTAACAGCCACCATCAGCTGGGAAAAAATGTGGAAAATGCCCTGGACAAGGTCAAATCCAAGCTTCCTGGGGACAATTATTTCTATATATGATCACACCCATAAACATGATTTTACATAAGTTGTCCCACAAATATATAACAATGTCAATACCCAGGAAAACTGCAAAAAGTCCTTCCAGCATAAAAATGACTACAACACTGGCACTATCCGTGACACTCAGCCTTTGCCATTGAAGGGGAAGATATTAATAAAACCTAAATGAATAAATCATACTCCAAGCAGAGTCTTGACCCCGAAAAGAAGTGCAGAGGCTCTCTGAGGACCATTAGGAATTTTATGGTTCATATTGATTTTATATGAAAGTCATGTAAAAAATAGAGCAATCGATGAATGGAAGGAACAGGGATCCTGCAAAGACATGAACTGTCAGTGTTTACAGCAAAATTGTCTTCCATGGACAAATTTCCCATATTTAATAAGTCCAAATATTTTCAGGGCTCTCCTAACATGCTCCTCTCACTTTCGCATCCTCTCTTTGGGAACAAACTCCTTCACAGTTTGCAACACAACATATTTACTGTGGGAAATGGGAGCCATTGGATACACTGCATGTATTAATCTGCTTTGCTTCTAGCGGAAATTGTAATGGTGGAAACCCTGAAGATAGGTTCCCTAAAAAAGAGCTTCCTAAGACAGGAAAGACAGGAATTTTAACTAGATAGAAAAGTATATATCTGAGTCACCTGCTTTTGCTCAGTTATCTGCTATCTGATCCAGCCACCTGATCTTCAAAATGCACCCAATGCCTTCAGGGCAATGCAGAAAAAATCAGGAAGAATTTCTTCTTCAGGGGAAAAAAAAAAAGTTAGAAAGAACTTCTTTTCTTTGGGGCAAAAAGAAAATCTTAAGCCCAGCAAAAGATTTTACAATGAAAGGAACACTTTCAGGCAGTTCCAGCACGGAGAAAAGAGAAACATTTAGAAAATGATAATAAAACAGTGATATGAAAAGCAGTGAGAACAAAGAGTAATCTGCTGTTCCCCTTTGCAGAAATAGCTCATTTGGATGGGAGCTAATTAGTAACAGGCAAAAAAATTCTTCATGATTTTGCCTGGGAGATATTTTATTTAAATGGCTTGAAAGGCAAATATCATCAGGCAGTGTGATGCTCATGCATGGCTACATGTGTTAAACATTAAACTAATCTGAAAACGAACACAATATGCAAATGAAGGTTTGAATTACTCAATTAGCAACTCTCCCCCTCCACCCAGGCACTGAGCAGTGCTGGACTGGGGGAAGTGTCCAGCACATGGCTTACAAAAACCGGGACTTTTGGGGAGGGTTCAATCCCATGTCCTGAAGAAGCTGGGTTTGTACAGAGCTGGAAATCTCTGTTGTAAAGGCAAAGGAATAAAAATGAGCTGTGCAAACACTTCACCCCTGGCCTGCAGTGCCCACTCAGGTGCTGAGCCCACGGGGCACTCAGCTCTCTGTGCACTGGGACAGCACCAGACCATGCATGGGCCAGGGCTCTGCAGAAAGCACAGAATAAAAGCAGAAAGAGCTATTCTAGCTATTGAGCTAGTCCATTTCCTCTGGGAGCAGAGTGTGGGGTGATGGGAGGGACCAGAGCATGGAGCCCAGCAAGGCTTTGACAAGAACATTTCCACAGCAGAGCCAAAGTGGCTCCAGCAGCCCCAGACAGGTGGGCTGGTGAGCAAAGGTGCCCTGGGCTATCTCAAGGGGTGTTCAGAAAGTGTTTTCCCCTGCCTGCTCTGCTTTTATACCTGCTTTTTTCTTTTATACTCTGCTTTTTTCACATTCCAAAGACACATGGCCAATACTTGCCCCTGTTATCACTTGAGGGAAATAATCCACCAAAGCCAGGCACCAGGGGTGCATGTATTTCTCAGAGTGAGCTACTGTAACATCCCCACAGCTGATGGCAGCAGGCTCAAAATGTGCTGTATGTCATTTTTGGTGGGTTTTTCCCTTTGGCAGAATACAGCATCTCAGCTGCAGCCATTGCCATCTTCAGTGTTGGCTTTGCCATCATCGGGACAATCTGTGTGCTCCTGTCCTTCAGGAAGAAGAGGGATTATCTGCTGAAGCCAGCATCCATGTTCTACACCTTTGCAGGTACGGGGAGAGCTGCTCACATTTCTCTGCTTGGTTCATAGGACAACACAGAGAAACTTAAAATAAATCCTGAGGGGACAGAGACACTTCTAAAAATGCCCTGAAGGCATTCTCTTCCTGGCCACAGCCTACAGGTCCCTGTGTGGTGTGAGAATGTCCTCTTCAGCAGCTGGTCTGTGTTTTCTCCAACCCCTTTTAAAAGTATATTCTCTCCCTTCAAGTATATTCAGTCTGTCCCAGTCTGAACCAGGGACACACAATATTCTATCTCATTTATTAAAATTCAAACCAACAAAACAGCTGATCCAGGCCCAAAATACACAATTGTCTCCCAAACACACAAAGACTGCACTTGTACATGAGCTAGGAATACGTTGACATGCCACAATGAGTGAAAGACAGAGGTGCAAATTGTCACCTCAATATAAAATCTTCCTCAACCTCTGAAAAAGCTCCCCAGGGAATGCAATTATTCCTCCCCCACTTTGAATTTCCCATCCAAGCCTGCCTAAAAGATCACACTCAACAAGTCAATGGCTGACCTCAGTTATGGCAGAGCTCCTGGCAGCTCTGAGCACTGGTTCCTTCAAACACTGAAGTCAGTGACTCACCTGTGAATCTCACCGCAGCTCCTGTATGCAAAACAACAGATGAGGCGGTTAATTAAGGATGAAAAATTGACAGCTGGTTATTCAACCCACTGCTCCTATCTTCCTTCAGGTCTCTGCATCATCATCTCTGTAGAAGTCATGAGACAATCCGTGAAGAGGATGATTGACAGCAAGGAGACAGCCTGGATCAAGTACAGTTACTCCTGGTCCTTCGCCTGTGCCTGCGCCGCCTTCGTGCTGCTCTTCGTCTGCGGCATCGCCCTCCTCCTCATCGCGCTGCCCCGCTTCCCCCAGAACCCCTGGGAGACCTGCATGGATGCAGAACCCGAGCACTGATGGTCCCTGCACCCATGAAAAATATCCAGAAAGTGTTCTGAAAATATTTGTATTTTTTAAAATGTCTGGGTCTCACTACACAATGTGCTCCCCACCAAGTGAGTCATTACTGAACCAAGGCATGTTCGATTGCAATTGTTGCTTTCTATTCTTTTCCTCTCTTTTTTTTTCCTTTCTTTTTTCCTCTCTTTTTTGATTCTTTTTTTTCCTTTTTCTTTTTTTTAAGAAAGCAGAAAGACCACTTAACACCATCACAGGTGTGTGAGAATGGCACTTCTCTGTGCCAATTTGGGGCTGCCCTGTGCTGATGCATTTGAGGGGAAATGTGTGTCTGAGACAGCTTGGGCCACAGAGGAGACAGCTTTGTTATGGAGAAGATATTTGGTGTAGTTGGGCATAGATCCATGAGGGATATCAGGCTTTTATACCTTACTTGGTCAGAGAAAGACTCTGTGGGGAATCAATGTCCCCATTTATGCCACACTCCTCTCCTTCCCTCAGAAGGGTTAGCTTGCTCCCCCAGGGTAAGTTGGAGATGCTTATGCTTTCTATTAAAATGTTAACATTTGATAAAAAAAAACAAAACAGAACTTTGCATAGCATTGGGATAAAAATCTCCCCTCCAAATTTACACCCTGCAGTTCCATTCTTTTAAATCAACTGTAAAACCCACAAAACAGAGTCTTGTGTTCTGCTTAAACTTCAGTGGTGAAGCCAAGAAGTACTGAACATGAAGAGTGATATTTTCCTTTAATAAAAAGCATAATCTTCTGGTAGCATGGTTTCTTGAAAATTATTTTGATGGATGAATCACTTGGCCCATCATTTTCTGCCAGGTCTGGGTGGTGTGCTGGGTGCTGTTTGCTGCACGGAGCTCTCATTTCTTCCCTGTGGATGAGCTAAAAACACCGTGCTTTGCTCACTGCACATGTGTACACAAAGCTCCATCTCAGGAAAAATCCTTCAGAACAGCTGCCGGGAGGGAAAGGATTCTGCCCGGAGGAGCCGGGAGCGGCAGCCCTGGGAGGGCCCC
>NW_005054395.1:2619593-2636019 GCF_000277835.1 Geospiza fortis | reverse complement strand
CCCCCCCCCCCCGCCCCTCCAGCCAAGCCCTTTTCTCCCTCCCAGCACCAAGAGGTGGGGTGTTTCTTCTTTGCTTCCTTTTTTTTTTCACAGTTCAGTTTTCAGAATCTGCTCAGCATTTTCCCCCCCAAGCAGTAAAAAGTGCGTGGCTTACAGTGTGCTCTTTTCAGCTGGCAATTTCAAAATCAGGAGAAAGGGGAACTGAAGTGCTCTTCCCTCTGTGTTTAGCTATTCATAATCCTAAAGAAAACCAGAATTCCTAATAGAAAAATCTCTGATCAATTTGAAGAGGTTTGAAATCATGGCATGTCCAACATGTGGAGCAATTCCCCAGCAATGCTGTGCTGGCTGGAGGGGCTGCCCTGGGTCCTGCTGTCAGGGTGGGCTCAGCCCCAGCAGCCCCAGCCAGACTCAGGCTCATCTCCATTTTCCCCATCAGCAGAGTGGCAGCAAGAACAGAAGCCTTTTGTGAAATTGCATTAATGTTTTCCAAGCTCTTTGAAGTTGAAAAGCACTACAAATAACACATATATTATAAAGTTTTGGGATGAAGCACTCACTGGTGCTCAGATCTGAGTGTGAGCTGAGGAGCTTTGCCTGTCTCTCATCAGGAGAGACAACTGCAAGTCTTCACGTTGTCACAGAACCACTCTGAAATGCTAAATGGTTTTGAAATCTTATTTTTGGGTACAGAGCTGACATCCTGAATTTGCATTTTCATTGTTCAGGAAAACAGAGGCTAGTCCCTAGGGAGAACCTTTACATGCAACAACAGAAAGGAAAGTGGTCAGTGAGACCACCAGGGTGGCTGACCTTGGGTTGGGACATCCAAACCACACAGCAAAGTTTAATCCAAGCAGAACAGCTGGCAGGAACAACAGCATTCCCAGCTCAGCCATCATCATCATCCTCATCATCACCTCAGCCATGCCATGGGTTGAGATAAGCAAGGTTTGGGGACAGGGTCTGAGTTCCTCACCCCACACAGCAGTGGCAGGTCCTGCATCCCTGGGAAGCCCTTCACTCACCCACACCTTTTCTGAAGTGCCATCCCTCTCCTTTAATATCTCTGCTGGGAGAAAGTAATTCCTAGGTGGGTTCTCATCCTGATGGGCCAACTTTTACCCAGCCAAGATGCTACTCAGTGCCCTTCCTGATATTCAAGAGCAAGACATGCACATTTCAGATAAACACACCCTGGAAGGTCTCACCCATCTCCTGATCTGCCTCATCCAAGCCCTAGGGAGGGCAGTGGAAAGATTCCTGGTAAGTGCTGGGCTTTGGCCTGGATCCAAGGTTTTACAGCTCTCTGGGATCACTTTACTCACGAGGCAGAGAAAACACACAGCTCATGGCATCGAGATCCTACACCCACAGCCAGAGCTCAGGCAGCTCAGCCAGATGCCTCCTAAAGCCCTTAAGACTGACTGAGTTTTATTCTCTTTGTGCTCCAGGCTAAGGCTTTGTGATCATTCCCTGCTCTGTATGGTCCCTGCTAGACTGAGAAGCACATGGATAACTTCATTTTCTTCTTCCAGATATTAAGAACTGCTGAAAAGGGACCCATCCATTAAATCAGTCATTGGTATTCACGGTGGGAAGGGCTCTGCTCCTGCAGCAGGTTTGTTCTGCCAGAGCGGATAATGTGTTTTAAGAGAGTTAATAGAAGTAATTGGCCTTCATAAAAGAAAAGGAATATAATGTTGGAGGGGGAGCTGTAACCAGTTTCAGTTTTCATTCTCTCAGCTGAGCAAACAGCAGGGAAGAGCCACCAGAACCTCAGGGATGTACCATGAAAATGTGAAGGAAATGTCCTCACCAGCAGGGAGACACCAGAGCCAAAGAGGGATGGGAACCCAGCTGATACACCTCCAACAGGAGCACTCCTGGGTTTGGGACAGAGCCAAAGAACCAAGTGGGAAACAGGCACCAGAGAGAGAGAGAGGCAAATCAATTTGCAGAACAAGGAACAACCACCAGCCACCACGAAAACTTGAGCATTGGCCCTGCCACTACCAGAGCCAGGGACACCTTCAGGGCAGTTGCCACTCCCATTTAATCCAAGACCAGGGCCTGTCCCCTCCTCAGAGAGCCACAGAGAGGTGCCCCAGGGCACTGCCCAAGCCACAGTGCTGAGATTTGGGCTGCTCCAGTCTGCCAAAGCCCGAGTGTTAAATCACAACAGAAGACGTGAAGGTTTTTGTTTATGTAAGATTGGCTGTGAGGCGTGGAGAGAATCTGCTTCCCTTGTTTTTAAATGCTGTGCTGTGTGAATTTAATGTGCAGAAAAGGTGTCAGACAAGCAACCCTGAAGAAGAAAACTGCCTGTTTAGCAGCAAGCTGAGCTCTTGAACACCCTTCATCTGCAACGAGGTTCTGCAGGCACAGCCCAGCACCAGCAGGTGGGGGGAGAAGAGCTCAGCACACAAGGCAGCACAGATGGGTGCATGAGAGAGGATTTCACCCAGAAATCCTGGCACACACCTCTATTTCTCCTTTAGTCCAAACCTAGACAGAGCCAGCACATGCAGGATGCTCAGGTGTTTGATCATCCTGATCAAACTATTTGCAAGGGCACAGGAATTTGTTTTTCCACTGTTGCCTTTCCACTCTGTGACTTCCTTGTGGCCATCACCTTTTTCTCCTCACTCTGACAGCTGTGGGAATGATTTCCAGGAAGCCCCAAAGATCTGGGAATTTTCTCCCCTCCAGTGAGATCCCTGGCCCTGCTGCAGAGGGACACTTTCTCACCTGGGCTGCCAGCTCTTGAGGAGCACACCTGATACAGGAGTGTCAGAAGTCTGCAGCACTGCCAGCCCTGGGGAGGGCCCTGGGGATTCCCAGGGAGCCCCTGGGCTCTGCCCAGAGCTGCAGCTGGGCAGTCACATGCCAGGAACCTGACCACAGTCAGAAAGAGTTAGAGAATAAACCTCAGCCTCAACTTAATTTAAAACGAGCTTCCTCTGCCCACAGTGGGACAGTGCCCCTTGGAACACTGCATTACTTTATGACTTAACTAGAGGAACATCAGGCTGCTCTGTACCATAAAACACACACAGCAGTGGGATCTGCTCTAAAAGCATCCATTCCAATTATTTCCCCTTTCCATTGTCACCAAGGGACAAGAAAAGAGCGTCACAACTTTGTTTTGACTGAAGTAGAGGATGAGATTGTCATTGCTTTGTGACACTTGATCGATGCTCGGGCTCCACTGAAGCTATTGAACATAAATTCAAGGCGTGCAGACATCACACATGCCCACTCTGCATCAGACACTGAGCTGCTTTGCTGCTTTCTTCAAAGAAATGCAGAGAAGGGAATAAACTCAGATTTCTGGACTATTTTCTACGTAACAGAAGCAGCAGCACAATTCTGTTTGGCAAGGCTCAGCTTCGTGCCCAGTATCACCAGTCTCACTGGGAGCACCTCAGTGGCTTTACAGCTGGTCTTGTTGAGGTATTTACCCTCCAGCAGGAAGCCAAATCTTCTGGAAAAGGGACTGACAACATCTTTTAACCAGTCTTGGATAATTCATATCACTGAGCGTTCTGTAATTTGTCAGAAGCATCTATTAATCCTTAATGAGGTAAAAACTCCTCAACATTTCTCAGCTAAAGTTGCCAAAAAACCCCCACACCGAACTGACATTTCCATTGCTGCTGCTGCAAATCCTTTTACTTCTCTTGAATGAAAGAAAAAAACAAATTTAGAAGGATTCAGCCCTTGCTCCCTGACACAGCCAGCAAGAAGAGACTGGCGCAAGTATTGCTACACCAACAGAAATAGCCCATCTTTCATGTCAAGGAATACGATGTGCAAATTTTTATAGGCACCATAGATCATCACCATCTGTCTTGACAAGTTAATTGTCTGCAGTTTTTCTAGGAAAACTAGAACCTTTAAAAACTAACAAAACAAATGAGTTGAAGGATGATATGGGCAGAGTGTGAACCACTGTGGGCTCACTGCCCTGGAAATGTGCAGGTTCTGATATGCCTTAGCTCAGTCTAAAAAGAAAATCTGGAGTGGTCAAACACTGCTCTTGGTACTACAAACATAGCAAAAGAATTGCTTATGGAGCACGATCTCTGCAAAAAAAACCAGCTGAACTTGACAAATCTGGGAACAAAACATTAATTAATCAAAGCAGGGAATGGCACTCGCAGGGTTCGCAGTCAGTGGCAGGACTCACATCCTGCAAAGGGTCAGCAACACCACAGCCCACACAATTAAAAATCCAGGACAAACTGTATTAGATGACAACCTCCAGGAGAAAATATGGATGCTGGGGCCTTGGTTCTAAGCAGCCAGCTTTATGCCAGACAGCAATTTATGAGCTGTCTTGTGGAAACACAAAGCTGCCAGGTGAGCACAAAGGGGGATGGAGGGGGATTGTCCCTGTGACCCCCTCTGGGCTCTGAATTGTAAAAAAAAAATATTTTTCTTAGAATCAAAATATTTTTTTTAATCTTTCCCTTCATTCTTCATTAGTTCTTATTACACTGACAACCTCCCATGAGGCATCCAGATTTTTCTCATCAAAAACTGGAATTATAGAAAATAAAACCAGGAATTATTCTTGATATCTTTAATAATATCTTGAAAACCAGATATTATTCTTGATATTAGTAAATTTAGATCTGTCATTTAAATTTTCCACAGATAACAATGGGGGGTTATTCCTGGACAAGGAGCATGGGATTTGGCACAAACAGAAGCATAAAAAAAGTCAAGGAGCCAAATACCCAGTGGGTGCACATGCCTTAGCCTCCAATCATTTCCCCCAAATTAAGATAATTTACAACAATTCAATTTTGAATTTTCCCTGTAATTGCAACAGGTCCATATTTACAGTGCAGCCTGAGCAGTGCCCACTGGAGCCATCTGTAAGGCTTAATTTCATTTTAACAGGAGTTTGACTGAAGCCCTAGGAGAGTTGAAAATACAGTTTTGGGGTTTTCTAAACATGACTTCAATAAATATTGCATAATCTGCTTCAAAAACCAAAGATCTCACTCAGGGCTGTATATGTGACATACAATGGCCAGACAAGACATTTAAAAATATATAATCTTTTGGAAAAAAACGAACTCTAAGAAATCCAAATGATTCATGCCAAAGCTGTTAAGTCAGATCATCTCTATCATATCATCCTCAAATTCCTGGGTGAGAGCACTTATGAAAATTTAGCACCAAAACCAGCTGGGGTCTTCATAAAGTCAAAGAACTGAAATTCTAAATCTGAGAAAATGGGATTTTATCTGTAATATTTTCAGTGTAGATAAAATACCAGTGTAAAACAGAATAAAATGTGGTGAGATGCAACCATCTCCCCCTTAACTGATTGACAGATAACAGTAAATTAACAAGTGATGTTTATTAGTTTAATATTCAAATATTAAATGATGAACAGAATCAAAAGGCTGCTCCATAGAACTGAGTGACTTTGAAACCCCTGAAATTACAAAATGCTGACTTGGGGACGTGAAGTGCTTTGGATCCATCTCTGCTCTGCCAGTCCTGTTCCTCCCTCCACTGGATCCCACCTCAGCTCTGCCAGTGAATTTCCCATTCCTGCAGCCAGCAGCTTGGCAAAAACCCATTTAACAGCAGCTTTGCTTGATTCAAGGTTGCAGAATTTGGCCTCTCCTCGTTTTTGGGTCCTCTGGGTTCCATGCCCTGTGCTGACATGCTGAGCAGAACTTGGCAGGGGCTGTCCCCTCCCCAGCATTGTTGTTTGGTATAACATTAGGAAATAAATTAAGGAGTTACACGAGCTTTGCTTTACAGCAAAAAGAAGGAAAAAAAGTTTTCAGATAAGTTTCTGAATCATAACCCAGTAAAGATTTGTAATAAAAAATTTATATGCAAACCTCTGCAGTGTACTGAGTTTAAATCAACCCCATTACATAATGACCCTTGTCTTAACACATGAAGTCAAATGCAAAAAAAAAAAAGAACCTGATTGATTGTAATTAGAGCAAAAATCCGATTGAACACAGCAGAGCCACTGCTCCCCAGTAAGGTGTCCAATGGACAGCTGTAAAAATCTGAAATCACCCCCTCACAGCTCTAAAATTTCAATTCTCACAGGTAATAAGTGGAGGAATTCTGAACTACACCCAGCTCATCCCTGTAAACCAGTTCCCAGATTTAAAGTTACTTCAAGTGTAAAAAGGAGGATTAAGGAGAAATAAAGGAGAAACTCTACAACCCCCCTCTGGAGCTCTCCAGCCACAAAGCAGGGACAGTGTGCAAGACCAGAAATCTTTTTCCACAAAGTTTTTATCTTCTGAATTTTCATTCACATTTGTTTCTTTAATTTTTTTTAAATATCCCATAATTAATTTTTCAGACTCAATTCCTTAAGGGCCAGGTTCACGGAGATAAATAACCTGGTAACCACTCTCATCCCCAGAAGATTTAGATTAATTTGGATACAGCTTTGACAAACATTAAATCTCTTCTTTAATGATGTTCCTCAAACAAAACAGTTAGCAAAATATCTGAATTTCCTTGTATAATGTCACATTTTAATGTAAACATCAAATAATGTACCAAAAGTTTTACCGGAAAAAAAAAAAATTAAAGCGGCACAATTCTTTATACCACTGGAGAAGAGGGGAGGAAAAAGCCAGATTACAAACATTTACACATGCATAGTGGAAAAAAAATTAAACAAACAAACAAAAAAGTATTTTACTAAATTCACGCATTTTTTTAAAATAGTTATTAAATCTACTAAGCACCAACATACCTAAAAATTTATTTTCAGCTTCATGATTCATTTAAAAAACCTATCAAATTAACTTTTCAAACAAGCTTATATTATTAGCTTGTCCAAAAATAAAATGTAGAGTTTTTTTGGGTTTTTTGTTAATTTTTTTCTTCTTTTTTCTATTTTTTTATTATTTTTTAAAGTATACCAATACTTTTATCTGAATGTTTCCAAACAATGGCATAGGTGTCTGCAAAGAATGCCTTTACTTTACCCTACAGTGGATGGAAAATACAATACCACATCATACAGAATCTAAAACTATAAAAGTCTGAGAATGCAGCATCCCTTCACAAAAAAGCTGATAAAACTGAAATTATTTAGAAGATGCTGCACCTTTATTAAAAAAAAAATTAAATGAATTTAAGCAGAAATAACATACATTTTTACATTAACTGGCCATTTCTGGTACAGAAACCCAGCATAGTATGCTAATGTTATTGAATAAATGTAAATGCTACTTACAATCTTCTTAAATACAATTTAGACAAACTTTTTTTTCCTTTTTTTTTCTTTTTCCTTTTTTTTTTTCCTTTTTTCAAGTTGTACAGGTAATCTCTCAGCTGCTAGTTTAATGCAACATATCATTACCATTACACAAATTAAAAAATAACACATGTGTGTCTTCCTACAGAAAACTTCCAAAAACCCGACCCACATCAAAAAATGCAAAATAATGGAATATAATTAAAAAAAAATTAGTTGCAAGTCTAGCAGCAAAGCAATTAAGTGAGGATATATTTACCAATATAAACAAAGGGAATATTTGCAACTACAGGTGAAGCCCCAACTATCTTAGATCTACCGACACAAATAAAAATTAAATTCTCTCTAAAAAAAATAATCTGATTATTTAAAATAGGAGTAAAAGCCATTGCTACCTGATGAACTACCTAGGCTAAGTTCCTGAAACAAGGACAGGGGGTCGCTGTTCTTTTTTGTCTGCTCAGGAGGAGGTTTGGGCTTGGGGGGAGCCCGCAGAGCGCTGGCGTAGGACATGACGGGTTTGGTGCCGCCCGCGGGCTGGGGGCTGCTGCTGTTGGACTCCACCAGCTGCTTGTTGGGCATCAGAGGGGGGAACTGGCCCAGATGCTGGAGCACGTTGTAGTTGAAGGAGTTGGAGAGCTGGATGTTCTCAGCCTTCAGGTGTTCCTCCGGGGGCTTGGCCACCTTCGGGGGAGCTGTGAAGGAGAAAGCGGAGTTGGAGCAAAGAACGGCTCTGACTCAGCCAATCCACCTGCAGCAAGCCCAAAGGCAGAGCTGCCACCACCCTAACCCCTCTGGTAACCTCCTCCCACAGCACCCATCTGCTGTGTCTAGTCACTCTGAAAATGGAGTTCACAGAATGACACAATCCCAGGATGGGCTGGGTTGGAAGGGATCTTAAAGATCATCCTGCTCCATCCCGAGCCACAGGCACCTTCCACCAGAGCAGCTTGCTCCATGCCCCATCCAGCCTGGCCCTGAAGGATTTAACTTCCCTCCCAACTCCTGGAGCTTGCAGCAGCAGCACAAGACTGCCATTACTAAGCCCATCCCCCATGTGTTTGTACCCTACAGCTGCAACCCCAAACCTGCAATTCCGCACAGCGGATTCTCCGGGTGCACTGAAGGGAAGCTGCTTCCCAATGGGATCTACTCTAATTTAAGCACTTTATCCACTGAGACAGCATAAAGAGTATTTCATTCTTCTTGCTTTACAGCTTAATAGGCTAAAATTAAAATTTACAGCACCATATATAATTCATTCTCCAACAGCAATTCAGAGTCCTGAATGCCAACCAACTAATTATTGGTATTTCAGGCTGAATGCATTCTTGCTAATTGATATGTTCTTGCTCCACATTTAACAACTCCTGTAACTATCAGGAAAAATGGTGCTTTAAACCATAGGTATAAAACTGCTTTCAAATGAATTTCCTGAATCCTAATGAGGTCCCTTACTTTTGTCTGGAGAATTCTGCTGTCTTGCACAGCCAGAGAGACACTACACAGAAACACAGCTCCATGTTCTATCTGCAACAGTCTAAGAACTGGGCAAGAGATATATTCTGTAATTATTTCAGTCTTTAATCATAGAATGTTTTTTTTTAAGTGCATCTACAAAAATGTACTACCAAATGAGTGCAAAAGTAGAAAAACATAAAGTTTCTCACTGGAAGGGTCATACACAGGCTTCTGCTTTTTATAGAGCACTCAAAAAAAAAAACCCTCAAAAAAATAAAACAAAAAAACCCCAACAACCCCAAAACCAACCCATAGAAGAATGGATATGGAAAGAACACAAGCAAGGCAATTTTGCTAGGGTTGCTATGATTCAACAAAAAACAAACAGCCCAGAACACAAGCAAAAAACCTCCCAAAATAACCACAGCACTCAAGAGAAGACAAGTAATGACAAGCAGGGCCAGAGGTGAAAGCTGTGTGTGGTAGAGGTGTCTAACAGAAGGAAAAATATGAAATACACATCTTGAACGAGAACTTAAACCATTTTCTTTCCATGAACAGAAAAAGCAATGCATATCAAACTCTCAAATTGCAATTTTGGGGGAAGTGCCTGCATAGAACAAGCCAGAGGAATTGACAGCAGCTCTCCCTGTGCTCCATGAATCCCTCCTGACCCAACCCAACATTGGTGGCACAGCCACTCCTGGTGTGCAGGAGAGATCAGCCCTTGAAGAGTCTGGAGTCAGGGTCACCCCCTGTTAGGCAGGGACAGGATTTCACAGCATCACATTCTCACGGGGTTTTATTTCAGGGCTAAAAACCAACAGTAACGAGAACAGAGCAGTTACTGGTCATTAACCCTTAGCTCTATAAAACACATTTGGGCTGCAAATATGATCACAGGCAGTGAGCTGTAAATGTGGAAAGCCACAGCAGCCATAAAATGGAGATGTGTTTGCATGAACCATTAGATACAGGGCTCTGTTTCATATGCATTTATCGACAAAACAGAAACCATGCTTAACTACAATAAAAACCATTTCATTGCAAATGCAGTTACCAGTGAGAACTTGGTATTTTCACTTAGAATTTAGTATTTGACAGCAAATGTGTGTATATGGTACTTTTTGCATACACATCTGTCCTCTGAGGACTTTGCTCACAAACAGGTTCTCAAGCTTTTCATTAAAGCAAAGAAATGTGGGACTGGCTGATCCCAACCCAAATGTGCCAGAGTTCCTGAGCTCCTCTTAGATAACCACAGAGTTTGGAGAGCAACTCTGTGTGAGCAATTCAGTGATGAATGCCACATAATACTGTGCATTCAGCTCCTTGATTTTCAGTAAAAATAGAAACAGATTGAAGGAGGTGCCCTGAGCCTGAAGCTTTGAACTTAGCATGAAAGATGCTGCCATAAATATGGGTTTGCAATATAACATTTTCACATTTTGGAAATTAAAAGGCACATTAGGAATTTAATTCTTGAGTGCTGTTGCTGATATAAAGAGCTTTTCTCATTCATTCTACTCTGCATGTTCCTACTTCAGAATTACTATGAAATTACAAGATGTTTTACGTTTATAAAGTTTGGTGAAAAGCAATTAAATCTTTTAAGGCAAATAAAACCAGCTTATAAATATTTTTCCACATTATTAAGTGGTTTTAATATCCACACTGGAATACTGTTTGCATTTTTATTAATTTTGTTTTTAAATTACCACTGGAGATTCTTAAAGCAAAATCACAGGGAAGAAACTGTACTATCCTGGTAATATTGTTTTTCATAAACAGAAGAAATACAGAAAACAGAAGAACTGCTCCAGCTCTCTCCTTGCAGCTTTTTTTCATCTCTGAAAAGTTAATTTAGTTTCTGTCTGCTCAATCAATCAGCACTGCTGCTACCACCAGGGAAGCCACATTCCACTGAGATTCTTCCACGGTGAGGGAGAATTTAAACTCGTCACTCCTTTGATGAAGTACCAGAATTTACTAGAGAAACGCTGAGAGCACTAATTCAGTTTATGTGTTGCTCCCTCAGACTGTAATACCAACACAAAATATCACTGATTCTGGAAACAATCAATCTGTCTTGCAAATAAATCCCACCAGTCACCTTAGCTCCTTCCAGCACAAATTCAGCTGCACTTGAAGCCACTGTAAGAGACTTTCTGGGTTTAGTGGAGCTTTTGGAGAAGCCTAAGAAGCAGCAATGCTTTTTTAGCTGAAGAGCAGGATGTCACCAAGAAATGTGATTATTCCAAGCAAACCTATAACAACAAAAAATTCAGAAATCTTTGCTTGGACTGGCTTTGGGAAGGAAGCAGCTGAGCTGTACCCACCTAGCAGCTCCCGGGGTGGGACGGCTCTGCTGGCTCCGTTGCATGGAATGTTTGGGTACGGGGCAGAGGAGGAGGAGTTCACCCACAGCTCAGGGGAGGAGTAGTTGAATGATGACTGGTTACTGTGGTCCTGAAGCTCTTTACACTGACCAAGACTGTCTTGAGGAGTGCTTAATTCTTCAGAACAAGCCTGGACTGAACTAGAGGAAATTCTTCTTTGGTACAACGGCCTGCCTGGTCCTCTTGGTTCATAATGTGAACAAAAGGGAAAAAAAAAAAAAACAAACCATAAAATAGCCTTTTGCTCTTTTGATTCAACTGCATGTATCAAATACTATTTTCCCACTGAATATTCTCCCTGAAATGTCTTACCAAAAAACCCCTAGTTCTTTGCATTTCCAAAATACTAACACATTTCAAGTTGTATGTTGCATACTGCAGTCACTGATAACGTATTTTGATCACACAAAATAGAGAATTTTAAAGGAAGTGCAAAGAACATCAACTGGGATTTCTTAATTCTTATCAACCTTTATATCTCACACTCCTATGTGGGTGTTGGATCACACAGTGAGGAGGAAGATACCCAGCATTTACAGATGAAGCAAAGGAAGCACAGAAACACAGAAGAGCAAGAAAAAAATGTTCTTACAATGCAATCAGGAAAATAAATGGCTTTTCCTTTTCCAAAGGATAAATTAGTGACTTGTACACCAGGATCTGGGTAAGCAGGATACATTTATATACTGGATTTTGTACATACAAAACAAATGCTCTGGAGAAGCAAGTGCCCTCAGGAGAAATAATGCAGAGAATTTTATCTGAAACCACAGAAATTACTTGCTTCCATAAACCCTGTAGATCATGCAGATGTAAACGGCAGGAGCTCCATCAATTAACCTGTGGGCTTCAAGAGTTCAGATTTAAGGGCCCTCTAAGCTTTCTCAAGATTCAAAGCAAGTCTGTTGTATTACAGTTTATTTTTAACAATAAATACAGTATTTACACCCATCTGCACTGTCTAACAAGAGCACCAATAACAGAAAAGTCATAGAGGTAAATCAAGACTTGGTAAAGGGCGAAAAAATCCTAATGAGATGGGACAAGAAATTAGCTAAATAAACATTAAATAACTTGCTTGCAGAATCCACCTATTGTTACTATATCATCTACAAAAAACAAACAGGAGAAAAAAGTGCATGAAAGGAAACTTCTTATTATGTATCTTATTTCTGTTGCCACAGAAATTAAGGGATCAACACTTGGATATCCTGTCAATCCACTCGCCTAAAGAAATTCTTCAACAACAAAACAAACAAACAAACAAACAAAAATGTCATCAATTACTGCCCAAATCAACCCAGAAAGTATACATTCATTGAGTTTAAAAGGGCTATTTTGGTAAGCAATCAGGAATTTATCAAAGTTCTGGACACTTGCAAGTACAGAACCATACAGAATAAATCCAGTATTCCCTTTGATGTGCAGTTCAAATCTGGTTTGACTAAACACATGCAAAAGCTTTCAAGTATCAAGTCAATTAACAGCTTTCTAAGTAGTGATTGAGGAAACAGTTTAGTAAGGATACCAAAAGTCAAGAAATCTGCCCTGACAAGTGCCTTGTCTGTCAAAAACACACCTAAAACCCCATTTTGATTTCTTTGTGCATTCAGTCCTACCTACCAGCTGAAGAAGCAGTTTTGGAAAGTTTATAAGCAAATCTCTGTCTTGTAACACTTTTACTGCATTTGGCATTTCTGTCACATATTTTGAAAGGAAGAAGAAATAAGAACTAAACTGAGTTTGCACTAATTACATAAAGGCTCACTCTATTTGTCTTCAGATAGCAGGAACTGTCACAAGCTCTATAGGAATATTTATTGGTTTATTACTGCTGAAAAGCCATTGTTCCTACATCCTGCTGTACTGACAGCATTAACTGTTGTCACAAAGTATTAGATTTTATACAGGGTGGTATGACTTAATGGAGTGAGACAGCAAATTTCTAAATGTCTATAAACTCAAACCTTACTACAGCTCTGGCTGGGCCTGAGGACTCCATTAACCTCTCTGGATCTGTGTAAGACAGAAATTTGTAAAATGCACTGAAATTCAATTTTAGTTATTTTTCTCAGGCTCATAAACTAAATATTTTCTGTTTTCAGAAGTTGATAAACAAATTAAATATGTATTGTGTGAGACAGCAATGAGCAAAGCTCCTTCCCCAGCTTCTGTAAAAACCTTCACAGAAATGCATCACAGAACAAGCCACTTATGTACAAATACTGGAGTACATGCACTCAGTGAGAATATTAATTCTCACGTTCCTGGAATGCAACCTGGCTCCAGGATACTCCATGTTTGCACATCATACATTCCTCAGCACCTCAGATTCCAATAGGGATTAAAACCTCCTGTTCAAAACATGACCTGTCCTAGCTGTGTGTGCTGGCTCACCCCCTTAGAGCCCAGGACAAGAGGAGATGGAGAGTGACAGAGCCAGCTGTGTGTGGCAGGGTGTGCTGGAGCCAGCCTCAGGCAGCACAGCTGGATGTCTCTGATTTCCAACACACAGCCCTCAAAGTACACAGGATGGCTTTGTAACGAATTAATGCAGGCAGGGTGGGATTATGAAATCAGGTTTTGGACCATGTTGGAATAACTCTACAGCTGTGGTATCCTATGAGCTGGAACTCAAGCACATTCACAGCTCAACACTGAGTCAACTGGATGGGTGATCCCAGCTGACTGACCAGAGCTTCCACTTGAGCTGTGGTTGATTTTCACTGCAGATAAATCACACACAGACACAGAGCAATGACTGCATGAAAACTCAGAGTACTATTTCAAAAGCCATGGCTTCCCATTGAGCAGAGAAAACCTTACACCTACAGCAACAAGAACCACGGATCTGCTCAGGGAGAACAGCAGAGAGGCAGAGAATGATTCCACCTCACAGAAATTCCCACTGTGAGATTTAATGTGAGAGGTGTTTTGCATTCCTGACCACTTCACAACACAATTTGATATTACAAGGACAGGACAAGTGCAGGGCAGACAGAACACCCACCTCTTCTAAGCTGTGGAGCGAAGAAGCAGAAACTGCTCGAGATGCGAGTGGATGAAATGGCTCCTGACCGACTGCGTGCTGATGATTCTGGATTTGTATAAAAGGGCTTTGCTGCGACCTGTGGGGCAGTGGAGGTATTCCATAGTGAAAGCCCTGCCCCAGGAGGTGATTCTGCTGCAGGTTAGCATAAGTCCAGGACCCATCAGGTTGCAGGTATTTCAAGGGAGACGGGGTTATGTGTTCGGATGGCATTGAGAAAGGGGGGTTGTACATTTGGGGTAAATGCTGCTGAAATGCTGGGTTAGTGGGCAGTTCAATGTCTCTGCTGTTCTCAGTGAAGTTGGGGAAGTGGTTGGAGTTGCAGGAAGGAGAAGGGAGTGCTGGTGGGCTCCGGGGCTGCACTTGTCTGTATTGCAACAGTCTCGACTGGGGGGGCGGCATTTCGGCGCCGTCCCGGCTCTCGCTGGGATCGCGGTGCGACAGCTCCCGGAGCAAGTCCTGGAATCTGCACCAACACAAGAAATGCAGCAAGGAAAAAGAAAAAAAAAAAGAAGTTTTGCTGAAATCTCGCTCTTTTTGAGGTGCAGAAAACTCAGAGAACAGAACACTGAATTTAAGTATTCTCATCTTTGCACTTACTGACCCTAACTTCAAAGGATGTGACTGAGCAATCAGAAATTAGGCGCAAGAGGATTAACTGGATGAAATACCCACCTGAATCATCTCAAAGTTTTAATAACTCTTGAGATTTCCTTTCCAGTCAGAAGAATCAATTTTTTGTCATCTCTTAAGAGACAACTAAAGGTAAGGATTTCCTGCTTTACTACACAAAGTAAAAAGTTCACATAGTTAAAGACAATTTTAACCCCTTTCAAGGCAAAAGCCAGAACAATCAGGGACTCCCCTCACTTGCACAATATTTTTCTAAACTTCTTCAAAAGGTCAATTCAATTCAGCACTTCAAAGAGTCGACTAAGAGGTCATTTAGATGCTTTACCATGGCTATAACAAACCAGATGGAAAAGAAAGCATAGTGGGAGATGACAGTAAACAGAGGCAATTTAAAAATCCAGCCTTTACAATATACATGATTAAAGTTGATGACCACTGGAACCATTTTTCTGTTCATGTTCAACAGCTTCCTTTCTTGCCCCCTAAAGTTCCATCTCAAATACAAGCATTTTTTTAAAAATCTGCTTTTAAAGCAAAGGCTTTTTGTAAAGGAAGAAAAGTTCAGGTTTCACTGGGGAGCAGTGTTTAGGGAGGGGCTGCTTTGTTTCTTTTCCAGCACACAAATCTCAGACTGCTACTTCAAATTGAAGAATTTACAACTTAAATAGGCCTTAACTACACTCAGACACCTCTTTCATATAAACACAAGGTTGTTACTCTCTATCCATTCCTCATTCCATAAATACAGCACTGAAAAGCTCCATAAAAATATTTTTCCACTACAGCTTTACTACCCAATATACTAACAGAATAAAGCATAACACATAATAAAAGCATAGTTGTAAGTCAGCCTGCCAACTATTTTAACCTTCATAATAACAGCAGCAAAAAGCAATACCTTTAAGTGCCTTGTACTTGATCACAGTGTTACAGATAGGTGCCCACTGCTCAATTTTACACAAGCTCTGATGACTCAGTAAACAAATACCTTGAATATGTTGCCTCTGTTTCATCTTCTGTATTACTGGCAAGTTTCCAGTTTGCCCTAACTTGCTGCTGTTGATGTAATCCAATTGGTTGCTGAGGAAGATGTGGTAGATGAGGATGGTGATGGTGTTGATATGGAATAGTGCCTTGACTGAGATAGGCATTATGTTCATTCCATTGCTGTAACCTGGCTTGTTGTTGCTGCCTTATTGTTTCCAAAGCTACATTTCCATGCATACGATCTATAAAAATAGTTTTAAAAAAAAATTTTATCTAATGCCCCTTTTTAAAGATCTTTATGTCAGAAAAAAAAAAAAAAGAAAGAATACTTTTTATACAGTTTATTCCAGGGTCTATTATACACTAACTGCATTGCAGTGCATAACCTGGTTATTTAAATCAAATGGAAAATCATATAAACATGAATCTTCTAATAAAGTGCTGAATATTCAAACATGCCTCAAGCAGCAAATTATGCTCAATGACATTACTTATGGAAACTAACCCAACAATGACCCAATTCAGAGCAATATGCCTGAAAAAGGTAAATACCTCCTTCATATTCACTTCAATGTAGTTATAATTGCACACTCTGAATTTAAATAAAGAAAAGTCACCTACCTAAAGTGTCCC
>NW_005054395.1:2569345-2619583 GCF_000277835.1 Geospiza fortis | reverse complement strand
CCTGATGGATTCTCTTCAATGAAGTTGTTCAAGTGGGTTGGCAGAACTGGGGTGTGCTGTGCAATAGGCCTCAAATGATTATTGACTTCTTGTAACAGAGGTGGGGGGTGTTGCTCTGAAATCACAGCATCTACAGCAGGAGAATGTGGTCGGTGGGGAATGGGATTATTAAAAAAGGACTGGCTGGGGCCTGCCTGGAAAGCAGGGGAAAGCTGCGAAGGTGGTGGAGGCTGCTGATTCAAGTGATTATGCTGCTGAACTACCTGGCTCTGCTGGGGTGGCATTTGGTTGGGCTGTTCAGGCAAGTGATTTTGCTGTTGGCTTAAGAGGTTTTGCTGCTGCTGCTGCTGCTGCTGCAGAGGGTAGGGCTGCCTCGGGATCTGGGAGAGGTGCTGGAAGTGGCGGCTGGGAACTGCGAACTGGGAGTGGGGCGGAGGTGCAGGTGCAGCTGGCTGGGGGTGGGGTTGTCTTTGCGATGGAATTTAGCATTGGGGTAACCCACACTGGAACGGGACTCTGGGCTTCTCTGCTGAGGGGTTGCTTCTAAATCAACCTGCAAAAGGAGAGTAAAAAGTTTTGAGAATTTGCATTTAAAAATTTGAAATAAAGACATTTCGGTTTGACTAAATGAATGAATGACTAAACGTAATGATTAAGTTCATTAAGAGACAGTACGAAATAACAAACAAAAAAAAAATACCCAAACACCCAAAAAATAAACAAATTAACCAAACCAGATATCCAGACAAGGGAAACCCACCTGCTTGGATTCCAGAGGTTTCTTCTCAGGTGTTCGAATTTTATTGATTTCAGGTCCAGCAGTGTTTTCACTTTTACCTAAAAATATTTACAAAATTACTTCATTTCCATAGGAAAATTTTTTTTTTGGGATTTTTCTTCCCTCAGACACCAGAAAATTGACTTATCAGTAAGGCATTTACAGCACCACAGACATTTAGTATCATCTACCTAAATAACACTTTCCCTTTAATCTCTACACTTTGTTCATTAATAACCACTAAGTAGTTCTTCCAACTTAATTGCAAATAACATCAGCAGTACTGTGGAAGGGAGATGGAACAATTACACCCTCAACAGCCCTTCCCACCTCCCATTCCTTCTGAATCTCACAATATCCCAGTTATTCTATTTGTCATGGCAAATCCCAGGTTATTTCCCCCATCTGTGGATGCCTTGATTAGGGAGGAAAGGGCGAAGGACAGAAAGGATGGAGGAAGGAAAACCCTTTCCACGATCCCATTTCAAGCAGATACTCCCCCCAAAGCAGAGCAGCTTGCAGAGCCATCCCAAGCACTGACCATTTCGAGTTTGTTCGTGCTGCTCCTTGTCCTGGTGTGGGAGCTGCTGCTGTCCTATGCTAACGGGGGAGTGGTGGCCCAGGCCGTAGGGGATCGGGGACCCTCGCCCGTGTGCCTGTAACAGGTTCATGTTATATGCCATGGCTGCTTGGTGAGTAATGAGGCGAGGGTCGACTGCAAACCTACCCTGATACCCCGTCCATGGTACCTGTGTGGTAAACAAACACTAAAATTAAAATTTAAATTAAAAATTTAAAAAAAGGAGAGAGATGTGATCTGTTAAGGTACATTAAATTAAAGGCAGTGATAACAGGCATGCTGGTATTAGGTCAGTGACAAGAGTTTTTCAAGCACCAGATGACCTGACACACTTACACACAACTACAGCTGCTGCTGGGAGGGGAGAGCTCTAAGGGCAGGCAAAACAAGGGCACAGATCTTTGAGGAGAACCTTGGGCAAAAATTTTTCTATCAAAACCCATTCTTGTTTCAGTGGTTTCAAAATTCAGAGAGAAAAGACTGATTGACAAGTTGTAGTTTAATAAATTTCAGATTAAACCCTTCTCTATTAAATAGAAATGGTGAAATTCAAGCAAATCCAAAGCCCTTTCTCCTGGTAGCTACAAGACACTGGTCTGTGGCTCAGAGGGGACAAAGACAGGAGCCTCAAAGGTGAGGAGCAGACCTTGCAGCACCCAGTGCTGGGATTCTGGGTCACAGCAGGAGGGGCTGTGCACCCCTCTGCACCCCCAGGACACTCAGTGAAGCTCCCAGGACACTCAGGACACTCAGTGAAGCTCCCAGGACCATTGGTGGAACCCAGAGAGTGCCCACAGGGAATCACACTCCAAAGTGTCTGTGCTACAGGACACGTGTGCTGCAGAGCCAAAGCAAAATCCACCTCCTGAAAGCAGCTACAAAGTCAGGATTTTTTACAATGGATTCAAGTTTATTCCTGAAAGGAATGCTAAGGAAGGCAGCTCTGCATCAAATGAGTTCAAACTCGTCCTGTAGGGAATTTATTAAAAGAAGGGAAATCTATGAACAAGAGGAGAGTGCAGGGAGTCATCCCCAACACTGAGGATGCCAAAGCATCCTTCAGTGATGGCAGCACACACCTCCTCCAGCTTTTACCTTGGCTATGAAAACTGCATTAAACAAAGACATCATTTTATCTTCCACCAACATAAACACATTTTACTTCAGTCCCTGCTTCTTTCAAGTGTAACAACTTTCATCCAATCCTTTTTTAAAATTACTATTTGCCCTTGAAATGTGCACTTTGAACTTCAGCTTTAGGCTACTATTGCATCTGTACAACCCCAAATCGCCTCCAAGCTTCTTTTCAAAAGCAGCAGTCTCATTAGTACCTCAGTCCTCCCACTTAATTATTTAAAAATCCATCCTCAGGGAAGGTGAGTTCAAAATACTTGTTTTTATTACATTTCTTTTGATTGGAAACACATAAAAAATATATTAACCTTGGAACAATAAGACAGAGTTTTTAAATTACCTTGGTTTGATATTAATATAATGTGAGCAAGCATGACAAAGATACAGCTGCTGGCCTTCTCATTGCATTTAAATTTATCCATCAAATGCAGATTTCTAGTAAGCTTGGAAAAAGGAAAATTCCTTGGCCTAGCAAAGAAAACCAATTTACAGCTGCCAGCTGATCTAAGACACAAAACTGAAACTACAGCAAGTCCCCTGTTCAGCATCCATAACCCAAATTACAACAGAGGACTCATAATTATTGGGAAAAACCAAATTAGCTGTATTCCAACATTTAGCATTATGAATGGAATTAAAGACATCTGCATGTGTGGGTTCCACATCCTTGCCACGGTCCTCAGGAGCTGTGTACAACACACACATGCTACTCCACAAGCTTCTGCAGCCTTTGTTCTTTCCTTGCATTTTCCTCCTGGAATACATTGACTGTGAAGGGTAAAAATAAAGCAGAGACTGCTTCTTTAATGTGTGCAAATTTTGGTGGGACAGTTTTATTTGTAATCCAAAATTCCATGCATAAATGTAGCCTAAAAGACCTGCTTAGAGATCTTCATTCTGTTCCCAAATGTCATTAAGGGAAGGGATTGGAGAGGAAACTGGTTCACTATAAGGTTCTGGAAGGGAAAAACATCCCATTATGCTTATTTTTCTTATCACTTCACTTCAGACACCTTGCACTGCAGACATCCAAAACTTGTAATTTAGGCTGTGTGATGTCAATAAAGAGAAACAAACTTGGTGTGAATCACTGAGGTTGCTCCAATGATTAAGAACTGAACCAGGCAAATAATTCAGAGGCAGGTGTCTCAAGTCAGATGAGACAGATTCCACTGGTGTGCCTAAAACACACAAATTACATGAACATGAAATTGCTTTTAGCCTGCCTGGAGTTATTTGGGGGAGCAAAGCTTTCAGGTCTTTATTTTCTGGTTGTCCTCTGCACTGCCACTCCTAAAGCCAGCAAAGCCCAAGAGATTGGGAGTGCTGAAAAAAACCTGCAAGAAATTCACTATCTGATTTTGCCATACATTTATGTGCACACAATAACTGAGGTGGGGAGGGGGGAGAAACAGAAAATGAATTCTTACAGGCAAAGGCACAGACATGACCATGTTTCCTCCATAGACAGCAGGTACATATAGAATACTTGTCCCAGTGTGTGGATCTATCCTTTGAACAGGACTTGGAGATTTCCCCAGATTGGGGTGAGGTCCCAGAGGAGGAGGGGGAGGAGTATATGCTCGGATAGGATTTCCAATTAGAACAGAAGGATTGGGCTGAACTGAAAATAAAGATAAAAATAAAAGATATATACATACCAAAAAAAAGAAGATTTATACACAAAAAGAACATGACCATTTCTTTGTTTTTTCATCCTAACAGTATCTATTTTGATAAAGTAAGCATGCAACTCTCTAACAGCACAGGTCTGATACACCAAGAGAAAGCATTAATCAAATCCTGTATTCCATTTCAAAAATTTGAAGAGGCAGAAAACATGAGTTGAGATACAGAGAAACAGGTAGCTGGTAAGTGCATTAATGAAACAATGCCCCAAACCAATTAAATATGCTGACAGTCAGGGTGGCTGTAAGCACTGATCAAAAATTAAAATAACCCTCCTTTCTTTAGCAGGGAA
The DNA here is from genome assembly GCF_000277835.1 of Geospiza fortis. Lineage (NCBI taxonomy): Eukaryota > Metazoa > Chordata > Aves > Passeriformes > Thraupidae > Geospiza > Geospiza fortis. The sequence continues at coordinate 2,615,110 of NW_005054395.1, read as the reverse complement.
GACAAGCTCTAAACTAATGCTTTTCCAAATTAATAACAAAATTATTCAGCTGTTGCATGCTGTCTTGCAAAGGTATGATCAGTAATATCTGGATGTATGACAGCACAATTTCACTTCAAAGTACCTCAGAAAGCAGTGCATGCAAAATAATGTCCAAACCCTTCTAGTGCAAATACCCTGGTACAGGGCTGTACATGATGAATTTCAAACACAGCTATTTTTTTTAAAGGCCAACAACTGTGTTTGTGCTAAAACTTAAAAATAAGTGCACACAACACCTATAAAGGGTGAGCCTTGGAAATACCAAATGTCCATTTAACAGTCTATGATCTTATTCCCACATGCAAACAACAAGTAAATGGCTTTCAAATAGAGAAGAGACCAGATTCTCAATGTATGTCACACTACTGTCAGCTTCAGTGGGCTCAGGAATTCCCCAGGAACTGCAGAGGCACTCACCAATTCCATCAGGTGGGAAATGGTCATTCTGGTTATGATGATGGACCTTGCCCTTTAAAGGAAAAAAAAAACAATAATAGTGATCTTTGCATTCTTAAACAAACCAAAGCTTTTCATTTCAAGTGAACATGATAATTAAACATAAAACAGGGCTTGAATGGAGTCAGCCCAATACTTTGTTCTTACACATTCAACCATCCAGTTCTACCACCTGCCTATGAATTCACAAAGGTGGACATAAAACACCACTAATTCAATTAACCAGTGGGTCATTACAACTCCCTCTGGGAAAATCCTCTCCAAGGCCTGTTTTCAGATGCAAAGAGATTTACAGCAGATATTTTGAGCTTCCTTTCTCACCATTTTATTTCCCACTGTCCTACATCTTTCAGGAGCAGCACCCAGCACCAATGTAATCCTCATTACTCCTCTGCCACGGCAGCTTCAGTGGAAGCAAAATCCATTTTCTGCTCCAGGCTCCAGCTCAAGAATGCTGGAGACAAAGGAGCTGCCCCCAGTTTTACTCAGATGCTCTCCCTGCCCCATCTCATTTATCAGCTTCTGGGCTGTGGCTCCTCTGTGACTGCTCCCCAAAAAGTGCAATACAGGAGAGTAAAGAACCCCACTGCTGGGGGTACTATCCTTCCTTGGTGAAACACTAGGAAAGGATTTTAACAGACCTGAGTTATCCCTTCTACTTTTCTCATGAGTTTGCAGCATCAACTAATTAGTTAATATTCATAAACTGTGAGCATGTATTCCATTGCCAGCATGCTCTCAAGTCCTTTGCAGCACAGAAATACTTTACTTAATCTGGACCTAAGTACGTTCAGAAATTTAAAATAAATCTAGAAACGCTTTGATGCTGCAAAACTTTTCTTGCCCAGGAGATAAGTCTAGGCAGTTTTCCAGCACTCTGAGCAAATTAGTCAGGCTACAAAGACAGGTTGTTTGACAATGTTGACTCATGCATAAACCAGATTAAAGAACTGGTCTCCAAATTTTCCTCTCATTTGAAAAATGAATTATGGAAAAATAAAATAATAATTGCTTTTCACTGCAGCACTTAAACAAAGGAAGCCTGTTTATTCAGCAGAGAAAGATTCAATCTAAAAACGTGGAGGAGCTGTAGCCTTAATCACTCATGGCCAGCACAGAGCATTTCTGTATCTGTTACAATGTCAGAGGCAAGCAGCATGTGCAGAGGTCTGACAAAGCTCTGCTCTAACCTGTCAGACCTGGATTTTATAGATGCCACATTTTTCAAACTGAAATACCACTTACTTACATAACTAAGAAAATAATGACCTCAGTTTGTAAGAGGAGCTGTCCTGCTCAACGGCAGCTTCAGTATGTCCCTGGATCAGATTGGTAAATAAAAGTCAACTGGGGCCACCAGGAAGCTGGCAAAGGGAGTTGCTGCCTTTCTTTTTTCTTTTTCTCCTCACAGTTTTGAAGGCTTTACCATTTCATAACAGTCTCTTATGAAACTCAATTGTTGTAATTTCTCAAAGATTTTCACACCAAGGTTCATGTCCCCACCCATCCCCAGGATACCTAAACCCACCCTAGAACTGATGGTGACTGACAACACTGGAGCACAAATACACTCAGTTTCCTCTAAAAACTGGCTCCACCTTTGGAATATAAAAATCCACATTACATAAAGGCTCTCAGAGGAAGCCCAGACCAAGATTTAGGTGAGTGCAGGCAGTTAACAGCCTTGTCATTCCTTGGATCCCCCTTCAGCCAACAAACAGGAGTAGAGGGAGTTCTCCAGAGATTTATCCTGACCTGTGATCCTCCCTGACTGCAGGAAATCTCTGGGGTGATGCTGCACCCTGATTTAAGTGCCTGAACCCAGACCAAAAGCTGGCAGGCAGCGAGTGGGAGGTAGGAAAGTTGTAAACTCAGAGCTTAATTCGCTGTATGTGAACTACCCCAAGGGAAACTCTGAATTCTGGAAATTTTCCCTTTCCACATCATCACCTTCAATAAAGGCTGTCCCCATGCAGCTCCAGCCCTCCTTCCACTGCCATGCCTGGCCAAGCCACAGGAACAGGGGACAAGGCACTCACAGCTCCATGCTGCCTGCTGGCCTCTCAGACAAGACTCAAACATTTTCCCTTCTTTAAAATCTAAACAGCAAAGGGTTTTTAATGCCCCTACATAAATCCAGGAGCAATTCTGCTGAATAAGAAGTGCTGCTTGTACAAAACCACTTTTCAGCACATGTGAAAGGCAAGCCCTGACTTGCACAATGTCCATAAACTCACCACAAAACACAACTGAAAACTGTTCTTAATTTTCTCTGCTACAAAATTTTCCCACCAGCATTAGGTTTTAATCCTTCATTTTTAATGTTAAATACTGTGCTTAGGATGTCTAAAATAAGCAAAACCAACCATCTGCATTTAAAACTTGAGCAAAGGGAAATGATCCCAGCTGTATTCTCAGAGTATTTGATTATTACCTCTGGTGTTACTGCACACACTCACTACCTATCAGTGGCATTCAGAGGGAAGATTTTATTTAGAATTGTGATACAGGTGGTTCAAACACTTCAGATCTTAAGATGAAAATAAAGTGTTGGCAGTTGGAACAGCACAAGGGCTTAGTTTACCAACAAACTAAAGCAAAATAAACAGAGCTGTCTACTTACAAGACTCTCACTTTCCCCAACACTCACTCCCCTTTTTTTCCTAAATGTACTATACCTGCATTTTCAAGTACTTTTTTTTTTTCATTTAGGAAATTATAAGCATTAATAATGACATTCTATTATTAAGGAAGATACTGAAGAGCTCATGAAAAATGAGAGTGCAGCAGTGGCTTTTAAAGACAATTCTGTAATTTCTGGTTTTCTGTAGGCCCAGTGTTTTGACACATGACTAGAAGCTTTAGAAATCTGGTGTTTGTTTCAGAAAGTAACGCATGCATCTTGATGAAGAAACCAAATGTTCTCCCTTACAAGCTCCCTTTTGGGAAGGACTGCCAAAGGGAAGGCTTTCCTCTTTGTATTAAAAAACCTGTCGTAAAAATTTCATTTCAATGATACAGCCTGGAACAAAAATGCAAAGCTATGGGAAATATGTGCAGTTCTTCCTTCCTGCACATTGAGTCCATCAGAAAGCTGACAACCTGCATTTCAGTTCTATCTCTAAACACAATTTAATTAAATTAATTAACAACCCAAATGATTTTGATATAAACTACAAAGAATTATTAAAACAGAATTCATTACTAATATATCACCCTCCAAGAAAGCTCTAAAATTTAGTGTTGTTCTTTATCATCCTAAGGAAGCTATGTATTTTCATCACTTCTTCACCTGCTCTTATAAAAAGAGCTGATGAAATTACCACTCAGAGGTAATTTTATCTTTCTGTCCTCTTGATGCTAATGAAATCTGGTCTTCTGAAGGACATTATCACTGAGCTAATCTATGCAATAAACCAGTTTACAACATATTTTTAATTACATCAAAAATTATCTTCCATAACTTAAGTCCTTGAATTTTAAATGCGATTTTTAGACCAAACCAAATCCCTTTTGGCCACTATTTAGTTGGCTTATTTTTACTCCTTGTTACTGTTTGTATCAACCTGTTGTTTCTTGGGGTACAGTCAGAGCACAGCTTGGGACAGGGACTGGCTCTTGCTCAGAGAGTTTAATCTGGTTTATCTAAATCCTCAATTTCCAGAGCTGAAGTTCTCCAGGGTCACTGCAAAACTGCCAATGAACAGGCCAGAGTGAGCCAAGGTGTGCTGCAGTAAGGAAACAAGGCTTGGACAACCCCAAGCTATATTGCTAAAAACTTTATGATAACACAAGTCTAGAGCTGAGGATCCCTCTGGAATTTGCATTCATATCTGATTGCACTGATGCAATTTTAAAACAAACAGCTTGTTCCATAAACCTTTCATGTTATTTCTGCAGATTCCCTCCCAGCTGCTGACAGAAGGCATCCCCAGAACTCTGTACCTTCGGAGGTGACTGCTGCTGCTTGCTGGGGTTGGCTGAGTGCTGGTGCCGCAGCGCTCGGGGGATGAACTCGGGGGCCAGGGGGTTCAACACGTAGGTTTTCTTTAACTCCAGAGCTTCCAGCTGAGCTTTGATCTGCTCAAAAGTGATGCCATGAAGACTTTCATTCTCGTGGCACAGGGCAATGAACCTTTCCCAGAATTTCCTATGGAAATGATTTTTACAAACAGTGAGGAAGGCTCAATGGCTGATATTAAAATGAAAACAGATTGAATGTAACTGTGGGACACTTTTATTGTTTGTGTGTGCTCATTTTACACACCAATCCATCCCCCCTGAGCCTGCTCCCTGCAGCTGAGCCCCACAGCACAGTGCAGAAGTCCCCAGGTATTCCAAATGCACACACAGCTCTGTCCATGGGCATCAGGTCACAGCCCTGCCTGGGTACCACGTTTGGTATTAATGCCATGGACAGCTCCAACTCAGAACTTCTTCCTAGAAAACCAAGAACAGCAAACTCCATGCTTAAGATTCTGGAATGTATGATTTAAGGCATTTATTGAAGCTCAAATAGTGACAGGAATTACACAGATTCTCAGTCCCAGAAGATGTCAAGAACATTCTCTGAATTTAGGCAGATCCTTCAGCGTAACAAATACCAAAGCTAACAAAAATCAAATACAAAGGGTTTTCAGATATGCCCTCAAAACCACTCTTGTGAAACACTTCAGAGGCATGTGAAAATTAGTATTTTGGGGAGTTTCTAGAGATTCTTTGAGATCCTCTAGTGGAAAACAAACAAAAGCATGAACTTTAGTGCGTGTCAGATTTTTCTATAACATACAGAAGTATTTTTGAGCTAGGAAAACAACCATCAGATGATGCATAACTTGTCTACGAAAATTCTGTTTCCAACTTTTTGGGGGATGGAGGGGTTTTTCAAACCATGTAATAAAAGAACATTCCTCCCTATCTTCTGCTTTCTCATGATATATCTTTCTACTGCTTTATAAAAGTCTTTTTTTTGTTAACATCCACAGCAGGATCTACACAAAATTTTACACTTATGATTTTTTTTCTTTTTTAACCTCAAAGGAACTTTTTGGGTGAAGTTACTGAAGCTTAGAAGTTATTTAATAAGGTTTGAAGATGTCACTTTAAAAAAAACCCAGCAAACCTGACTGAGCTGTCTCTTTCAAAAATATCAAGGGTAAAGGTGTGCTTGACTATAACTCCTGCTTGTTCACCCTTCAGTAATAAGGTCTGGCCTATCAGCAAGCTCTGTTCTTTCCCCAAAACCTGCAAAATGAGGGATTGCAGCACACTAATTGTACCAGCAGTGTCACATTCTGCTGAGTAGCTGACTTTGTGAGAAAGAACAAATGTCTGTCTTGCAAGAATGCTGTGCTGCCAGTGATGTTTTTAAGAATTCAGAATTGTTTTCCCTAAAAGCCCATTTCTGTTGTGATTTCACAGAGGCAAGAAATGCTCTTTTAAAATTCAGGATGCAAGTTGGCCCTTTTTCTGCATTTTGCTCTAAGGCAAATAGATCTTGCAAGGTTTTAAATGAGAATTAAAAACCAAAATTAAATGCATCACCGGGATGCTTTAATGATGGAATTCCCTCTGATTAATCAATTCAGTCACCAAACTTACTGCCAAGTACCCCAAATCCACTGAGACCCAACCACTTTTGCTGAGAATGCTGAGAATGCCCCAAGCAGTCTCTCTACACATGGAACACTTGTTCTGGGGTGGAAGAACAGAGAATAAAACCCTGCTGCCTCTGAGTGTGCTCGGGAGTTTAAAGGGGGTGTCTGCCAAAGCAGCTCTGTCTAGTCCAGCTGGAGCACACAGGAATGTAATGATTACCCTGGGCATACTTCACAAAGCTCTCTACAACGATCATTACAGTCCTGACTCATTTTGACAGGTATTAGAATATTTATAAAATTCAAGTACACTCTAAACTTTTTTGAGGTCTGTTTTTCCTAACGAAATGTCACTTCTTTCAGACTTCTCTACTCCTGTTGGACTAAAAAAGAAAAAAAGAACCATCTTCCCAGCAGCCTCCCTGAGCCCCTCCAGCACTATTTTCAAAGAGTGAATGTTCAATTATTCAGTGAAACAAGACAATGGTGTATTAAAGGGAAAGCTTGAGATACATCTTAATAAAGTTTCAGTGCTCCTTGTTTCTTAATTATCTTTCAGTTTTATAATTTGGAGCAGCTCTACATCTATAAACAGCTGCTGGTCTTCAAAATGCAAACCAAATCCTTAACTGCCAGAACTGTAATTTATTTACCACGCTGACAGCCTATATTTTTATTTTATTAAGTTTTTGCACACCCTATTTCAAATACTTTGAAGGAGCACTTGAGAGGCACAGGGGGTCCTTCTCACCAGCTCATTAAATAAACCACCCCTTGCCTAAAAAACCCACCCAGGTAAGGGAAAAGTGAATTAAACCCACAACAATTATTTCTCTGTCAGTAAGATGTTAGAAGCCATTTAAAGCAGATCACTGCATTCATGTACAGACACTCCTGACATGGCCCCAGCAGGGAAGTGGTGAAATTCAGGTTATATTTCATAAATACAGTAAACAAAGGTTTGAATTGCATTTGGCTTTTTCAACTGTGATCTTTCAAAACCACATCCCTTCTCAAGACAGCAGCAGAAGCACTGCTCAGGAAAGTAGAACACAACATAGATATAACGACTAACATGTATTTTTAGCTTTATTTTAATAATGTAATCAGTGCACTGTTTCCTCTCTTGGAGAATAAGCTGCAGGGTTTATCTCTGATCACCTCAAAATTTCAGCTCTTCCATCGAAAAAAACCCTTTGAAGAACAAGAACTTGGAACCTTTAACATATCATTAAGTGTTTACATATCTCAGCATTTTTCACATTTCTTCATTTAGGTCTATAAAATGTAAATCCACTCAAATCTTAACAAGTTTTTTCCTAGTGTCATGAAGACCTACCAAAACATAAATAATGTTTTTCGAGTTTTCTACCATCCTACGACTGCCATAACATTCAAATCACAATTTTAAACTCCAAATTATGCATTACCTTTATTTGTATATAAAATTGTAATGGGTATACAAAAAAACCCTACTAGAAAGTAAAATCAAGCATGTTCAATTGTTAAGTGAAAATTTGAGCAATTATAAATATATGAAAGGACAGTTTGTCCATGGCCAGGTGTAGGTATTTCACATTTTTCCTTGTTATATATGTTGACAACCCTCACTTTCCTAAATCCACCAGTCACAGATAAAGACATTTTCCAGTACCTTTAGCCCTGATTAACCAAGGAACATAGAGAAAGTACCTGCATCTTCCAATGGAACATAAAGCAATAGGATCTCCAACCACAGCTACTAAGGATTGTGCTCTTGTAATGGCAGTGTTGAGAAGTTTGTAATTAGACAGAAAACCATAATCCAAGTCTTCTGTTGAATCCTCCAGTAACTGCTCTTTCCTTTTAATTGGAGTTTGCTTATGTTTGCATGTGTGCCGTGTTCGTACTGTGCTGAGGAACAAAACTCTGAACTGTTTTCCTAAAATGAAACAAAAAACATCTCTGAGATAATTGTTGCTATTTCTGCTCCTACCACGGCCAGACCACTGCCCTTGCCAGCCAGATTTCACACCTAGATGTTCTGAACTCATAGCTACCCTTCACATGAAGAGCTTTATGCAAGAATAATAAGATTTAAAATTTTTAAAAGATGCACTATAAATAGCATATTCCATTACAAGAATATTTCCTCTTTAAAAAACTTACTTTTTCACCTTGATATTAATCACTCCTGAACTTTCTGAAATGTTAATTATCTTTACAGCATTGCCTATGAGTCAATAACAAATCTTGAATTTATTTATTCTACCTTAAAAATAAATTCTGGACATTCTTGATTCATATTTTTAAATTTCTCAAATGCATTAATATCCACCATGAAAAAACAGAGCAAACCACTCACTGTCACTCAGTTACTTTATCATCTGCCTTTGTTTATTACTGACTAGAAGTGCAACCTAGCAACAGGCTATGCCTACACAAAATCCTTGTTATCAATGTGATTTCAGGAAGAAACACCTAAATTTTTAGACTCCTTGCAGTTTATTCCACAGATGGAAAAGAAATCAGTAAAGATTCCACAGATGGAAAAGATAATCAGTAAAACATTTTGAGGCTAAAGCTCTGTTCCATTCGTATTTGGAACTCTAAAACCAATCAGGTTGTTAAAAACGTTAAAATTCTGTTAAAAACCTATTGGTTTCCACAATTTTTACTCAACTTATTTTTTTAAGCAAGGCTGAACTTAATTCTGAGAAAAGAAAAAGATATCTTTTTGAGAAAAGATAAATCTCACATCCACTGAGATAAATGAGATCAATCTCACATCTCACATCCACGAGTTTACGCTCAATGCTGGAGCAACATCTGTACCACAGCTCTCCTTTTGCTCCCACGGCTTTAGGGTAATTTTAGCAAACTCCAGGGTAATTTAATGAAGTTATTATAGCAGCAGACACATTTCCCCTTGGCCAGGCCCGTGCTCACCCTGCACGTTGAGCACCCTCTCCACGCTGACGTCGGACAGGCGCTTCTTGCGCAGCTCGGCGCGGATGCGGAACACCTGGTCAGCGTACGGGGTCACCACCCCGATGCTGCCATCGTCCAGCTTGCCCCAGGCCACTGGCCACTTCCTCCTCAGCTCCTCCACACGCTCCACCACTTCAAACACCTGGGGAAAAAGGCAGGATTCTTAAAAGTTGTGTCCCACTGAGCAGCGCTCTTTGATATGGAAAGGGAATTTGAGCTTTAAGGCTTTGAAACACTGACATGACACAGTGTTGCACAAGCAATGATACTGCTGCATCCTACAGGGGTACTCTAAAGTATCCTGGAGTAAAACAATGTATTCACTATACAGCACCGTTTTTTATCTTGAAATAAGTTTTCTCAGTTAAAATTACAAACTTCAAAATCACATTAATAATCTTAATTTTCATTTTTAGGTTCTTACAAAAATGTCAAGTGCACTAGAACCTTTCTTGCCATACTTCAACTTATTTCTGTAAGTAAATGTACTGCCCAAATAGCTGTAATTTAATTTGTATTCGATATATGTCATCTTGTCATGTCTGATAACTCCAGATAACAGCATCTGTATAGGAGAGCACAATGACCTCCCATTCCAAAGGATACCATTGGGAGTTTCAGATAATTCATCAACTGCTAGTTCCTCTCTGTGAAATACTATGAAATGTGCTACCTGAAAAGCCTAATGTGTATTAACACCTGAAAACCTCCTCCTGTGAGGAGACAGCCTTCAAGTAACCTCCTGCCAGAGCAGCTCATCTCAACACACCAGAGTACTGCACTGCACAAGGCATTTCTGAGTAACCTTACAGAAGGTTTGTGATTCCTTTTCTTTCTTTTTTTTTTTCAATTTACATTCAATAAATATTTCTCCAGCTATTTAAAGCACGATAATTCATGGTGCTGCTTTCCTACAGCATTTCAAATGCAAGCACAGCCTCTTAAAGAAAAAAAATTCTGTTAATCCTTAAAAAGTCACAAATAGTTTATTTTTGGCAATTTCAGAGGATAGTGAAAATATGGGACGATTTTTAAGCAAGTCCTGGATGTTTTTGTGACATCAATTCTTGCATTTAAAAGCCAGCTCTGCTGACAAAGGCTATTAGAATAAACTTTGATATCTATAAAAACCATAGCACAAAAATAAGGATCTATTGTAGGTATTTTGGCAAGATTCTCTGAAAGGATATAGCTTCTAGGTATGTATTTAGAATTAATACCACATAGGGAAATTTTAAAATTAAGACCAACAAGGGAAAGTGCATTTCCCAGAATAATTCTTAATATAGGCATCAATGAACCACAAGATGCCCCAATGCAAACATCCATTAAGGGTCAAACAGAAAAAATCTCCCTCATCATCTAATTCCAGTTTTTCCTGCTGGTGTTTAAGGAGCTGTTGTCCTTCATTTCTGCCTGTGGCCATTAATGACTCACAGTTTTCAGACAGTTACTTGGCCACTGAAGATATTTTTAGGTCCTTTACAACTTTTTTTAAATGGCAAAGCAATCCAAGTAGAGTAATGAAAGCAGTCAGGTGTCCAGAAGTCATTGGAGCTTCTTATTTCAGAAGATATTTTAATGCAGCAAAGAATGTTTAATAAGTGCAGCACAACAACAAACAGGTTTCCAAATTGTGCAGCAGAGGAACCCCACCATGATCAACAAGGGGAAACAGGCAGCTCTGCAGTGCTTCATAACAAACACTACCCAGAAATTCCTCCTAACCTTATGAAAATCACCGCTATTTCTTTGATTTTCCCTCCCTCCCTAACTGCAGGTGACTGGAAAAAGGCATCTTCCACTATGAAAAGCATTATCAAGGCAGAAGGTGGGAGGTGGGTGCTGCTGCATGTGTTTGTTTTTGTGGGCTTGGGTTGTTCAGCTCTTCTAAACACAAGGGAAGGAATGAGAATGAAAGCAATTTTTGAAGAATACCAATAAATCTACATGAAACAAACAGATAGAGAATAAGTTCTCACCTAAAAGAATCTCATCTGCACATTATCAGTTAGACATTGATCCTAAACATATTAAAGGAAATGTGAAATGTTACTCCTGAGGACTCTTATCTGAGTGGGAACATTTCTACAACAGTCAAAGAAATCTAAGTTTTACTTCAAATTGCAGTTACTCTCAGTTGCTAAGATACATCTATCAGAATGTCACATAAATTATCAGGAAAGACAAATCTTTTCTCCTGAAGAATGAGCCTGGGAGAATGAGATGTAGCTTATAATTTGCAGAGAAAAAAAAGAAGGTAAATTAGTGGAAATGTTTACTACAATTGCAATTTTCATTACATCATGTTTAGCAAACTCCATGTTCCACTCTCCTAGTAGAGGACAATTTATGTCTTCCACCCACACTGAGCATAAACTAGTAAATTTGGGGGAGTGGAGTTTAAAAAAACAATCAACAGTAAAAGCAAAGAAGAGTTACCTCTGCATTATTGTAAAAAGCTGTACTATTTTTTTCTTGCACATCTTCTCCACGTGCTGTGAAGAAAGTCAAAGGGTAGAAATCTTTGTGTGCTGGCTGCTTTCCACTTGCCATCAATTTGCCTTCATAGAAAAGTTCAGATGTGTAACTGTAACGAGGCAAAACAGGGGAAAATGTGGAGTCTACACATGAGCTCACTGATAAAATATGCAAATCTCCCTGATGAAATATGCAACCACAAAATACTTCATAAGGAAAACAGAACCACTGATTACTATTCAGCATCTTCAAATGATTTCTCTGAACTGATATTTCCCTTCTACAGACACAGCAGAAGGCACTAAAAATATGCTTCTCCAACACTTTTTCTACAAAGGCTGTTTTCTCTTCTCATCTAAAGCTCGACAAAGTTATGAACATTCTCACTGATGTTTCACTCAGAAGTTCTGATGGCTGGAAAGTGCACAAAAAGAACACTTGCTGTCTGGCACTGGTTATTCCCCAGGCTGGACAATGAGCTTGCTCATGTCAGTTAAGAGTTATTGAACTTGGAAGATAAATTTACTACAGATTTCATGTGCACTGAGCACGACGCAGGCCAAGTGTTCAGCTGTCAACCAAGCTTTTCTTCTGTGACTTCTACTCCAGGCTGATCTGTGTTGCTAGAGACCAGAAACACAACCAGAACAGAGTTCCTCTGCTGGCAGCAGCCATTCCAGCAGCTGGCTGACTGAAAAAGAAATGAGGCAAGAAGTACTTCATGGTGAAAAGCAGGAGGGAAAAAGGCAACCTGAATGGAATGAGACAAAAAGGCAGCAAGGAGAGACTGCAGAGTGTTGGAAATGTTATTGCACAGTAGAGCTAAATTAATGCACTGGCTTCCAGTAATGAGTGAATTTTGGTAGCATCTCACTTTCAATGCTCAGCCTCCAACCTTAATTTTCTTTGGATATCACTCAGAGGCTGCAGAAACCTGAGCAGAGCCTGACATGAAGACAACCAAAGCAGGAGATTGTGCAGCTGGTGGGTCCATCCAGTTCTTCCAGGATTCCAGCTGCTGCAGCTTGAGATGGAAACAGCTGCTCATGGAAAAGCCACAGAAACTTTTCTGCTACCAAATCACCATCAAAGGACTGCAGCCCACCCCTGACCTGAACTGCCTTACCCTGGACAACCCTGAAGAACACTGGCTCCTCTCTGGGTTAGGCTGCAGCAGTCACTCCACAGCAGCCAGGGGGCAGAACTAACCATCTCTTCTGCAAATTAACTTCCCGTAATGAGATCTCATTAAACAACAAAACTTTTCTGTATGGGCTGGTTTTTTCCAATTACAGCTCCAAAGTCAGGCTGAACTAATGGCTCCTTCTTTCCTCTATTTCTCATGGTGTCTCTGCTTCAGTGAGGTAGAGATGATTAATGAGCCCTTCATCTTCCTACGCTTCTGTCCTAAGTGCCATGGTCCCATTTGTCAGGGGAAATTCCATAATACACAAAAAAGGAGACTCGAGACATCTCCTAAAGGGACCACCATGGGAGTGTTCAGCTGGTTTCACCTCCCACAGCAACACTTCCCAGTGGAATTGGGCATACTGGACTTTGACCAGAGAGCCAACCAGCCCCAGTGGTGTTTCTGCATCTTCATCTCAGTGTTCAACAAAGTGGCTCTTTCTTGGAACTCCCTGTCTGAACTTCAGCTGCTGAAGTGAATTTTCATGATCTTTCTGAGGTAAATGACATGGAAGTGATCTCCAAGGAAAAGCTGAAATGATCCCTTCTGTCACAGACATCCTTTTCACTAAAATCCTTTCTTTAGGATTTTTTCCTTCTGGGAAGCTGAGGCCCCAGAAACAAAAGGTAAACAATAGGTTATCTGCTTCTGTGGAATGCAACAGGTCAGTTCTGGATTGGCCCAGATTGAGTGTTTGGAAATAATGGCCAATCCAGAACTGAGCTCTCTCGGACACAGTCCAAGAGAGCAAGGTTTGTTGTTCATTCTTTACTTTCTATTCTTAGGTAGTTAGCAGCTTCTGGGAACTCTCCTTTTCTTTTTCTTTTAGTATAGTTATAATGTAATATATATATATATATCATAACATAATAAATCAAGCCTTCTGATCATGGAGCCCATCTCGTCTCTTCCTTCACCCCGAAAACCTTGTGACCAACCGACGACACCCTTCCTTTACAGATGTTCTCTCATTTCAAAATCAGAAACTCAAAATATGGGTAAGAAATTTAGCAGTACTCAGCCTATAACTACAAAGTCCATAAAGTGAAGACAGATCAAGCTATGTAAAAAAATATTTTACATTCTCACTTTTGATTCCCCAGAGCACTTAAATATTTCTGCTTTTGCTTTGAACACAGCGATAACCTAATTAGTATGACTGGATACCAACATAATATTCCTCAGTACATATTTGAGCCAGGATTTAAACTTTAGCATTTTTCCCCATGATTGCACTTATTCTTTCCAGCACAGCTCATGGATGAGCTCATTACACTGGCAGCCATTAGTTTATCATAGCATAAAAATGCAAACCCACTGATTAATGTGTCTTGAAAGAAGTAATAAAAGATGTCAACAGTAAAGAAACATGCTCAAAATTTGACCTATTTTTTCCATTCACAGTTGGATATCCATATGTTCCTTACATTGCCCACAGCTTACCATTCCAAGATAATCATCCCCAGTAAATCTAAAATTCTGAAATGGTTCAAAGGAGCACCAAGCCTATATAATAAGCTGCTGGGTGGTTAAAAAGAGAAAGTTGCTCTTCTTTGGTTTAGTGTGCAAGCCCAACCTGAATGAGGGCTCTGTCCCACAGCCCTGGTAGTTGCTCAAAGGAGTCCAAACGACCACACAGATTTACTAATTAACTTTGAAACAAGTAAGATTTCATGCCAGAAACACTTCAGCTGTGCTTGGCTCTTTTGTTCACTGGCAGCAGTCAGAAGAAGCACGTGATAGAGTGAAAAAGTTCACACCTACTTGATGATTGCTTCATGGGAGCGATAGTTCTCACAGAGCAGGATCCTGCACGGGAACTCGGCAGGGTAGTGCTCGTAGAGCCGGTCGAGCAAGGAAACATGGAGGTTTCTCTCCCTGGCAAATTCACTGTAGACAAAAGGACTGAGCTGTAATAGACACACACACACAAAGAAAACGTAACTAAATGGGTGGACTCGGAATTTCATGCTCCCAACATATGTATTTGCATCAACCCAAAAGTGAAACCTCCCTCTCACTGGACATTCACCGCTGGAAGACACAGATCGTGGTTATTCCAAAGAAATGCTCCTGCCTCCCAGAAAAGTAACAAAAGACCAGCATGGTCTTAAAGGAACAATAAAATACTCAATAACTATGCAAAGAGCCCTTCTATTTAAGTTTAACACTCCCAACTGTGTTTAGAATGACTTTACACCATTATTCTGACAACCACTTCTACAATTCAATTATTACCACAAATAGTACAAATCAGAAAACAAAGAAATTTTAGTACCATTTAAAAACTTAAATAGAAATGTTGTTGAAAAAACAAAAACCCAGTGACCTATTTACTGTTACACTAAACTCCTACTGGGCTTGCTTAACAATAAAACCAACATCTACTACAGCTGGAAAAATAGAATCAAAGAAGATGAAATTTCCAAGCGTAGAAATGATGTCAATCTATTTTGTCATTCTGAATTCGTATGATTCAGCTACAGATCAGTTTTTGTAATTTAAATACTGGACACCTAATAGAGGATCTTCTGTTAAGACCCTGAGCTACAGAGCAGCCGGAGACACACAGGCCCTGGGAGGAATTCATCCACACAGCTGGGCTGATAAGATCAAGCCTGAAGTAAGAATTCCAAGCTCTGGAAAAGCATTTTGAGAGTAGTATTTAAAAAGCACTACTCCACTGCTTGGCATCATTAATATCATTGAAATTATCCAGCAGTATTAAATTATTGGTGGCAACACCATTCTGAGTTTGTTACTGTACCAAAGCACGCATCCACCCTACTGCTACTGTGAGATGCAAAGAGAATTAAAGGCAAATCTATAAAAACAAATAAATCTAGCCTAAATCAATAAAGCAAGTAAAGCTGACTTTTCCAAGCATGCTTTCTCATGCCTACAGGCTGAAAAATGACAGGCAGAATCAGTGTTTGAAACTCTCTAAACCACGCAGCTCCCAGGCACTTTGCAGCAACATAAAAGCACTGGCTAGTTTCAGTTTCCTATTTCTCACTTGTTCAATCTTCACCAGATTAGATGCTTCTAATAAAAACTTAAAAGTTCTCTCAATCCTAATTCTCCATATTCTTGAATTCTTTTAAAAATCAACAGGGAATATCAGTCATAAACTCCTACTGTAATAAATATCCTCATATCTTAAATAACATCCCTGGAATCCTCCTTGGCTTCCCCATCTATTGTATGATTTGGTGCACATAAATGACTTAAATAGATAAATACAAATATTATACATATGCACTTCATACTCAAAAATTGCACAGCTCTTACCTGCATATGGTCTCCAGCCAAGACAATTCTTGTGTTTTTATTAGCTAATGCCAGAGGCATAATCGTTTCACACTCCATAGCTTGAGCAGCTTCATCTAACAGAATATGTGTAAAAAACCCTGTAAAACACAAATTTCACCAAATAAATGAAACTTGAAATTTGATAAAATGAATACTGAAAACAAGAACTTGAACTTAACATTCTGTATTCCGATAGTAACCAAAACTAGAATTTAAAAAACTATGGCTTACACAAATTAATTCCTAGCAGCTAATGAAAACCACAAAATTTTCACACCCATCAAATGACCAACAGTGGTCACCTGGTGGCCAGTGACATTAGCAGGAGCCCCAGGTCTGCTTCTTTCTTGTGATACACATGAAATTAAACACATGTTTTATTTGAGCCCTCCTTACCCCAAGAAGAAATATCTCTTGGCAGACCATCCCTCAAGAGATTTCTCAAATCTGAAAGTTATTTTGCCACCATGAGACTTGAAGAGCTTTGGACAGTGACAAGGAATTCCTCATGTAGTTAAGTCCTAGTAATTATTTTATAGACTAAATTTCCCATTAAAATTGCACACATACCTGAGCACTTTGCTGGTTATGGGCTTAAAGGAATGTTGGGGGGGAAAAAAGGAACAGAAGTTGAAGGAAAATTTAAATTCAATCTTATGATAATATTGGACCAAAAGTTTGGTGGGAATCTATGCACTGAAGAACATGCACTTGAAAAGAAACTTGGCCACTGTGGACTTATATTTTATGAAATCTAAACTCAGGACAGGTATAGAAGTGGTTTTATACATTGATGTCTGTGATATATTAAGGTTTAAAACAAAGTATTAGAGGACTTGGTGCATCATCCAATTCAGATTACATACATAAAAATGCAGCAATTTTCTTTGGAAAATATGAATTTCATACAGCTGCAGAGACATTGCTATGGCATGACTGTACACAGCCTGCTGCCAAACAAAGCAGCTATTTCTATCTAAAGATCCAAAAATATTTACCATAAATTCCATATTAGTTTTCTCTGTTGCAACAAATGCTTAAATGTAGCCATAAAAAACTAATCCTAACAACTCATATAAAAAAATTCCATGTTCTCCAAAAAGCAGATGGATTCAATTTGGAGATCAGGAAAATAATAAACCCTAAGCAGCCTCTGCCCCAAAAAATCAGTCTAATATCTTTCAGTTTAGAAAACAACCCTAAATGTATCATGTTAACAAAGACAGGGCTTGTATGTGTGGGAGTTGCTTGCAAAGCTAAACAATTCACAAAACAAGGGGGAAATGCTCTCTGTTATTTATGCTTACATGCTCCACTGAGTAATGACCTTAATGAGCATAATATTCAAAGTCAGAATCTCAAACAGAATTTTCCCTCTTGGATCTCACAAACACCAGATCATAGATAGTACTGCTTCTTTATTTAATTTTTTTTAAGAAGGAAAAAAAAAAACAAGCAAAAGGTTAATTAGAATGCCAGCAGTTTACAGCTTTTTAATAAACATTTATTCATAAAAAAACAAACAAGCATGTTAAGATTATCATAGTTTACTTTATTTTTAAACAGTTCCAAGAATTGGGTAAGGGACCAACAGCGTCAAAAGGAAGATATTTCTTAAGCATGGACACTTCTTGTCTAGGAATTATCTTACCTGGTTCAAGATCCAGCTGACATAGATACTGTGATGTATTTAAAGTAACAACTACTACTCGTTGCTTAAGAATGTCTTCTTTCTGTGGCATCTGAAAGGTGGAATGTGTGCTTGAAATCAAACAGTACTGATGCACAACTGGGTGAACAGTCTTTACCCAGCGATTTCGGAAATATACCCTAGGAAAGAAAAAGGGGTTTATTTTCCATCAGCTTGGAACACTGCCTAATATTTCAAATATTTCAAACACTAATATTCTGTTTTCTGAAAAATAAATGTCATCTTCAAGAAGCAAAATGGCACAACTATGCAGAATTACATGCTAAAATGTCTTGGATTCACCTCCTAGAATTGCAGCAGTTTTACATATATGAACAGCTAGCATGTTTTATTTCACATATGGACATCTGTAAATTCTTCAAATATTTATGTCCTGTGATCCTCACATCAACACCTATTTAATTTTAAACTTACAATAAACTCATTTTTAATAAATATTTGCTGACCTGAAACGGAACTATAGCCCAGGGTATGGAACTGACAGTGGCCTGCACATCTCAGCCACTGCAGCTGATACATGAAATACATTCAAATCCTGCTGTTCCTCCCACCCATCCCATGTGGTGTCTGAATTCTACAAACCAAACATGAGGTGGATTCATCTTTGTATCATACAGGGCCATAACTGTGATACTCTGGATAAAAGAATGGGAAAATAGTGCCAGAAGATTGACTGGAGTCTAAAATATAAGGACAGTGACTGGATTTCAGACACCCTTCCACGACACATCAGGTCATTTTAACCACCATCCCATGGGATCAGTGATGGATTTTTCTCAGGAAGGGATGACCTGTTACAGCCAGTTTGGCTACATGGAAGAGAAACACAGAAGACACAAAGGCTGTGCCCAGAACACAGGGTACAAGTAACTCCACAGGGTGAACACATCCTGCAAGGAGCTGGATAAAGGTGCCTTGTGACATCTCCATCAGGTGCTCCTCACCACCATAATCTCTATCAAGAACTATAAATCTGAAGTAGAACCTTCAAACTACAAGAAATTATTGTACAGAAATTAAAGCTTAAATTTATTTCCAAAGATGAAATTAATTTAAATCATTTCAGTTCTAAATATAGGGTTTAATGCTGTTCAGTTTACCTATTCATTATTTTATTTCTCTTGCATCCATAGTTCAAATCCCAAATCATTAATAAAGCGTTTGGAAATGTGTAATTATGCACCTAATTGCAGAGCATGATTGCACTGGCTGGACTCTGGATATCACATGTCCACCCACGTCTGAAAATTACAGCTGAGCTCCATGTGATGTGAGAGAAACGAGTACCAGCACTAGAATAAATCTGGTTTGTGAAGATACATTGCCCATTTTGGACAAAATGAAACTCAAAGGCACCTCAGTACCCTGAATGACTTTTGATTTGACAACACAACCAAGGCAAATCCACATTGGAGACCAAAGGTAACTCCAGGTAAAACTGGGTTCAGAGCAGGAACAACCCCCACACTCCTGAGTCATTCTCAGAACAAGAGGCTTCTAATGTAACCCCACATATTTATTTGTTCTCAGCTATCAAAGGGATGAGTTTTATTTGATAAACTGTTATTGCACCAAGTCATGGCCTAACAGCTACAACAAGGGAGCAAGATAACCCCTGCTCCACATATCCCAGCTTTTTTATCCTCAGCTTTTGTGTATTTCACTTTCCCAACCTTAACTGAGGTTATACTTACCCATCACCTCACAGGATTACTGTGAGCATTACTGAGTTTATTGGGAGTTTATGTTTGTAAAGCACTTTGAGATTCTTGGATGAAAGGTGCTATTGAAATGCAAAATATTATGGTTATTAGACATTATTATACCATGCACTGTCTTTTATTACAAAAATTCAACTGTGGGTGACTCACAGATTGGCTGACAGCATTTCAAACTGCATTGCTGCTTACCCATTAATTTCTTTTATTTTGATGTGAGATCAAATAGGTACCCCAGAGCTATTATTCACCACTGGCATAAAAACACCTGACAGATGTGACTACTTCGAAAATGTCATGAGAGAAGTTAAGCTTCACTGAACAAGGACTTACTTTCTCAGGTGCAACCTGGGCTATGGGTGATTCTATTCACCCATAATTTCATTATTAGGCGGTTTTTTTTCTCAAAGTTGGAAGAACCAATTACAAAAATGGGGTTTACCAGCTTAACAGAAATCATAACATTTCACCCTGCAACATGCCCTTAACTTCTGATTAATCAAAGACTAAACTTCTAAAATGTTTAGTCTTAACCTTGCATGAGCAGAGGCAACTCCAGCAGAGTCAGGGAGTTACTAATCAAAACACTCATTAGTACCCACACCACATTTTATTATTATTTGGGTACAAAGTGGGAAAAGGCTGCAGCCACTCTGTACCATTTTGTTCCTTGTACAGAACCCAAACCCAACCACAGCTTACAAGAGATTTTTTTTCCCATCATGTGCCGCATATCAAGGCTTTAATTGTGGAGAAATGAAAACCTTGCAGGGTGAGGTTTACCCAAACCACAGGCAGTGAAATTACTGGCACATATATGGAGCATTGCCTCAAAATGGAAATCCCAGATCATAGATTAGGGACTCAATCTTCTGCAAACAAAGGCACTGAATCTATCCACTGCATTTAATGCTTGGTTAACATGCAAGGAATCTGCATTTCCTTTGCAAATTTATTTCTAAGTGTGGCATCTGGGTACCTACAACAGAAGCTTCAATTTCTGTGCATCTCCAGCTAATGAGGAATGCAAGGAGCTGGCAGCTGACCTGCCTGTGCTTCCAGCATCTTCCCTGCATGGCAGCACAAAAGAAAATTTCCCCAACCATTTCAACTAAGTGTCAGTCAAATCAAGTAGCTCCAGGCTGGGATTGCTTCTAGCCACTTAAAATACACTTCTAAAATGTAATAAAGGGGGAGTCTGGAGTCAGAACCTCTGAGGAGGCTAAAAAGAGTTTAATTTGCACTCCTGTCCTACAACAGTGACTTTTTCTGGTGACTCCTTACAGCAGTGGGGACTAAACTTCAGCTTTCAAAATTTCTTTTCCTGTTCTGAACTTGACTCCTCTCAGTTCAGAATAGAAAGGCCAGGACTCTGCCCTCCAATAAACCTTTCTGGGATACATTCCACCTCCTCAGCTTTGCTGCTGGTACTTCTCACCTGAAATCCCTCAAGTAAAAAGAGCACAAAAACTCAGAGGGAAAGAAATCTAGCAGGGTAACTTCATGTCTCTGTTAAGAGACTATTAAAAAAAATAAATCTATCAAGTCCCAGGAAGCCTAAAGGAAACTTTAAAAGCACCTGATTTCCCTCTTCCATTTCTTTAGATCCATCTCCAAAGAGAGGCTCATTCTCACAAACAAATATGTTCCTTGAGAGGCAGAAAACATGTGAAAAACCTGTCCTACAACTTGGAAGTTCCCCTTTTTTAATCCCTTTTTCCTTTAAGATGTATGCTAGAAGTTTCAACAAAAAACTCACTGGCAGAAGAGTAATGTATTTTCCAAACTAACATTTGGTAAGATGAATTAATTCCATTTTCAGTACAAGAACTCATTTGGAAAAGGGGGCCAATGGTGTTTTAAAACCTGCTGGGGTTTTTAGTCTGAGTTGCTGTTTGCTTTCGTTTCTAATTCAACTCTGGCTCCTATGGATTATTTTTTATAACCTGGATAATTCTTAGCTAGCAGCCACATACTAAAGCTACCTGGTTCCAGGATATATGCAGAACATGCATATGAATGTTATGATCAAAGTAGTAAAAAAAGGAACTGAAGGGGTTTCAGTGAGATATTTTTAACAGAACTAACTTATTTTTTGACACTGCTGAACTGAAGATATTAGTTTTATTTATTCCTACGCAAGACCATGCTTACAAATAAATAAAAATACTCAATACAGATAAAGGCTGGATCAACCTCCTTCCTTTTCCCTTAGTATTCCAGTGTATGGAAACAACTGAATGTGAAATATGCAAGTAAAATAATACTAAATTCATATTATAATAATACCTCAACCACTGCCCAGCAAAATACAGAGGAATTGCTGCTATCTGCTTGCTGGAGTTTTTAGGAGAGGGTGATAATCTGAATTCTCCTTCCTCAGCAGCCACCTCCAGAAGGTTCCAGCAGCTGATGGAGACAGGCACATCCAGGGAGTAAAAGAAAATACAAATCAGGAGCCAATTACTCCCTCTTCCAGCTCTGACTCACCATCTAAAGGTGCCTGGCTGCTCCTGCACACTAAAAATCAGGTGGCTCACCATCAAACAGAAGCACTTAATCCAGGCTCTCTCCTCCCAGCTGTAGCTTGGGTTTGGTTTCATTCCTTCAGAAACATTTCTGCATTCATTTATGTAAGTATATGAAATTGTTTCAGTGTCAAGTTTCTCCAGTAAAAGGCAGATTTTGGAGTGTGCCCCTAATACAGTTGACTCATCTAATCAAACCCAGGGGCACAAGTTTTTTCTGGGTAATAATTTGTTTATGGGCATCAGGACTATGGAATTTGGCCTTCAGGCTTTGCTGGTATTTCATTTAGGTGCAGAAGTTAGATTTAACATAAATTCTCACTGTTCACTCTGACTCTGTATTTTCCAAAGGGCATAGGAAGTTATTTTATTAAGAGATAATACAAATTTATAACTTGATATTTAAACAAAAAGCTCCACAAACTCTACTTTTCAAACTTTTATGTCACATCACTGACAGGATAATTTATTTAATGTACATCTTATCCACGGAAAGATCTACATGGCTTTCAGTACAAAATGTTAAATAATTTAGCTTTCCTTCTTTAAAAACAACATAAATATTATAAAATATTGTGTTGCTCCCCACTAAGCCAACTCATCACTTGTAGAGCAAATAAGGGATAAAATCTACAGCAGTGTTCAGTTATTAAGAAGCACAATGAACTCTACAAGCAGAACATCTACCTTGAATAATTAACTGCTTCCACTCCACTTGATGTTTCCTTTTAAATACTGCAGAGGCTCAGATTCCCCTGTTTAATCTAACAGTAATGATTTTAATTTGAAAATACACCTTTACAACAGTCAATAAGGGAGGTACATCCATAAATAATTTTGAACTGGGAGTCTCACACAATTCCAGTTTGGATTCAGAAAAATTGACCTTTAACTCCTGCCAGAGCAGGTTAATGCACTTTGTGCTCAAATAACTCTATCTCTCAGATTTTTTATTTGAACCATACATTTTGGATCCATTAACATATATACACAACTCCAGAGGTGCCTCCATTTCCTTAAACTTCCATTTTTCATAGAGGTGTCCTGACTATTTGAACAGCATCAGACAATCCATAGCAGCACTTTCTGAAGGCTTTATAACAAATACTACAACAATTAAATTTAAATTCAAACATTCAGTGACTTTCAAGTTATGCGCTGTGATTCTCTTAGCAAATATCCAAATAAATTTTAACCATAAGAAAAATACCACTTTTTATGTTTTTCATAATTCTGATACTGGACTACATAGTTGAAAACAAGGCAGCAATAATGCGGCAACAATAAAACTGTATTTAACTCCTTGCACTGTTAAATCACACTTCAATATTCCCAAAAATGTCAATTACACACATTTTTTCCCTTCAGAAAATTAAGACTCCATAAAGCTTTTCATCCCAAAGTGCTTTACAAATCACCTAAGACGATCTGTGTTAAAACACAACCAGATCAAAGACATCTTTTAAAAAACAACACTGCCTTCTTTCCCTTGGCCAGACCCTCAGTGTCTGTAAAATGTCACATGGCAACCAAAGGCAACAGACCTAAGAGAATTTACACCTGTTGCAAATGTAGCCTTTTCACATAACTTCATTGGCTTTACTGCTATTGCATAAAATATAAGTCCAGGATGGCTTTTAATAGCTAGCAAGTAAACACAGAGTCATTTTCTTAGTAACATTATAAACTCACCCACTGGCATTCAGAAAATGATGCCCATAATTTATAATACATATATACACCAAGTTAGCAGTATACATTGTGATTACTGGGCAAAACGTTCCCAGGAGCAGATTTATGCCCATAAATAAATCCTCCTTAACTATTTCCATGCAAGTTTGCCCTCCTTGCTCTTAAGATTCTGCTTCTTTTTTATTTTTTTCCTAAACCAATTTCCCCAATACACATTAAGTAAGTACATTTCAACACACAAACAATCACTTCACACTGATTTATCAGAAAAGCCCAAACTACTTTCACACATTTCTATGGCACCAAAATGTTTCTCCAAGAAGCCAGGTGGGGAGCCCCAGTTTCCAAATTAGCCTTATAACTGTGAGTCAAAATTTTCAGAAATTAAAATACAACTAAAGTCCATTTTATTTTATTATAGTAGCTTTTAGATGAGTCTATCAAAAGTTTGATCATTAGGAAAGAAACATTTATCAACAGAATAATAAAAGCTTAAAAAAGGATGTCTTTATTTTTATTTAACAAATGACCAAAAGTTATGTTACAATATTTCATATTCCTTTTAGGCTGTTTTTAAATGTACTGCTGGTAATGCCAATATGCTTTTATATTTTAAAAGTTCTTTAACCTTTTTTTATAGACACCTTTTCTTAAGAATAGTATTTCACAGATATATAATAAGCCTTAAAAAAATACCTGAGAGGTCTTGCCTGGGGATTGCCTGCTTCTACATATGGATGTAAATAATCCTTTATGTAGAGATCAGCAGCACTATTAGAATGGGTGCAAATGAGAATCCTGCTGGAATAAATGGATGCAAATAAAAAAGCAATGAAGAAACAGAAAACAATTCAAAGCAGTAGAATACAAAAAAAGGGAACAGTGGCCATCTTCCTGCACATTCCTCTTCATGGACCTACTGCACTCCCCATGATTCAGCCTTCAGTTCAAACCCTTCAGGTATCAGTTATCAAACAGGTTTCCAATAATCATTTTGTAATTATTAATCTAGACTTGATTTTAAAGCCCAGCTTTAGTTATCTACCATGCTGCAAAACTTCCCATGCTGAGCAAATCACAGCTATTCTATATAACTTCCACTTTAATTAGTTTTGTTCTAAATAGCAAACACAGGCCAAGATCATAAAATTACTTTATCATCCCAAACAATGAAGGATGGCTTGGGTTTGTTGGTTTCTAAGCTGGGTGGAAATTCTGTATTTCTACCTTTGACTTGAATTTTAGCCAAAAAATCCCATCCTCTGTGCTCAGTGCCCCCTCTCACCTGGTGTCCTGCTGCTGGAGGATGTGCTTGACTGCCTGAGCCAGAGTGAAGGTTTTTCCTGTCCCATAGGGACCGATGATAAGAACAGGAGGCAGCTGGATGGAGAGGGGGGTGGTGATAGCCAGAACAGCCTCTTTCTGCTTCGCGTTCAGCCGAGGGTCCAACTGCTCATCCCATTGCCTGTGCAAAGAGCCCACTGAGGTTACAAACAGCTCCCACCATCCACTGCCAGGCAGAAATTAAAGCAGGGATGATTTCAAAAACTCAAGAGCCTTTACAGAGCTGCTAAGTGGATTGTGGTGCTGAGGCACGTGAAACAAATCAACAAATCTAGCAAATAATCACATGCTGTAATCATAAAAATTTGCTGTTTGTAATAAATCAGTTGTGGGGTGGGGTTTCAACCTATTCTCAATCCACATCATCCCACCTAACAACAGTTAACCTGCACAGCACACATTCTAGAAAAAGGACACACTGCACTATTCCCTGATAACAAAAGCAGGTAAACAGATATTTTTACCAGTATCATGCAACTAATAGTTCCATTAGTTATGTTTTTTCCCTGCAGCATTTACACTGTTAACTTTAAAAGTAACCAGTTACACAACCCCAGGGCTTGGCAGAAGTTATCTAAAATCAAATTTAAAAACTACTGGCTACCAATTAACAACAGACTTCTCTTTACTTTTTTTTTAAGATCATCAGGGCACATACCTCTAATGGGAAAGCAGTTCTATAAAAAGGATTTTTGCTGTAAGCAGCCAGTGATGCCAGCACTGGGAGGAAGATGCTTTCATAAAATTCCAATGAGCATAAGAAGTTAAAGATTTCTAGACAGAGTTTTTAATATTCCCACAGACAGATTTAAAAGTAGACATGCATAGTAAAAAACACCTGTCACTGCTGCACATATGGCCATACTTTAGTAATGTGATCTGCTTTGGTACAAGCACCACACTTCTTACAGACTAGGAAAGCTTCTGTTCAGAAGTAGTTAGCAACAGAGAGCAAGATCAAGAGGGAATTGACTGAATTTTAACTTGAAAGATGCCTATGAACAACAAGCTGGCAAGAGACTAAGAAACACAGGAAAGGAACGGGGACATAAAGCAGACATAGAAGAAAAACAGGAAAGACAGTTTGGAGTTAGCTTGATTCTTAAAGAAGGACAAATCAAGCCACCAGATGGAGCTGATTTAAACTGAACTATAATCATCACATATTTTATTTAAGTATACAAAAAAATATAAAACATTATACCAACGTGCAACTGGTAGTACATAGAAGATAAAAGTTCTATCCTACTTGACTTGCCTACTTTTTACTGAAATCACTGCTTATTTCCAAAACTGTTCTTAAACACTATTTCCTTGTAAGATTCACTCAGAAGCTAATTAAGCCAGTGAACAGATTGTCACTGACCTCCATTAGCTCTGTAGTGTAACTCTAAACAGAACCTATTCCCTTCTTCCTCTCAGTGCTGTCAAAGCTCTGATGCACACAGCGATCATCCCACCCAGAACACTGATCCCACCCTCGTACTGGACCTGTTCTTACAGTTCCAGAGACAAACTGCAATGTTTCCAGTGTTTTTTGTCATACAATACTCACTGTCTCAGCTCTCTGACAGATTGCTTTCCTTTCAATGCCTGGGCTATCTCCTGACTTCTCCTGCATCACAATCACACTCCTAATTCTCACCTTCAGGACCCCACAGGACTCCTCCCAGGCTGTGCAGACAGTCAGTTCCACATTCCTCTCATTTCCCTGCTCTCCAAGCACAGAAAGCTCATGCCACTTTTACCAAGAGCAAGAATACTGACCATATTCCCTGAGCCACACAGCCTCACATTTCTCCTCCCTAAGCTTCCTCTTCCAGACAAACTATTTTCACTGCATCAGCCTTAAGTTTCTTTAGAAGTATTTATATAACACAGGGGTTTATCATTTCATGAAGGAAACCGTGAGATGTGTATAGAAAGAATCTCTGGGCTGCTTCTTCAGGAGTCATTGCCACACCTTCCATAACCACAGTCTCTGGGATATGTCCAGATCTGGGCTCCCTGCAGCTCAGCAAGTACTGATGGACCAGCCCCTGGAACCAGGACTCTGCACACTGGGGACACTCCTGGAACTGGCACTGCCATTCCTATAAAGTGCAATGTTTTCAGAGGAGGATGGCAGCACAGAAATTAACAGCAGCAGGTTTGTTTTCTGCACCCACAGTACAACTGTGATGCCTCCAAACCCAGGGAAAACCCCTCAGTGTGTTCTGGCCCTGGAGGATCATTCCTCTTGTTTTATTCAGCAGTTTCCCTCCCTCCTCGGAACCCCTCAGCACTAATGAGGAGCATGGCTTGTTTCCTGTTCAGAACAGATTTCAGCCATCTGCTCTGAGAAATTCAGAGCTGCATCCCCACCCAAGCTTTGATTTCAAAGTGTCTGTGTACCTGTTGGGACTCCAGGGTATGGTGGGAGTCATGCTGACATCTGGAAACAAAATGCTGTTGTCCTTAATCCTGTCCAAGGCATAATGCATTTCACAGAGGGGCAACCGGTTCAACTGGAACTGAAGCTCAACCTGCACAACAAACCAAGGAACAGAGAGGTGAAGAAAAAGGATTCATTCATTAGACTTTGCTGTGCATGATACATTTTTATCTTCCTGCACACCACTGGCTCTCAGAAGAAAACAGCAAACAGCATTCAATCCAAAGATCTGTGATAAAATTAACTTGGGTTTTTTGTTGTTGTTTAGAATCAAAGATAAATACAGCACTTTCTCTAATTTAATTTTGTTGTTTGACTTTTAAGATTAGATTCCAGTGTACTTTCAGAAAAAAATTAAAGAGAAAGCATTCTTGGAATTTTTTTTTAATACAAAAAATAGTCCTGAAAAATATTATTGTCCTAAAACATTGTTTTTACAAATGTAAGCTTTCATCTCTTATTGTAAGAACAACCTCAAGAAAATGTCAGGCCAGAAATTTTACATACTAACAGATGATATAAATCAGCAAAGATAAACTCCAAACATTATTTCTAGCCAAACACTCTGGAATAGCATCACTTGTCATTTTTGTTCAATTATTAGGACTCTCCAAAAGTTAATTTCTAACAATTAGCTGCTTACCAATACATTCTTAGTTTTGTTCTCTCAATTACAGGTGTTTCAGTGCTAGTAAATAAAAGATATTGCCAACATAAATTCTGGTGCAAAGCCAGAAACATCACACAGAGCACTTAACATTCCTGATTCAATTCAGAATGGAACAATGGATACTGAAAGTAGGTGACACATACACACACACTGAAAGGGTAAAGAGAAAAGTACATTCTAAATTTGAACAAGGGATAAAAGCAGCTCCTGGGGAAATTATTCATAAAAACAGTTCACTCAGATTATCATTTACACAGATTTAAATTTGCAGTAATTAATCTCTCCAGAAACAAATGAATCTGATCACAGTATTATGCCACAGAACTCCACGTTCACAACAGAAGCCTTTAGACAAAATTTGACACAGATCTGCACTAATAAAAACCTGCATAAAAACACCAAAAGCTGCTGAAGAACTTCAAGAGACTAATACACATTTTAGGTTTATTTCCAAAGCACTGCTGTCACTATATAGTTATGTAATTACTGTGCTACCAATCTAATAAGCATTTTTGATAAAATAGGAGTAAATAAGTCTCTTTCTGAGATTTACAATGAGTGTGAACACGTTACCAACAGCAGCCACACCACTGCAACCTGTCTGGAAAAGTACCCCTCCCGTCATTTACCTGGAAATACCAATTATTTAACAATTTCTATGGGCATCTGTAATGAGAGATTCCAGAACCACTTGCCAGAAGCTGGTTCTGTCCTAACAAACAGGAGATGAGAAGAACAGACACAGAGCAAAAATGAGCTGAACCTGGTCCATCAGCAGCACCCCAGCTGAAGGCGCAGCCCCTGGGTCACCCCAGAGAAAAGCCATGGGGGTGGAAGTCATTCCAAAGGTACCCCCATGCCCACAGCAACAACCTGGCCTCAGATCTATTGATTTCCTCCTCTAGCACTCACTGATCTGATGTTAGCCCATTCTTACTCAATCACACTTAAATCTCATGGTAATTAGTGCTACCAACCAGAAAGTTCAACAAACACAAAGCAATACTAGAATATATTTTTACAATTATCTTTTTTGACAACTTATATAAAAATCTTAATAAGCCCTTGACAGTTAAAAAGGAACGACAGAAAGAAGGAAAAGAAAAGTGATCACTTCTCTTTCAAAGCCATATAAACTCCTCTCAGGAACCTTCTCCTACAGAGGAGAAATCCCCATAGAGAGGAATAATTTATTCTTCTAGATTTAACTACTTGTTGTACCTGCACTCCTTTATCTGCCCACAAAGCCCCTTTCCCACCACAGAGATCACTCTGGTGTACCAGTAATGCTTACTACTTGCAGATCATCTCCTTCAAAAGGCTTTGTAAATTAGCATTTTCTTTTTTGTACTCTTACTTCAGTATTACAGCATTCATATCATTATGTAGCATGTAAAATCAACACTAGCTTTGCTGTAAATAAACAATGTTTGCTTGTATCCCTGCAGAGTGCAGCCATTAACTTTCCATCTCTGGCAGATATAGAGACATTAAATATTCATCTTGACTACCACATTCTACAGCAAGATGTACAACCATAAGTCTGAAGACAAGGGCAGCAACAAATCTGACAGCGTTAAGCGTGGAGCTCACAGAGGTGTTTGGAGCTGCTAAGGAAACTTTTTTTTTAATAGGACACGTGAAAATTCAAGAATTCTTTTTCCACCCAGTGCAATTAGTGCCACCCAGCCCCATTCTGCACACAGGGCTGGCACTACTCAGCAGGGACAGCACAGCTCATCCTGCCCATGGGCACCTGGAGCTCCTCCCCAGCCCTGTCCTACCCATCCCTCCCCAGCACTGATTTGTCCCCCAAGCACAACCTGCAGATGTCTGGCAAAGACTGCAACTCAAATGGCAATGCTCCCAAACTCCTGGTTTGATCCATCCAAGGAAAACATCCTTGCCCAGGCAGCCCCAAGGCTGACAGAAAACCATACAACCTAACAAGGGTAATTTAAATGCAGAAAAGCTGTGATGCTCATCTGGGTGACACTTTAACAGCCCCTTCTGGGAGTCCAAGCAAGGTGCCTGGCATTAAAAACCTCTTATTATCTACCTGCATTCACCACTTTCTTAACAGCTTGGGATTTGTTTTGCTTTTAATGCTGCTTGGATGGAATCAAATAGTTCTATTTGCTGTTGCAGAGTACTGAATGAGGCCATCTGGGAAGGAGAGGCAAGTAACCTGCTTTAATATACATTCCATAATCAGAAATCAGTGGGAAAGCAAATTACTCCATTGCCAGGTTCACAGAGCAGGACAGAGAACAGAGGAACCACTCCAAAAATAAAAGAGTGGCAGCAGCCACGGTGCTTTAAAGTTCACTCCACTCCACCTTTATGAATGGTTTACCTGATAAAAGCAGAATTGTGTATTTATTATAGTTGAGCCAGAACAGCAGGTAAACAAGGCACCACCAAGTTTCTGAGACTAATTATAAGGAAAAGAAAAAGGAAAGAAACTACCCAACTTATCCAAAATCCACAGAAATCAAAGCAGTTTTATCAGTGTTTAAGAATCACATAGGGAATAATACCAACTCTACTGAAGAGAGCAGCAAAACCTCCAGCACCTTTAACAAAAACGCTGCACATCCAAATTACAACCTCCACAGTTCTAAACTGAGGATTCCTTTCCAAAATTTCAGTTAATAATAATAATTAAAAATTCCTCATAATTAAAATTCATTCAAATATAGGTATTGCTTGAAGAATCTGACCACCAGTTCAGTGGTACACATATAAAGTACTAAATGATTTTACAAACAACTTTAGGACCCAATTTCTAATGCAGAATAGATCTGCTGCCTCGGGCCAAAATTATTAAGACACTCAAGGAAAAATTAGCCAGTTCCTGAAGCCCCAGCTCATTTTGCATTCCAGTCAAGTTTCAAATACAATCAATTAGTAAGTTTAATTATTGTTTTAAGAAAACAAACACAAAACCAAGAGCTCAGAATGACATAAATCTTCCCAGACCAATTATCCATGTTAAATTAAGACATTAAGATTCTTGCATATGTTTCCCCAAAACAAAACAAACGGGATGAGATAAACCTTGGGTGAAAATGCATTCATTCCAGGCAATTCCAGTGACCTTAATCTGAGGTTATTTCTGTTTGGTAAGCAGATCAGTCAAGGAGGCAAAACAAACAGAAGGCAAAGAGTTCTGACAGCACAACCACCCCCAGGCAGACCTACCTGCATTTCACAATCTGCCCGAAGATTCAGCTCCTCACAGCATTCCCTGGATACCCTCAAGAAGATATAATCCTTTGTTTTCTCCTCAATAGCTGCTTCATAAACCTTCTCTTTGGTTCCTTGGGTCTGTGCTGACTTTTCTTTAGTGACAGGCAATAAATAAACAGCATTGACTTTGGTCATCACCAGCCGTCCAGCCAAAGTGTCTTCAGAGAGGGTCTCAGTGAGCTTAAAGCGGCCAAAAAGTTGTCCATTTTGGGCATATTTTGCACCTCCAGAAACACCAGTGAGCATGAAGCTTGCTACAATCTGCAATTGCACTTTTATGTTGAACCTAAGTGAGAAAGCATCGAGTCAGTGCACAAAAATGCTCTCAGATTCTGAAATTTCAGGCGTTCAGAGTGAAGATGGACTTCATTAATTAATTTTTAAGTACAGACAAGTACAGTCAAACTGGCCCTTTGTAAGTATGCAGCTATCAAATATCCACACTTTTTCCTTTGACTGTAGCCTATAAAGTACATATTTAAAACAATCAACATCTATGAAGTTTAAAAAAAGAACCCTCACAAGAGAGAAACAAATACCAGATACCAATAAAAGCCTAGAGTGAATGAAATACATGTCCCAAAGCACTAAAATTTCTATTTAAACAGTCTGTAATCTTATGGTAGGTATGCAGGAGGAGACAAGCAGGCAAAGAACAGAGCAAGATTGCTATTTATCCCATGTGCCTCTTCCAGGCTGCACACCAAAGAGGGCAATCTCCATCTTAAAAAGTAAATGGTATTATACCTATAATTCAGAGGGATTGATCAAAATGCCTTCAAACAAATCAGATTGTAGGCATTAAAGTGATATAATTTTATTTGAACTGAGGGAATGGCAACACAGGCTCAGCCCTATAAACCATCTATCCACAGAATTCCTATCAGCAGCAGCTTCCTCCTGTAATCAGAGATGTAACAAATTCATCCTTTGCAGTTATCATTTTCCAGAAGTCACATGCACAACACGTTAAAGTGACTTATTAGCACACTTTATTGACCTCTCACCAATAAAAAGTAATCTCTTCCTAGTGTGTTGGGGTCTTTAAAACAGATTGCTTCAACTTGTTTTTAAAAAGAACAATGGGGGAAAAAAGTCTGCTAGTAGAGTAACAATATTCAGTTCTTTTCTCATCAGCAACTTTTTCCTAAATTTGCAACAAATTACAGAAAAAAAGTAAAACCCATTCAAATGAAATAAAACCTCTTGGAAAAATACATTCTCTTCTTATAATACTTTTCATACTTACATTGGTTTTATTTGATCTGTTCTTCTTATAATTTCTATTTTAACCCAATAAACTGATACTTGCTCAGTTAAGCCCTGCAGTATCAATAATCATAAGCTTCTAACAATAAAATCCAACATTTTAGCTTGGTAATTAAACATCTACCAAACCAATCAGATGTATTTTTTCAGAACTGCCAAACCACGAATCTTGCACAAAAACTGCAAGTTTGCCCCCATGTGGTAACAGCTCCTTCTTTACAGAATATGGGCATTGTCAGATCTGAATTTCCCAGTCCTCCACTCTCCAAAATCAAGGAAAATTTTCTTACCTAACAAGGATCTGTTTGGTTATCACCGACCACAGAGGTTACTGCTATAGTGAAAAATTCACCCAATCCTTCCCATTTCCACACATACCAATAAAAACCCCATAAGAAAAAGACAAGTTTTCTTCTATTGAAGTGCTGCACTATTCCAAAGCAGCTATGAGCAAGTCAGCCACATCTGAAACAGAACTCCCAGCTTCTTGTTAAAACACTATATAAAACATTTAACTGAGTAACAAGGGCTGGGAATTCTTACTGAGATACAATCATTTGCTATTGTGAATTTATTTTGTTGAAACTTCCCTAAAGTTGATCCCTATGCTGCTGAATATGTATCAGCTGAAATTCAGATCCACAAAAACGTGCTGCAAAACAATTTTATTTTATTTTATTTTTTCTGAGACAAGGCACAGGTTAGTGTTTTCATAAATGACTGAACTGCATCTGCTGTGCTAAAGGGAATCTCAAATTTAGATTATCAAGCAATTTCCATTGAGCAAGCTGACACCTTCTGGCAAACTACAAAACTACAAAATCATCTCAGGATTTGATTTTTAAAAATCAGAAGTTGCTTCTTTCATCCACTTCTCACCCTTGTTTTGCAGGGTTAGACAAAATAAGTTTTTCAGTCAGGTTTATCAAAAAATCAAAATATTTTATTTCCTCCTAAGCACTACAAATGCCAGACTACCTGCAGTGTTCATGAAGAAAACCTGTAGTTCATATTTAAAACCACAGAATAATTAAGAAGAATGACTTCATAAATCATTAATCGTCCAGTACCAATGCAAACAACAAATTCTCCAAAGGCAAACAAACCCATCCAGGCCAAAGCCCCAGGTGCCACTTTGCAAGAGCCCATTCAGCACATTTGCTCTGACACTGACACCTGCAGGGCTCAGGGTGTGCAGTGGGACACCTGCCTGGGGAGGGATCAGTGGAACACACAGTAATGACAAAAGCAAATTTATTTTCCATCAGAGCCAGTAGCTGACGTGTTCACAGCCTTGAGGAGAAATCTGCTCTGTAATTCTGGGAGCATGGAAGGAGCTGTCTGTCACCTCACACCCTTTACTGTTCACACAAGAAAATGTTCTAGTCACTCCAAGAAGTATATATTGCTTTTCTTTCAATATACAAGAGAAAAAGGAAGAGTTTTTAAACCATGAACAGATATTTAGACTCTCCAAAACCCAACTACTATCAAGATTGGAACATTGCTTTGGTTTTCCTCAAAAACAGTGTGTTTGCACTTGGAAATTCAACAGCAGTGACTCCCTTATTATTCTATTTTGTGATACTCTTGTGGAATAACTTGTATAAATGTCTCTTGAAATATTTAAATAAACACAATTTTACAGTAAAGTTCTCTGAGACTGTCCAGACCTCCCTTATAACTGATTCAAGATATCACTGAGACCCTGCAACTTTCACCCAATACTGTCCAGCTCCACCAGGTGATTCCACACAAAGTCTGAACCAGCACCTTCCTAGAAAGTGAGAAACCATCAACATTCTTCAAAGCCAAAGATCCACTTCACTCTGACACTGGTGTTACTCCAGTGCTGTCAGAAGACCACGCTGCCAATCCTCCTCCTTTTACAACGTACATTCACAAACCCTTGAAAGTGCAACAGCTCATCAACACTGCCACTGTGGCACCACTTCAGAGGTGTTACAACCCACTTGCATCTGGATTTCTCAGCCATTTCCAGGCTTGCAGCCCTGACACTTCACTAGAGAATACCAAGTGTGTGATCTTAGCCACAGAGGAGTGGAAATGTCTGCTGGTTTCAGCCTTCTTGCAATAAAGTGGGTCAGCTACAAGATCAAAAGAATGTTTGTCAACAACACTAACAAAACAGAAGATTTCAAGAACATTATTAACTTACTTTTAACTTAATCAAGTAATAAATTACTGCTGCACCAAACAGTCAAAAGGGGAAGCATTATGTACAGGATACACTTATTTTTCTTTCATTTCTCCAGGTTTGCTGCTCTTTGGTTTCCTATGAGGCATGAGAGTGTAACTCCCAAGGTAAAAATTCTATCAGTAAAAATACTGCTCATGTTTTCATGGTATTTCATAATATTTACTTTAAATCCACTTTTATTTCAAAAGGTCTAAGAAGAGCCAACTTGTTTATAAATATGTATGATGGAGGATATTTCTGTAAGCTGGAAACAATGTTCAAGCATGATTGCTCCATGTGTTAGACTCCAGCTCAAGAGCACAGTGCAGCAGTGATATAAGATAAGAAACAGCTCAAATACTGCCCTTCAGCTGAGATTTAAAAAAAGAAATCGAACCATTTTTCTGCTTTAGAAGCAATGGAAATACAACTATTCACAGTACTTTCTTTCTATGTTCTAGAGGGTTGGTTCAACTGAACTTCTGTAGCACCAGGAATGGTTCTTCATCTTAAAAAAGACTTCCTGATTTGGAACTTCAAGTAATTGATAAAACTAAATTTGCTACCCAATTAGGCTACAATGATGTTGTATCTTTTAGACTTTCCATTCTGAGTAGTAACAAAACTCTAAAACTCTTTAGCACTCCATGAATACAGGGAAGATTTTTGACTACAAATATTAAACTACAAAAAAAAAAGTCCACATAAAGGTCTGTAAATGTGAATTTCACGTCTTTTACCTAAATCCCTATTTTTCAAGCATCTACACCAGCTGGGTAATTTGTACCTAACACCTAAAGACACAACCAACCAAACAATGTATATTATATGCCTTTTATTAGGAACTTTTATTCAGAAACTGGATATCAACCTATTTAGGAAATAAATAAAGCCAGCTGCCACACCATCACAAGATCAGTCTGATCCACCCACAATTCAACCCTTTTTACAAAGATTTTATATGTTCCTTTGCTATAACCTACTTTCACACAGAACAAAAATATAACTATAATTAATATGTTTTTGTATAGACAGACAATAAACTAGAAATAAAAATAATTAACAAAACCACATCCAACAGCTGCTTAGTGCCTGCAACTGTAAGCACAGACTGATACAGACTGTTTGTTTTCAGTGAATTAGCAGGAATTTACATTTAAGTGCTAGTGACCTTTTCCAAATATTATTGTTCCAGACTCATTCAGGTTCAGTTCAAAGAAACAGGAAGCCTCAGTATGTTAATGAAAAAAGCTGTCACCCTGATTTTAATAGGAATATTTTTATAAAGGAATCACTTACTTGCTAACTTCCTTATACTGTGCTATCTCCTCAATGTACAGGAGGTCATGGAGCCGTGACTGATAGTTGGTCTTGGTCAATGATTTGTCCAGGACAGATTGTGTGAACAGCTGGTCAGCAGACAGAGGGATTTGGTATCTGGTGAGAAGGCTCTTCTCCAGTTCAGTAGTTTCATTAGGCTCAAACTCCACAATGGTCTTGGAGGTGGAATCCCAACGCTTGGCTGTGGTCAGGAGCTGTTGCCGTGCGTGCATCAGGTATTCAAGGTCTGCATGGACAGAGCAGGGAAAGGGAGCTTTGTTTTTACAAACCCCAGCTGGTTTAGCTTTATTTCCAAAAAAAACCCAATCAAACACAACCCACTAGTAAAACCAATCCCCTCAGAGATACCTAAACACAGGCAGAGTCTCCTCTGCCCACAACACCTTTAGGAAGTTGGTATTTACTATCTCTACTTTTCAGGTGTGCACAGAGAGCAAGCAGGCTCTCCAAGAGTATCAGAAAATAAAACATTCTATAGATAGCAATTGGAATTAATAAAGACAAAAAACCACTTTTACTTGAACAGCTTTCAAGGACTTGGCACTGCAATACACTTTAAAACCCAACTGCAACATCCCCTCATTTCAAAATCATTAACTAGTGTGGAACCCTACAATGTATATTACAAAATTTAGAAGGTCATAAAAACAAGTTGATAAATCAGCTGGTAAGGAATCATTGCATTTGCAACACTGTGAAAGCCTTTAAAAAGTTCTACAGTCCCCTAGTCTGTGTGTGGTGCAGTTACATAAAGTAGCTAAAGCTACTTTACTAAGAAAACTTGGGAAATGTAACCTAACATGATATAAAATTAGAAAATTCAAAGGAAATTATTTTTTCAGCTTCATCCTTTCAAAGGAAACTAATTTTTCAGCTACTATTAATTTCAGGGAGCACATAACTTAGATAAGAAACAGAAGACCAAGCACTTGTCTACAGCCCCCTAGAATATATCCATTAAAACCACAAAACCACTATGACAACAGTGAATCAGTTAACAGAATTGCAGTTAAATTGCAGAGCTGAAAATATTTGGCATTTCTAGTCAAGCTATGCTATCTTAATGTATAATCTCTGAGTAAGATTTAACATAGGTATCCAGGATATCACACCAACGCTGAAAATGTGCAAAAAAGACATTTTCAAATTCAAATTAAATGCTTAACATCATCTTGACTGTCTTTAGTCTAAATAAGAAAAAACCCCAACATTTTAGCAAAAGAAATCTCTGTTCAGCTTGACTCTGACTACAGGAATATGGCTTATCTTACTCACTGATCTCATGTGTTCACTAAGAAGACACATTTAAATATATCCCTCAAGCCTGAACCATATCAGTAGCCACAGTTGTACAGCAAGAAAAAGTCCAAGTTTGTGTGGTTTATGTGTCTGAAATAACATCACCATAAATGAAGCTTTCTCTGCTACAAATCACACCTCAGATCCCAAAAGCTCAGTAATTATGCTGGGACTGACTCCTTGCTTGCTGGAACAACAGCCATTTAATTCCCAGCACTGGAGAGGCTTTCCCTGGAAGCCTGACATAAACAGCTCCTGGCACAGATTGCACACACAGTGACACTTTCTTAAAGAGCAGTTAGTACATAATCAGTGCACAGAAAACTTCCTACAGCTCCCTTCTTCTGCTCTAAATAAAGATTTCAGCATGCAGAATGGAGGCTCCTCCATTAAAATATTTTAATGTTGACCTTTCATTCCTGCCTAAACATCTCGACAGGGCCCTGAATTACATGCAAACATAGAGACCTCAGGCATCTTTCTGTTAGAAAAGCATTTCCACAAGATCTCAATTCATATATACCAAAAAGTAAAAGAAATTATGGAATTGGACATAGATCCAATGTAGTTATCCCTTTCCCACACCTCTTACACACACAGCAAAAAGCCCAAGATTCTGTAGTTAGAATTATCTGTAAAGCTCTTAGCACTTTTTCCATTTGAAATAAGTATTAGTGGTGACCTGCCTGAAGACTTCAGTGTCCCTGTGCACACAGACAGAAAACAAGTGAAGGAAACAGCAGCACCTGATGCTGGGGGCTGCTACCTCCACCTCACCCATCACCTCCATGTGGCATTTAGCTGGCTCTTCCTGGGATCCTGGGGTTAGGACCTGGTATAAGGTCCCAGACACCTTATTGATTTGACAGGAACTCTGATTCTGCAATTAACTCATGGCTTGGTTCCCTTGATCTTGCCCAGGTTTACAAGGCAAGGACTGCTCTCCAAAGGCCCAGTGGCTTAGGAGATCTGTGATCACCCACAGGCTCCATGGAGATCTGTGATCACCCACGTGCTCCATGGAGATCTGTGATCACCCACGTGCTCCATGGAGATCTGTGATCACCCACAGGCTCCATGGAGATCTGTGATGACCCACGTGCTCCATGGAGATCTGTGATAATCTATGTGCTCCATGGAGATCTGTGATCACCCACAGGCTCCATGGAGATCTGTGATGACCCACGTGCTCCATGGAGATCTGTGATAATCTATGTGCTCCATGGAGATCTGTGATCACCTATGTGCTCCATGGAGATCTGTGATCACCTATGTGCTCCATGGAGATCTGTGATCACCTATGTGCTCCATGGAGATCTGTGATCACCCACGTGCTCCATGGAGATCTGTGATCACCCACGTGCTCCATGGAGATCTGTGATCACCCACGTGCTCCATGGAGATCTGTGATCACCCACGTGCTCCATGGAGATCTGTGATCACCCACGTGCTCCATGGAGATCTGTGATCACCCACGTGCTCCATGGAGATCTGTGATTACCCATGTGCTCCATGGAGATCATGGAAGAGCTCCCACTCCCTGGCGGTGCCATCTCTGCTCCCAGAGATGTTACACCATGCTCTGCCCCCCTGCTCCTGCCTACAGGCACTTGAGGCATCTCAAAAGATCATGATCTTTGGTATTTGCTATTTACAGCTTTGTTCCATGAATGCTGCAAATGTTAATCTGTTACACGGAAATCAAGGCCAGGAATAGAAAACTGCTGCTCAGCTTCATCTTTTTTCCTTCCTTTTCCCTTTTCTTCTTCTTTCTGCTTAAATCCCAGTGCTACAATTCTGTTTCATTGGTGTTTTTATCTCTCAAATTTTCATTAAAAATTAAAATCCTGTATCCCACCCAATGGCTTACTGCTGAGTGATATAGTGACCTATATTTAGCTCTCTTACACCATAAATCAAAGTGCTTCCTTCTTTTTTTGCACCTCTTCAAACATCTTTCCATTTTCTGACATTTTTCTCATATTGGAGTTATTTCAGGTTTGAACTGAGAGACACAGAGCAGTTTAAGAAACAGATTAAACACAGTAATTTGTAGCTGATTTCTTTACCTGAAAACACAAATACAGTTACATTTTCTTAACATTTTCAAAATTCATGTCAGCAGCAAATTATTGAGTTAAAAGCCTATACTCAGCCTCTTGCCTTTGACAAACCTAGTCATTACAAGAGAAGAAAAAAATACAAACCAACTTCTCGGATAGTCTGTTTTAATTGCTGTTTTATTACCCTGTGTATTCTTATACAGAAACACTTCATATCTCTAATGACCTTTTCTGACATATTTAATGTCTTCATCAATATAAGAATGTTTATAAAAACATAAACATGTTTTTATAAAGGCAGAACTTCCAGTGCTGCACTCAGAAACACAGCAAACTAGAAATTCCCAGCATTTTAATCATACTTAGGAGCCCTATCCTGACACAAAGCAAGTCATATTCCAATTATCTGCCTGATTTGCACTCTCTGAAGCTTTTGCCCACTATTTCTATTCATACCTATGAAGAACACAACATACAACACAAAGCATTCATGAGCAGCTGATAGAGATGCTGTTCTGCCCAAAACTGAAAAGGAAAGAGATGGCATGAAAGATCTCCACTATTAAAAAAAAAATAAAGTTTTAGTACATTACCTTCAGTGGAAGCAGCATCAATCATCACTCGTTGCATGAGGACTGGTTCTAATCCAAAGTCAAACACCACAGTTTGGCGAAAAGTCCCAAAGATTTCTGTGTTAAAGGCTATACTGACTTTGTATATATAGTGATCTATTCCATTCTGGACCATCTTTCCTCCTATCCATTCCTGACAGTTTTCTGGAACTTCTTGTGATACCTGGGTAGTGCTGTCTCCAGCAGATATTGCAACGATACTAAAGTGGGGTCGATGGGCATCATAAAGCAATGCCACTCGGTACAGCATTCTTGCAGGCTGCAAAAGAAATGCAAAGGCTGAAAGACTGAAATCATTCCAGGAATATCTTCATTTGCAATCAGATTAAAAGGGTTAATAAGAACTATCAGTTCTCAGGGCAGTTACAGGTCCTGCCTGATTTCCAGAAATCTGGGCAGTTGATACATAATCACCAGATCTGCTCGGAAAAAAGAGAGAGAAGGGATGGTGCTAGGAAGTTTCTCTATTTTAAGGAAGATGCAACTGAAATCTTAATTGCAAAAGGTTATGGGTAGCATTCTAGTTATTACTAACTTTCAAAAAATAAGTAGTCCTACCTTACATGTGAGAGCAAATGTCCATGTCTGGTGAGACTTTTTGGTGGTGACAGTTACTGAGAGCTCGGGATTATGTTCTACTCTCACTCCTTCTACACATTCACTAAGCTAGATTTAAAAAAAAGGAAGATAACATTAAACTTCTACACACAGTATCAAGACACAAACATTCAGGAAAAGATAGCATTTTGTTTAATAGAAAGAGGAAAGAATGGCTTCCCAGATTGTGCAGGATTGATGCAAGTCCCACTCAGGAATTAATGTAAATATGTGCTAATGCAGAGAGACAAGCTAAATCTACCAGACCACACTGTGTAAGTGAAGAATAGAACCATTTAGGGACAATTAACCACAAGACTTGATTTTCAATAAACAACTTAATTGTAAATGTCTAAAGCAGAATAGAATTTCGTTTGGAAAAAAAGATCTGTGATACAGTGGGGCCGAGAAGATCTCAGATCCCACTGACATCAATGAGACTATTGAGAAAACATGAAAAAATAATCAGGCTTTCTATTCATCAATGCATTTTGCTAAAGTCCATTTTTCTCAGATTTTAATCAACAATAGATAGACCAAAAACTCCTTAGGGTCAGTGGTAAGTACAGTTGGCTGAATGCTACAAAAAATGTTCTTTCTAATTCCAATGAGCTGCTAACTTTGATCATATCCATATCCCACACTCCTTGCTACACAAACACTT
Organism: Geospiza fortis; assembly: GCF_000277835.1. Classification (NCBI taxonomy): domain Eukaryota; kingdom Metazoa; phylum Chordata; class Aves; order Passeriformes; family Thraupidae; genus Geospiza; species Geospiza fortis. The sequence continues at coordinate 2,573,649 of NW_005054395.1, read as the reverse complement.
CTGAATATTTGGGGGATTGGCTGCTCCTCATACCAGGGCCTGCAGCTGCAGGCAGAGAAAACGAGCTACATGCAATTAAGAGCATTCCCCACTAAGAGTTAGAGTAAGAGCTAGAGTCAGAATATTCCTCACGAACCAGTGAAACCTTTAGCACTTATTCCCCAGTTTAAGAAGTTCTGCCATCTAGTCAGGGAACAGGAACAATACCCATGAGACTCGTTGACCCATCCTACACTGGGAATAGTGAATATGCAAAATAAAAGAACTGTGATTAACCCACAAATCAGCCTAAGTCTCTTTGCAAAAAGACCCAGGGCAGGGTGGAAAGGGGAGCAAATTGGTTGGACAATTTCTTGGTGAGGAGTGATTTGACCAGCTCTGATAGGGCCAAAACCAGGCTCATGTTAGTTTTAACTCTGATCACATAGAGAAGCAGGATATTTTCCTTACCACTTTCTCAGGAGACAAGGAATTCATCCATTTCTCAATGAGGGTTTCCATGTAACTGCCTGAGCACTGCTTGTTCTCCTTCTGCTGTTTCAAGCGGATGAGGCGGGAAGCGTAGCGTTTCTGCCATTCTGTCAGCTCCTCCTGGGAATGTGCTGAAGTACACTGGGCACCATACCTGCAGATCCCTTGCTCTAAAAATCTACATAAAATAGGAAAATCATTATGCCTTGAATTAAAAAAAAAAAATCACAATTTTACTTGTAAAACCAGAAGGAGTTTTTAAGTTTCCCTCACGGAATTAAAGGCAGTTTAGTCCACATGAACTACTTTGGAAATATACATATATATATATATTTATACAGCATTGCAAAGCCCAGGAAAATATATAAAATTTCTTCCTAGAAATATAGGGGGATGGAAGTCTTAAGAAATTTCCAGCTTTAAAGAAAACAGAGTCAAGTGTTTGTACAGCAATTAACACAAGGAGATCACAGAGCATCCCTGAAATGACTAGGCACTGTATTAATATGCACAAAGCCCCCTGTTAATCAAGGGCAAAGGAAAGATGTAGCATAATTTCTTCCAGTGATTACATTATTAGCTGATAAATACTCAATCAGAAGTTTTTCCTGGAGCAACAGTGACATCACATGGTCCCTTCTACTAAATACAGCTCCACAGAAACCTCTAGGAAAAGGTTTAATCTTCCTCTTTGGAAAGGGTGTATTAGTGTAAAAGGATCTATTCTTGCAGACACTAAGAATTTCTTAAAGAAATACATTTTCCACTTAGTGGCATGTGCTGATGCATCGAATTAATGCTATTCCAAAGGCCTGTATACAATTGAAGCATTCTAGTTCTCAGAATTTACTACAAGTCTGGGCAAATGCCTGTATAATTTGAGGATTATTTTTATAATTTAACTTTGCATTAAAATTATAAAGCACAAGGCAGTATCTGCAGCTCCATCATTCTTCAAAACTGAAGCACTTAAAAAAATTGGTGACAAAATGAAAATTAAATAGGGGGAGAGATTTAAGTTCTGAAGCTACCAGGAAAGCACTGGTTATACAGAATAAAATTTGGCCAGGAGACTGCTATGTTTGTTTGTTTGTTTTGGAAAAGGAGACTATAAAAATTAATGCAAACATCACATTTTTTTTATTTCCACAGTACATATGTTATATAATGCAAATTAAACTGCGAACTTTGAGCTGTGAGACAAAGCCAAGCCACCCCTGACTGTGACACTGAAAACCTTGCAGCACAAGTACCTGCATATCTAGGTCACACTTGTATCAGTGGCTCTAATTTGATTTAGCATACACTTTTCCTTTAAGAAATGTACTTGAAATTTTGCATGCCCGAATTGTAAACAAAATCAACATGATATATAACATGTCACTAAAGGCCTTCTCAAGCTATGATTCTTAATATATTTGAAATTAAAATGTTTTTTCTTGGCAGTCAGTTTCAGTATTCTGTCAATTTTCCAATTCACCACTGCATTAGAATGCTAAAGTACAATTATGAATTTGACTTCCTAAAGTAAATGGAGCACAACCATAAAAAATTGCTGACCTGGTCTTATAACCTACACAGCAGATTTAAAATCAAGTGAGCTTCCTTTTCATTATTTAACAGGAAAGCATATTACTCTAAAATTTGTCATCATTATTTAGGTTTTCCAAGATCCTATTGTTCATATTTTTAACACTTTTTTTTTCCCTCAATTTTACTTTCTTATTTAATACCTCCTGCAATTCCATAGCTTCATTATCTAGAATAAATATTCTGCACTCCTACTGCTTTCTGGTACAGGGGAAAAATAAACCAGACCTTCAAAATTTCATATTCAGTACCTGCAACTGCCTCCTCCTAAGGAACTACAGCCTTCAGTCCCTGGTCAGAATGATGCTGTTCACAGGGAATTGCTGAGCAAGGCACAATCCTTCTTACTGGAAGGGTTAACAGTGAGCCTACAGCTCATTACAGCTTCAATGGAAAAATGTTTCAGAGCAATGGTTGGACACATGGGAGAGATGTTACTCAACAAAAGATCACCACAAGCTAAAAACTGTAAATATCTGCTTTTTTTTAATTGCTGAATAAGCACCAGACATGATTAAGAGTCAAGAAGAGTTGCCAAGATTTAGCATCTCTAGAAAATCATGCCAAAAGTAGCTCAAAATCAGCAGTTCAGTCATGCCATTTAAAAAGCAGGTCAGAGCTTTTGAAAATAATTTGCATTAGTTACATAAATGGCAGAATCAAATGCATAATGATGGTTCCTCCCTATATATATTAATACAGTTTTATGTAAAGCAATGACAATTAACAACACAAAGTATAGACAATATTGACCAGATGACTGGAAAAGACAAGGAGAAACACCAATACAAGCCATTGGATCTTCTCTGTGTATTTGACTTTATGCAAAAGGGAAAATAATGAGATCTGAAGGAAATTCTGGGTTTTTTATCTGAAGATAAAGTCCATCTACCAACAAAGTTCATTTATCAGAAGACAGCACTGAAACCTGACTGTGCTTCAGTTGGCTTACACTGCTGCCTGGGGAACATTTCACACCTCTGAAATCACCCAAATCAGAAAAGAAGGGGATAAAGACAGATGCTGACCTGTCACTAGAAAAATGCCCCTCAAACCACTGTATTATGAAAACTGAGTTAGTGATTCCATTCCATAAACTGAAGTGCTGCTGGATAAACTGACCCTTCCAAAAACCTGTGAACAGGTCAACTCCTGTTCTAACAAGCACCTCCACTTTCTTGGCCTTTTCATCATTCTGTCAGCAGGTGAATGAAAGAGGAACCATTCTGCTCCTTTGGAGGGAGTTAAGCAAAGAGCTTTTACAGAGTGTGTGCTTCTCACTGCTTTACCTTTTACAGAGTGTGTATTCCTCTCTGCTTTACCTTTTACAGAGTGTGTATTCCTCTCTGCTTTACCTTTTACAGAGTGTGTATTCCTCTCTGCTTTACCTTTTACAGAGTGTGTATTCCTCTCTGCTTTACCTTTTACAGAGTGTGTATTCCTCTCTGCTTTACCTTTTACAGAGTGTGTATTCCTCACTGCTTTACCTTTTACAGTGTGCATTCCTCACTGCTCTTAATACAGAATGTGCATCCCTCACTGCTCTTACCTTTTACAGAGTGTACGCTCCTCGTTGTTCTTACTTTTTACAAAGTGTGTACTCCTCACTGCTCTTATAACAGAATGTGCATCCCTCACTGCCCTTACCTTTTACAGAGCGTAAAATCCTCACTGCTCTTATTACGGAGTGTGTATCCCTCACTGCTCTTACCTTTTACAAAGTGTGTATTCCTCACTGCCCTTACCTTTTACAGAGCATGTATTTCTCACTGCTCCTACCTTTTACACAGTGCAAAATCCTCACTGCTCTTACCTTTTACAAAGTGTGTATTCCTCACTGCTGGTGACGCCCCTGGGAGGGGGGCGGAAGTGCCAACCATCCCGTGACCCTGCTGGGACAGAACCGTGGTTATTTCCCAATTCTCAGTTTTCCAGTCAGACAGCAACTGCTCAGGGGTCCACATCTCTGAGCATCAGCCCAAGCTGTATCTGAACACAAGCAAAATTAACCCCTCCCCCCAAAATGATTTACAATGCATGACAAGCTCATTTAGAGCAAAGGTGGTGAAGGTGGATTTCAAACCACCAGCAGAACTCAGCAGGCTCAGATACAGCCCTCTGGTCAATAAACAGAAACTTCTGCCTCCAAATTCAGTCAACACTGAGATAATTCTACCTCACTGGGGCTCATCACAACAGTCAAGCCCCTTTTTTGCTTTTTGCCTCCAATGCAGTGCTGAGCA
>NW_005054395.1:2567082-2569335 GCF_000277835.1 Geospiza fortis | reverse complement strand
TTTCTTAGGAAATTATGTACCTTAAAATTGAGTTACATACCTTCTTCTAAATCTTCTACATGATATCCTGAGGGTACTTTACCAGCTGCCTACAATTATATAAAAAAGTCCACAGTTACAAAGGAACACAAAACAATTTCATCAACAAGAACTGCTATCCAAATGGGTTTTAGAAAAATTATTACAAAAACATCAATCATAAGTTGAAATTATTTCCAGTCACAAACTCTGCTGATAACAGGGATTCTGGTAATAACAGGAATTCTGACAGGAACACCGAGTCAACTGGTTAGAAGAAAATTTAAAGATTTTTACAATACCAAATTCCACCCTGAGATCAACTTAACATGGACTGCAGTGAATTTCTGAAACACCAAAAACTAAACTACATTGATAAGACTTTCAGCTTTCAATCTACAACAAAAATAAAGCTCAAATAAATAACTAAGCATAAGAAAAAAAAGAGAGGGGACAATTTAATCAGCAGACATGAGTTTGACCTCAAGTACAAAAAAAAAAAAGGAAGAAAAAAAAAAGGTGGTTAAGAAGGTATCTATAATCTTTAAAAATTTCTGAAGTCATGTTTATTACTTCAGACTAATTTCCAACAGAGAAAAATGTGATAGATAAATAAATAAATACTGCAGATCTAAATGCTTGGAATTCTTTCTACTTGCTACTTCAGGAATCAACAACCTATGAGCATTATTTTTTATTTTCTCATCCATCCTGCAAGACTGTGATGAAGAGTTCCTGAAGAGGCTGGTGAGTAAAGACCAACACAGCACAAACACAAAATTTTTGAACCAGCCTGTTCCCAGTGAGCCTGGATCTCCTGGGACACATGGGCAGCAGCCCTTCAGCTGCTTCAGGTACTGCTCATTATTTTCCCAATAATATCCTCATCATTACCTCTGTTTCAGCAAGAAGTGTTTTCAGTCGTGTGAGATCTTTAGTTACCATCCCGTTCTGGGGGCAGAAAGAATATTAATTATTGAACATAAAAACCTTCATTATTGCATTAAACCACAGCAACCAAGTTCATTTCCCCCTCAACACAAGAGAAATAAAAATGAATTTGACTTACAGCACCAGTTTTAAATGATACTAAATAAAACTGGGTAAACATTGTGATGAAAAAGGGAATTCTACACTGGCCAAACCAACACTAGACTTACAGCAAGTATCAATACAGGACAATTCAGGAAAGCACCATATTAAGAAGAACTTGAGGAAAAAAATATAGCATGGTTACTGCAACACTTCAGCTCTGAAGAATTATTATAATAATCTTTCACTGCTGTTGCAGTGATGGATTCATTTCTTTTTAAGGATCTACTTTACAGATCACTAATTTCTGCAGCTCCATAACTCTTCCTGCTCTAATGTAGACTGTGTAATTTTTGGAGTTTTCCCTCAAAAGCAAAGATTAGCCATGTGACTAACTGATAGTCAAGTGCAACTGAAGTGAAAATCTTCCAAAACTGAATTTATGTGAAATACATAGGTATTTGTAACAATTTCACAGTCTCGTAAGTCAAAACTTTGATTAAAGGAACCCAAACCTGTGGGGTTTATTTCAATAATCTCTTGCAGAAATTTAATTAAGTACTACTACATTTATTAGACTTCTCCACATTCAGACTGTGCTACAAGGAGAAATTACTCCTTGCTGAAAACTTACACACTTAACAATCCTCACACTTAGGCTTTTTCCAAAATGATTTTTCACTTTTTCAGCAGAAGGCTGAAAATTGAACTTGTTGAGCTTAAATGTAATAGAGCAAAAAAACATTACCAAGAATCATTCTCTTTAGCCACTGGGGAGGAAACTGGATGGATTCCAACTCTTCAATAAATTCATTCCAAAACTTTGTTTCACGTCTTCTTTCAGACAATGGCACAGTCAGTAAATCAGCTGCTGATTTTAATATTCCTACTGAAAACAAGTGTGTCTAACAACCTAAAGCTTGTAAAAACCTCTCAAACCCTGCTTTGGGATGACACTCTGGAACTCTATACAAAGGCACCTTTATTTGCACAACAACAGCTCAAAACAAGGGCACTCCACATTCCCTGCAATAAGACTATTTTACTCATTTTTCCTGAAGGCAAGTTTCCTTCAACCTCACCAGGAATTTTTCAATGAAATGTTTTTTCATGAGAAAACAGCTAAACAAAGAAAAAAAACCCTCTCTTTATGTAAAAATAGCCAATGGCCGGGGGGAAGGGAATTCAGGATACAGACCAGAC
>NW_005054395.1:2544022-2567013 GCF_000277835.1 Geospiza fortis | reverse complement strand
TCTCCTGCAAGTTTCTGATGTCACACATTCCCCTCAGTCTGACTAAGCTATGAGCACGTTTCTGGGTGTATTAATTTCAGCAGTTCATGCTGATGAACTGCCTATTTAATCCAGACTACAGAAATTAAAAGGACACTTCTTTAGAGGCTTACATATGTCCCTGATTTCCCCATATAAACAGTCACATAGAAGTCTGAAGTTACTTACATGTCTGGGGTGAAAAGCATCTTTACAAGTTTTAACAGTTTAAGGGTAAAATAGAAGTTTTGAACTCAAACCTTTATCTTCATCTTGAAATGCAAAGCTTTTTTTCTTTTCCTGAAAAGCTTTTTATGCTGTCTTACATGTTGTCATGGGCCAGTTATTTAAAAGTCCAATCAATATTTTTCCTGCTTTAAATGGATAGAAATCCTGAAGTCCATACAAAATTGGGTCAGGTATAATTTAGAATAACCAAGGAAAAGTCTGAAATTTATATTACTCTTGTCAATCACACAAATACACAAATTTATTTTACGTTCCCTGAGGATTCAGGGCCAGCAATGAAAAAACTTTTCAAAATCACAACAACTCTGAAACACTGGTTATGCAACAACCTGGCATCCTGATGATACATGTGTGCCCATATATTTATCATTTCCACACAAACCATTTTTGTTGCAAGCTGCCAGTGAAACATATGTTCAGAAGTTTGTTATTAAACAGATTTTTTGCAAGAAGAAAATACAAAATTGTTTCTTTAAATGATGTAGATTGCAGCAAACCCACTTACCAGTGATTCCCCCATCAGTGATTTGGAAAGAACATTAGACACAATTTGCAGCTTCCCTTTGAGATGCATGCAGCAGAGCACTGCCCGGAGAGATCCATCGCCCTTGGCCAGCCCCTCTCCCAGCACTGCAACACAAATCAGCCACTATTACCCTCAGCACACCATCCATTTCAGTTTATATATACAGTTTCCCTTCACCCTTAACAAGAAAACAAAGTCTGAAGCTCAGGTTAAATCCATGGCTTGTTGGATGTAAATTAAATATCATGGTGCTGTTGTCTAATATTAACTTGAAGCTTGTCTCCCACCAGCTCATAAATGTTGTACACGAGCTCAAAAAAGGCTGTCATGTTTACATGCTAAAATAGACATGAATTAAATATGGGAAGGGTAAACTCAAATATCTGACACAGACACAAAGGACCTCCTCTCACAGAAAGGGTAAAAAAGAAATAGCAACCAACAACCTCTCAGTAACACAAACATGCTCAGGAAGATCCATTCATGCTCACAAAACACATGCCCTGTCGTTTCCAAAAATAGCCAACCTCCTCATGGGCAATTCCTGCTCCTCTAAAAGGCCTTTTATTCACTTATGCTGCAAAGTGTGGCATATAGGAACGATTGTCTGAGCCCAGAAATTTACAGGCTCCCTGTAACAGAAAACTTTCTGAATGCTCCCTAGCACGGGACCAGCAGTGAGCAGTGCCAAACAGCCACTTGCTGAACACTTCCAGCATGGCCAGGATTTATTTCACCATACAGACGTGCTTCAGACAAGCTGCAACAACAATCACACATGTTACCTGTCCAGAAAATGCAATGCCAGAGTGACTAAAAAGCTTAGCAAGCTAAGTGTGTGAATTGAAAAGAAGGCTGGACACTTGTTTAAAATTAAGGAATTATAGAATAACTGTTAATGCAAGCAATATCAACATCTGTGTTTATACTGCTACTCACGCAGATGCAAACAGCCCCTCTCAGTGCTAACAGGAATTTCCCATTCACCACAACTTCAGGATTACATTTTAGAATAATAAATCAAAACTCCTCACTCAACAGAAGTCCACGTTGTTAACAGAAATTGCATGAAAGACTCAATAAATAAATAGTCCCACAAAACATTTAAATAAAAACAACTAAGCATCTCTTCAAACTGCAATGGTAACTCAATCTGTTTTCATCAAGTGCCTCAAAGACTAGTCTGAATTCACCACTCTGATAGTACAGACCACACTGCTAAAAATAGAACTTACTTCCCAAATCAGAAGCAGAAGCACCAAAAATACCTTTAACATGTCTGACAGCTTGCTATTTTAATCTCAAAGATTAAATCTCCAATTAATAGATTCCATAGATATAAAGATATAAATCTCCAATTATTATATTTCATATCATTATCTGCATAATATCACCAAGCTAAAACATACAGTTGCACATAAAAAGTTGCAACACATTAAGCACTCTCTCTGGGAAAAGAGTTGTGGAGTAATTTAACAGATTTTAAGTTACCATCATTCCCTGTAACACTGCAAGCAGCATATAGAAGAACATGTAAAGAACTATAAAGAACACATATTTCTCCAGCTCTTCCAGAAAACACTGATCATTCAGGTTCAAATAAAACCATCACAGCTGTGCAACATGTCAAGTCTTGTAAAAAGGCAGAACAGCAGCTTGAATAAAGCTTTGCCCATTATAAAAAGTCTGTGAGTATCAAGGAGTGTGAGTATCAAGTAGTCCATGCTAAGGTAGTTTCTTCCTAACAACAATTCAAACATAAAACCAAAACTAAGACCTTCTGGAATCATAAATGCAGATACTCTAAATGTCACATGCTGGGCTACAATTGATAACCACACATCATGGAGAACCATAACCAAATCATTCATTCATATATTCATAAAAATATGATATATGTGTACATGTATGTATATATATAAACACATACACAACACTTTTACATACATACATAAATATGGCATTAGTAAGTTCAAAACTGTCCTCAGTTTTAGATCTGGGAAATAATATGTGCAGAATATGCTGACATGAATGAACTAAATTAACATAAATCTGGATGCTATTTCTTTGTTAACTAATATACATTTAAAGGCTGTTTTTTCTACTTAATTTTTAAAAAGAAAAGATACACATCAATGGTCCTATTCCACCCACTTCTATGCCTGTCCAGTGAGAGATGACAAGCAGTTACCATGACAGTTCCTTTGAGATGCTGACAACTGACACACACACCAAGAGAAGTTCCACAGATGAAAGTCACCCCTGTCCCCCATGACAAACCCATCAGAGCTCATTGATGAGAACACTGTTCATTAAAAACAGCATTCTCCCTCCCACCTCCTTTAACCATCATTCAGCTTTCCATATGTCTCTCACTTTTATTTGCCATCAGGAAAGACAACTCTGAAGTTAGAATATTACACCCTTATAGCACACATCAATAAGGTAAAAGAACTTTTTTTTAATTTCAGACTATTTCAAGAATGATACTGATTAAGCAACAATCAGACTTTTTTAAGATGTTAAATTTTAATTTTACACCTACAGAAAGCAAGTTTCTTTTTCTTAGTCATTTTCATGGACCTTCACAAGCAGCCTGCAGAGCCCCACAAATTCCCCAAACTATGATTTCACTATCAGTGAAGACAAGCACATTAAAACACCCCAAAACAATATAAAACCCACCAACCCAGAAAGGAACAATTTAAAGATTATCATTGCTAGCACAGGAATGTCAGAAGAGTAGATCACAGTCTGGCCAACAAAACTGTCACCTGAAAAAAATTCCTTTAACATTCAGGAGTAGTTAAAGAATTAAAACCAGAAGGTGGGATCTACCCACCTTTACTTTCCAAATCCAACTGATAAACTCTGCTCCAAAACTCTGCAAACCCAGTGAGTTCTCAGTGAATTTTGAATAATTTGCATTATAAATGAACAACAAAGGATTAGGAATTTTTGAAATTCCTTCAAAAATACCCAAACTGAACAAGGCAGTGACACATGAAAGGCTCAACTTCAATGTGACATAGGCACATTTGGAAGCTTTAACAAATGTGCATCATCTTGATTTTCTCTGAACTAAGTCCCAAATGCAAACCAAAATATCCACTATGTCCCTGGGAAAAAAGGCAGAACAATCAGCTGTCTTTGTTAGAATCCTGACATATCAACTCTTCCTACATTTGTGCACTAAAATAACTATTAGCCAAATAGCACCACTAAGCCAAAGATATGTATTTGAGTCCTGGTACTTGAGTAAGAGCTGAAAAATAGTGACATCTCTCTTTAAGGGAAAAAAAAAGGGAAAAAAAAAAGCAGAAAAAGTATTATAAAGCAACTACATAATTTTAAATACGGAAAAAACCACTGTTAGCAAACTAACAAATCTGGGCATCAGTTTTAAAAATTCAGACAACTGACTGCAATTCATAACACTATGTAATAAAAGAAGAAATAAGCATACCATGCCTACAGTCTTCATCTGCTTGCCCATACTTTTTCTGAAAGGTAAAACATGAGAAGTTTAAAAATAGCATTATTCCAGTTAGCATAAACAACTACATGCTTGAATTACAAGTTTTTAAAAACTTTTTAGAAACCATTACCTTGTCTTTTCCTGGGTAGAACATGTAAAGAACATAAGTCATATGTCAATTATAATAGAATTAATTCTTAGAATTAAGACTAATTTCTGACTTTTTCTCAAATTCTCAGCACGTGGACATTTTAAAAGAGAAGCCTGAATGGGCAAAGGTGTATGTGTTATATGTTTGTGGGTGGCTCACAATACCTAGGAAAAAATATAAAACTTAACTTTCAAGACACTGTTTGGTTTTTAATCTTGCACTAATATAGTAATGTTCAAATTTTAAGATATTATAATGTTATAAGATTTTATAATGTTCAAATTTTAAGATATTATTTTATTCTGTCTTTTCAGTAGTGATTTTAAAGATTACTTTGTTTAGTAAAACAAGAAGGAAAATTTGGAGTGTTTTCCTCTTTTAAGACTTTATGTATCTATGTAATTCAAGTCTTTAATGGGAAGGTTTTGATTTCAAGTGTTTTTCCAAAGTCCCTGCAGACTCACTCCAATACTATGATGAACATCCAAATAGGTGCCTCAGAGGATTTTCAAAGAGTGATGTCAGAAATGTATTAAATAATCCAAGCACCAATCTGCACATTGGCTTACAGAAATAATTTTGAGAGGTCAAGTCTGTGATAAGACAACTTCTATTAGAAAGTCCAACCTCACTTATTTGTGAATCTCTTCCACTGAGGAGCTATAGGATAGGTCACTTTTTCATTAAAGAGGTTTCCCTTATTTTGCACACTGACTAGTCCAATTCAGCTATTTATTTAAAGAATGCTGAAAAATACTCCCTTCATCAGATGGGCAAGATTTGTCTTAAAGCTGCCCAGCAAGGTCTTGTGACTTGGCCAAACTTTTTACACCTGGGATGAAACTGCTCCTACTCAATACATGAAGATTTGGAGTGGACAAAGCAGCTGTAAATCTGTAATAGCATTTCAGAAAGGTAAGAAAAAGCAGGTTGTAGGTTTATTCTTAAGCACTGAAATGTCCTTTCCTTTAAGAAAAGAAGCTCTGATGCTTTAAAGGAAGGACACAACTTTGACAATGGGGACACCAGTAATTCAGGGTTATGCCTCCTGCTTTGCATTTACAAACCTTTACAAGAGCTGTTTTCATCTTTCCACTAAATATTTGCCAGAGTCTAAAAGTTACATCTTTCACCAGATATGCTCCAGCCTAGCCTTGGAAAGCTGGGACTAAGCATAAAAAGACTCATTTTAGAGCTATGCAAATGGAGCTAAAGCAGGTATGAACCAGCTACCTAGATTCTGGCATTTCTTAACTTTGTTTTTTGGTGTTTTTATATGCAAAACTTTAATGTGATGCTCTTAAAAGATAAGGTAATCTGGTATGTAATTCAGCATATGTACCTTAACCCAGATATTTTGCCTTTCTGGAATATATATTTTTTAAATGTTTAAAGTATTTTTCCTTATTTCTTTAGAAAACTGTGATTGAGACCCAAACCAAGATGTTCAAATCCTGAAAAATAAATGGATCAGGGAGAGCTACAAGACAGAAGCCTCATAGATGCTATAGCAAGAGGGATTCTATGGGCAGAGCAATATGCCAAAAATTCTGAGTGGTATTTAAATCTTGACAATACAAGATGTTTGACTTTTCTTTCCAGTTCACTAGATACTATAAAGAGTCACACTCACAAGTTGTAAAAAGGAAGCAATTCTATACAGAAGAGTCTCGATTTTGATGCGGTCGAGTTCTGCCTGGCAGGGCTCCGGGAGGTGAGCTGGGGGGTACTGGCTGAGGGAAAGGAGAGCCTCTGTGCAATGCTTCACTGCCACTTCATAATCCTGCTGCTTAAGGGATTCACATGCTTGTTCACATGCCTTCTCTGGTCTTCTGTCTGCCATGACTCAGGGACAGAAATCCTAGAGCGGGGGCAGAGGGGATGATAAAACGTTGGTTAGCTGTGGAATGGCACTGACAACTTGCCAACCAACTTCCATTCCCATCTCAAGGTGCTGTATCACATCCCCCTCGTGCTGTGCCAGTCACATTTCCTACACCAAGCTTCTCACTAACTGATTTCTTCCCAGGCTTTTCTCCCAGCTCTCAATTTTGATTCTAATTCAAGAAGGTACTTAAAGCCCATGACTGATTTTAAGAATGTAAGTAGGGGTTTCAAATTTTAAACCCAGCATGGATTTAAGCAGAGGCTTTTGGGTCTTCAGTGGCACCATGACCTTTGCTTTGGAAGGAACACAACTCATCCCCTAAGTGCTGTCTCTGAGCCTGCAGCCATGTACTCCACAACACCTTCTCTTCCAAGAACTTCTCACCTACACTCGGGAGGAGGAGACATTTCCTCTGGGTGAAGCACAACAAGGATGGACAGGGAAGGACAGGAAAACCAGGGGGTCAACAGCAAACCAACCACTTGTCTCTTCCTTCTGCTGGTTTAGGTACATTTATGGCTGAGAAAGTCTAAATACCCCTGCCACACCAATACCTTTCTGCAAAACTTCCTAAATAATTTTAAAGTAAATATTTGTGGGGGATTGAGACAATTAGAAAAATATTCTGTCCACAGACAGACCTTATCTGCCAATAAACTAATACAAATGGTTATCCACATCTGAACCACCAGCAGAAGAGCAAAGCATTTCTATAATCTCTGACCACATTCTCCCTTCATTGACATATTTAAATACATGATACACATCTCTAGAGACACTGCACATTAAAGCTGACTTCACAAAAATGGGTTCTGATAAGTGAAAGAGGAAAACTTTTAAGAGTTCTCATTTTTGCTTTTAGCAAGCAGCATATTGTCAATATTTCTGATTAGAGACCAACTATTACAATTGTCTCAAATTTTAGTCTACTTTAAAAATTCACTGTTGAAAGCTTTCTTTATACTTAGTATTTTCCAATTTTCAACCAAAGGTAAAGTAACGTCAAGAATTTAAAGTCAAACAAATGCATTTTCCTCTTATGAAAAATAATCCATTATCCCACTTTTCCCATTAACACACGCCTAAGCCAACATTCAGAAGAAATGTAAACAAGTCTTTCATATATTGTACAACATAGTGTTCTATTTGTTCCCTACTATTCTTAAATTTCCATTCAGTATCAAAATAATTACATAAAGGAATATTGATTTTTCAAGACTTAAACCAGCTTCCCTTTCAAAACACTAATACAAAAATTTCTCATTTACAACAAATAAAAAATCTTCTCTAAAATGAAGGAATGCAAGCATGAATATTTTGCAGTTACCCTGGTACAAATCTGTGACGTGTGCCTCTTCCTTAATAACAGCCTTACAAAATATTACCTCATTCATCCAGATATTTCTTTTTCTGCTAAAAATAAGTCTGCACTTTCAAACAATAGGAACAGGCAAGTAGGTTTGCATTTCCATACATATGAGTAAACTCATTCATGAGGTAATTCTATTAAAGATTCAACTGGATCACTTAGCACAGATTTTCAATTACATAAATGTTAGGTATTCTTAAGCTGTGCATGCAAGGATCTTTTCTAGATACAACTAAAAATTGCACTGGTTTCCACTTCACTACCATTTTAGGTCACTGTGTATTTCACAAATCTAGGATCTGCTTCCACAGTGACACAACAGTTAATTGATGTTTTTCTCATGTACATTCTGTTTTCCTCCTAAGGGACTGAAAATAGAGGACTCCATGAACTCTGCTGTACTTTTGATTTCCTCACTTCCTGGCTGACATATAACCAAAATTCCTTTGACCAAAAGGCTGAGCAGAGCTTCTGTGTGTTTATTCCCAACGAGCTGATTAAACACAGATCCCATCCTAAGTGACCTGGCCAGCACAGCTGACAGATTTGAAACCCTTCTCCTCCAACATGGCACCATGAAAAAGACAAAGATGTTCCTTATCAGCCTTATGCTGACTGGTTGGAGAAATACAGAACTCAGCTGTTTGAGAAGCTGGATTTTACACACCAAGCAGTGCCCACACAACTCCTCTGGTCAATTTGAAGACTCCAGAGCACTTCAGAGGATATAACTGAAGCTAAACTGAGCTAAATCCTGTGAATTAAGTGGAAACATGAGCAGTAAGGACCAAGGTGGATAACTGGCTTGGATAACTGAGTCACACCAGTGATATTTCAGAGTGTGAAAAATCCACCAAAATCACAGCACATGGGACACAATGATAGATAAGGAGCCACTGCAGTGTAAGTTGTTTGGGAAAAAATCAAATTATAACAAACAAAACCAGTATGTGGACAACATATGGAAAATGATGCACTCAGGCTCTCAGATTTCACGTCAATCCCTTCTACAGCCATACATGCAGACTCAAACATGCACATTTATTAGGTATTTGTGCCATCTACTTCAGACTCCAGCCCAAGTGCACTACACTGTTCCTTGGAGAAACCTGACTTTTCCTGCTAACTTCAGAAACCTTTTTTCCTAGTTTTGGTACCCTAAATCAGCAACTGAGACTTGTAAACATGAATTACAATCACCATTTCTTAAAATCTGGTCTGTTCAAGTACCTGACTTATGTCCATTTAAAATCACTCAGTGCAGTTCCTAAGTAGGAATGTGATTTTTCCCCTCTGCTGGGCACTGCTGATGCCTCACCTCAAGTCCAGTGCCCAGTTCTGGGCTCCCCTTCAAGAAGGGCATTAAGGCCAAAGAGGGAACAGGGCTGGGGAAGGGGCTGGAGCACCAGTGGGATCAGGAGCAGCTGAGGGAGCTGCTGGGGCTCAGCCTGGAGAAAAGGAGGCTCAGGGGGGACCTTCTCAATCCCTACAATTGTCTGAAAGGAGGTTGTGGCCAGAGCTCTGCTCCCTGGGAACAAGTGACCAAACAAAAATGGCCTCAAGCTGTACCAAGAGAGGTTTAGGTTGGATATGAAGAAAAATTTCTTCACTGGAAGAGTGGTTAAGCATTGGAATGGGCTGCCCATGGAAGTGATGGAATCATCAGCCCTGGAAGTGCTTGAAATACAAGTGCACTTCACAATACAGTTTCGTTGGCACAGTGGCATTTGGCCAAAGGCTGGACTCAACATTTGAGGTCTTTTCCAACCTTAAAGTATTCACAGAATCATTAACAGCCAAGGAGCGAAAGCACTTGTTAAAATAAATTTGTTTTGTAAAAAGAAATTTATTTTCAGTTCTACAGATCTTTATTTTCAAGATTTCAGGCATAAAATTGGAATTTCTAAGAGAAGAAATTATTAAAATTAGAACTAAAAGCTGAAGTGTCACAAGGTCAGTGCTATATTCCCAACTCTCTTTGCAAAACTGAGCAAATTACTTATGAGTTTCACTTCTGTCTGTAAAACTGAAATTAAAATACTAACATGTAACAGAACAAACATCAGGATTATTCATTTTCTCAAAGAGACCTTAAAAACCACATGCCAAAAGACTTCTAAATTCAATTCTGAGAAGTAATTTATCCTCTAGTGAGGTTTAATACATCTTCCAAATATTGAAGAACCAGTAAAGAGGCATATTCCCACTATCTAAAGTTGCATATCTAAAACAGGTGGACATACCTAAGAAATTATATATATAAATATATAATCTGGCATCATACTTTGTACCTCAAAAAAAACTCCTGCCCTTAAGTAGAAGAGAACTTACTGAACTTGCATTTCATTGAAAGCCAAGTTGTACTCAGCTTATCTTCCACAAAACATTATTTCAAAGACCTGGTTAGTTCCAACTGGTGTAACTTAAACCTTGGTGGCCTTTACAACTAACCATGGCAATTCTTTTTTCCCCCTACAACTAATGATTTTCAGACTCAATATTCCTAATGAGTATTCCACCTTCTTGCCAAAGGGGGTTTGTAAACAAACATGAAGTGAGGAACTAAAATCCAATCTCCAAATAAAGCTGCATGTTTCCCCTCCAGAACTGCAGAGGGGGCTGGGAAAGGCAGAAGGGACAGCTTGAAGAGGAAGAGTGATAAACAACGTGATCCACAGTCATTTATTTCCAAGTAAACACTACGCCTGCTTGGTGCACAGGAGGCTCTGAAGAACTACTCCACAGTCTGATGAGTCCAACTTCAAATTAAAATCAATGTAGGAGGAGAGAACATCATGAACTAAAATCCAGTGTTTCATGGCAGTTTAACTCATGACTGTGCACTTCCATGCTCCACATCTTACTGATGTGTTTCATGGAATCAAAGGGTCCATACACTAAGATAATAATAAGTTAAAGCATGTGACAGTCCCTAAAAAAATTTCAAACAGATGCTTTTTCAATTCACTGTAAAGCATCTAGCCAGATAACTCTCGCTGTACTTCATAAACAAACAGATTAGAGGGCACAATGCTGTTCCTATTAATGTTACTGGCAAAATTCCCAATGTCTGCCAAGACAGAAGGATCAGATCCAAGGTCTCGCATGCCAAGCTGACAAACAGTAGACAAGTCAGTAAATATTTGCATATTTTAACTAAACATTAACATCTCTTGTAAAGATTTATGCTAAAGCAATGATGTTCAACTTGCAGTCCTACAGTGAGACTGGTAAGGATTTACTGTCAATTGAATTTGCTTCAAGAGCCACATCCTGGGAATGGCAGAGTGAAGCAAATGAATGAGCCCCATTGCCATGGGGAACGTGCAGGGGAAGAGCCTCTCCAGCTGCCTCTCATTACAATCCAGAACCCTTCCAACAGTTCTGCTGAGGGAAATAAGCACAAAATATTCCTTGCCAAGGCCATTCAGCCGTGTCCTCCTGCTAGCAGCCCTCTGTCCTGCGGGAAGGGAAAGCAGGAGACGGATTTGCCCTTCCATTGCCTATTGCGGTCAGGCTGGCGCAGGTGAGAGAGAGCAGGGAAGGGATTCCACTCATCCTGCTCCTCTCTACAGAAATGCAAGCACTCTGTTTCCCAATCCTTTGGGATTGTTCAGCCCATCTCACAGACTGGAAAGGCTGGCCACCAAACTGGAGAGAAGTTTTAACCATGTAATAAATTCAGGCAATACTCAAGAAAAGACAGCTGGTTTATCAGAACTTCCCAGCAATTCCTTTTATGAGCAAGAAGAGACCTTTAGATTTATTTACGAGGCTGGTTGCTCTGTTCTTCCTCAGTAACTTCTGAGCTTCAAGTCAATTGGAACTCAATTCCCCAGAAGTCTGAAGGGTCTTGAAGATGCTGCAGTTTTCATGAAAAATGTGTAACAAGACAGATAACAGACCCAGGGAAAGGTTAAGTTATAACTCAGCCTCTTATTGATACGAAGACATCAGCTACTCCATCAATTACTGCCACGTGCTGCCATTTACCATCAAGAGCTGTAGCAAAGTGTCACTCACCACTGAAAGAAAAGTCTTATTTATTTTTCTTGCCCATAACAGTCAATGCCATAGGCTGCATTCATCAGTTTAACTGCTCCAGGATCCAATAATCTCCAGGTTTAAGCAGAGTTCCCAAACTTTTTAGACTGCAGACCCAAGCAGTGCACATCCCATCCCTTTCTCAAAGTTGTTATTGGTAAGCTGAGATGTAAGCAATTCACACATCAAAAATTTGTTATTTCCATAATATATCCAAGTAATATTTGGGAAGTCCCAAAGTTGGTATGGCTACAATCTCTGCAATTAATAGTTTCCCTCCCACTCAAAATTATCCAGAAAAAAATTACAAGATACTTTATTTTATACAGATATGGAAACACCTGGGGTTTAATGTGAATTAATATATTGAATATGACACAATTAAAAAGTTAGCTACTGTGAACATGCAAACATTACAATTAGAAATCATGGGACACTGGAATTCAACTAAAAATTCAAAACTCTGCAAACAAACTGCATTTGTCAGTCACACACTAAAATAAAGAATAGTATATCTCTCCACTGTTGAATCATGTTAGAGAGCTGCTCTGGCATCTCTTGTGATCCCATCTTAAGGCATGCCTGCATCTCTACATGTCAATTGGTTTTGTATTATTACAAAATACCACTAAAATACCTTTAGATCAGTAAAATAAAATTAAATATCCATTTATTTTCCTTACCCGCTGTGGTAAAATAACGCAATCTTTGCCTTGAGACAAAAAAAATAAAATAAAAACCCAAACTCCCTTTATTCAAGCCTCCAGGATGGAATAAAATAGAGCTGCACAAAATACACAAGTGACTTATGGAGACATACAGGGAAAAAAATGCACTTTCCTAGTGTCATGACATACACACCATAAATAATCCCAGTCTAAAAAATCATTTAATAAAATGAGAGTAGATAATGACTGCACTGTACCTAGAGATGAAAAGGATGGTGCATCCTTCATACACAGGGTGTAAAAGAAAGAATTATATGAAAGGTGCTTTTGGCTTTTTCTTTCTTTTAAGAAAAATATAACAGCAGAGATCTCATGCACTCATTTGTTGCAATTATGGCTGAAGTCTGTAATAGCAGTTAAGGAGTTCTCAGAAATGCACTGCACACCTTACAGAGCAAATACAAAAGCCTCCACCCTTGAGAGAGGACAATCTAATCAGTTTTCTGAAGTAACTGAATTACTTTGGCTAATGTTGTACAACTCCAGGCAAAATGACCCTACTTTCAATTCCAAAAATGATGTTAAATCTGAAATGGAGCATACAGAATGAGGCAAGCACATCTCAAGGTTTTATTCCATAGTGTAACAGCAGCAAGAATCCTGCTCCAAGGCCTCTGAGGAACATGATATCCCTGTTTGGGGAAGGGAAAATGGGGAAAGAAGAGGCTCATGATGCCCTCGACCATTAAATGCTCAGATTATCCTTCCACACTGAAAAATCAGAGACAGCACCATAAATGAGGAGGGCAAATTATCTCTGGCCATGTAAATGAAGCTTTGAGTCTGATCCTGTACACTTAAAGTAGAGAAAAAACACAAGCACATTTCTTGGGAAAGGAACAAGAGCCTGTGGGTGGTTTATCATTCACATAATGACACAGGCAATTGAGATTAAGAGCAAATGCCCTCTGCAGCTGGATCCTCTGCAGGCTTTAAACCACTTTACATACATCACAGATACTAACAAGTTACATTTTTTGCATGCCAGTTATGACTTCCGTACAGACTACTAAGTGATTATTAACACTTTACTAATCTCTTTTATTTTCATTTTGGAAATAGCAGCAGAAGGACAATCTGTGCAGCCAGCAGCAGCAACACTCAGACACAGACACTGGCTATCTTTGGCTCAAAATCTGGAAATAACTCATGGCCTCAGCACTTGCAACCACCCCATCCATCCACCACATCCCAAATACCTTCCTATCCTGCCTTTAAAAAGATCCTTTTTCACACAGCTGTCTGAAAGCATCACCTGTCCTGATGAAACTAAGCAAAATACCTGGCAAGGCAAAGCACAGCATCGATGTGACATGTGCTGGTGCTGTCTGAGAGCCATTCACAGCCAACAGATACAAGGTTCCTGTTTAAACAAAGCAAATATACACACACATATTGCATTCATTAACTTCACAGAACAAATACTGGGTTGTAAAGTTCGATACTCTGAGGTTGTGTGAGGGCAAAAGCATCTGTACAAGCTTATGCTGGCCTTCAATATCATAATAATGCCTGCATTATTCTGATATTGCCTTTAACTGTGTTAGTCACAGAGAACATTGTCCAAGGGCTACCTGGCAGAATGAGTGGGCAGAACGGAGGCTGCTGCCTAATGGACATCCAGTGAAATACTTCAGCACTGCACTTGAGGCCTTATTTACTGCATGCTACTCTATCTTATTCAAAAGGCAGCATTTGAATGTTTTCATTAACTTTTCAATAATGCCTACAATACTGTGACCGACCACTTTACAAGAATTAAGAAAGTATCTTTATCATTCTGACAATATTCCCATTTTACAGAGAATTAAGATAAGAACACACAAGACAAAAGTTTCTATAAACTTCTCATATTCACATGAAGAAATCTAGAAGTGATTTCTCCCCATTATGTTCTGCCTGTACTGTACACCCCTTTTACATGACCAAGGCAGAGCACCTCATGTCTGCAGAGTGACTTAGGAGTATCCAACATTTCTCTACATCACAACATGGGAAAATTCACTAGAAATACAGAAAATGAAGTGTAGCAAAGATGGGGATTAATTGGGATTTGCCTTCTCCTTTTTTGCTATCCCCTTCTCCATTTCAGAAACACTTTCTAATTAATGCAGATAGCAAAACTGTATTCCAACAAACAACTGTATTATCATTATAAAATAAATCATATGTACCCTCACTGCACAACCTCCCTTCTATTTCTTTCAGCTACTAATATTTTTCAATCTCCTCCTCATTCAACCACTCCCATCTCTACATTTATTGTACATAATTCTGCAAAAATCTGCATTTTGCACCTTCTGTTTACATCCAGTTGCTGCTTCCTCTGTGCTGCAGGAAGGTAGAGCTGGGAGAAAGAGGAACTTGGTATCAGGAGAAGAGAAGGGGAATTTTCTGCACTCTCATTTTTTATCCAAAAACACACCAGGGAGGAATGCAGGAGACCTAGCCTTCAAATTACAGAGAAATCCTGTTTAGCTGAGGCTGAAGCATATTCACTGCAGGGATTATCTTTTACATTTGCACTTAATGCTGATTTGACCAGCACTGAGAAGATTTTCACAAGGTTGATCACAAGTACAATCCTTGGCAGAAACATTATACAATAACACATCTCAACTTTGCACAAAGCAGCACTATAGGTCATTAGATTCTTTCTTTTCTAATTTATCATGAACACAAGAAAGTATTTTACCCAATTTCTAGAAAAGATGGAATCATATTGGCAGAACCTTTCTCTCCTCAACAGCACCCAAAAAGTCAGACTGTGAAAGACACCTACCATGGGAAATTTCAACCCAAATAATTAAAATTTGGCAAACAATAACCAAGTGAAATGAGGAGTATGTCATAGTAAGCATCAGGTAACATAATAATAGGTGGTGCTTCTGCCCCACCTAAAGTTTTTGGCTCCTTCATAGAAAATCTTTACGTAAACAATCTTTCATAATAACTGGTTAACAACAGGAATTTGTACTCCATATACCTCTATGTTCACACTGCTTTTTGAGAATAGAGTTTCTCACACTTACCCAAGATGAGGGCATTTTAATTGAAATATTGTCCCATGGTTACCATTTTATCCCCATAACAACATCACCAATAACTTACTTTAAAAAAATGCATTAGAAAAGTAATTTAATCTTTGCTTCTCTTAATGAAATTTGCCAGAGAAAAACAAAGGGAAGAATCAGCACTGCACAACCAGCCAGCTCTCCATGGAGCAGCACCAACCTACAAGACTCAAACCTCAAACTCAAATTTACAGAAGAATATCCATATTCTAAAAGCTGGTTTAAACATCATAATCCACAGCTTTCCAAATTACACCTTGCTTGTGTCAGAACCTGTCTTCTCAGCACTTGAATAACAGAACATGGCCTTGTTCCTGTCTCTGCACTAGTGTTTAGTAATAATTTTGACCAAAAAACGAACACTAGTCATCTTAAGGACTTACCCAGTCCTGCAATTCCTAATATTATTCTCCACTGAGTCACAGGGTAGTGCCAGAAGTCCCCTCTGAGAAATGCCTGCTCTATGATATAGTCACATCTGTGTCGATGTGACTAAACATGTGTCACCTCATTTTCAAAATGCCAAGCAAGCACTAAACTGTGCTCCCAAGGAATGCAAAGCGGACTCATAGAAGATTCCCAAGCATCATTTCAACACAGAACACATATCACTAGATTTACAAATATATTTCAGAAGTTTAAATGCAAAAACACATCACAAAGTTCTCCAGTGCTCATTGAACCTGTCACTCATGCAGCACCGTCTGCAGAGAGCACTTGACCATAGTTCATTTGCCAAATTTTCCAATTTAATCAGAGACAGAATCAAAATTAGCAGTTCCTAACTCTCAGTCTCATGTTCAATTCACAGCTTCATCTAATACAGCTGTATTTAGATTTCAGAAATAAAAGTGTTTTTAAACTAGGAAATTATTTATCACAGCATATTCCTTTTTCAAACACCCCATGCAAACTCTCCCCCACCCCCAGCAGCTCAGCAGCTCCAAAGCTCAGTGGTTCAATCCACATTTTCTCTTCTTAACAGGATATTGTAGCAATGCTGAAACAGTCTTCCCTCAAATGTCGAACTTTCACTTTTGCACAAGAACTTTCTCCACCCTTGACCTGCCACTGCAAGGCAACACTCTCCTGGGAGCAAATCGAGCTGAAAATACAGCTTTGAACCCCAGGGCAAGTGCAGATGCTACAGGTATCTATCACAGTTTTACAGCTGGATAAATTGGGAAAAAATAAAAGCCCCAAGTTTATTTGCTGTTTGAGATGCAAAATCTGAATTACTCTTTCAATCCATTCAAAAGGCAAAAAGATTATAAAAAATCTTCATGCTGAATATCAGGTACATTGCACAGGTCACAAACTGAGCACAGGAATCAGCCAGAACACTGTGGCACAAAACAGGAAAAATTTCTTTCAATATACCTCAGCCTTCACTGCAGCTTTATAATGAACTTTAATTTATTATAGTAGTGAATAATACTGTGACTGATTTTTTGTTAGGCCTTTACACAGAGCTTAGCACAAAAGGGTCCTACCGTAACAGATTTAATAACACAATCATGCCACCCACAGATCTTCCAAACACATCTTTCCCCAAACCATGCCTATTATGTAACTGTACATGGTATTTTTGTGCACAGTTTTGAAAGTTCAAAGCAGTAACTAACCCTCTACCTCTAAAAACTGCAATCCTTGTTGTAAATAACCTCTGAAATTTATTTTTACATGACCGTGCTTCAAATAGTTTGGCATAATATAGCTAAGCCTAGTTTGGGGAGTTGTCTTGTAACTCTGTATTTTAATTACATTAACCTCTCTGCATATGGATAATGCTTTTACAACATCCCTATTTCCTCTCCTCAAATGCCTGACCATGGTAGCTCTAACAGGTTCAATTTTTAGGCTCTTTCAAGACTAGAATATGGATTC
This sequence comes from Geospiza fortis, assembly GCF_000277835.1. NCBI lineage: Eukaryota > Metazoa > Chordata > Aves > Passeriformes > Thraupidae > Geospiza > Geospiza fortis. The sequence goes on along the minus strand of NW_005054395.1, from coordinate 2,549,601 downwards.
CCAAGTTCTCCCCTCACAGCAAACCCTACGAGCAACACCAGGACGCCAAATCCAGAACACATTTCCCAACAGAACTCACCCTCCTCATTCCTTTTGAAATGAACATTAGTGATTCAGTCACGTATCTGAAACCTCACTTAAAGAACTGCATCAGCAGAAATGATCCTGCTGTGGTTAAGGCACAATCCTCACAAAACTTGGGAAGCAGAGGAGCGGTGTCTAGCCCAGCCAAACAAATATAAACAAAGCTACAGCCAAGGAATATCAGTCAGTTCAAACGACAAAACAAATGTCCTGCACCATTCCAAATGTGTGAGTGCCTCAAGATATGGCCAGAGCACAGTTACCTCAAAACCATTCGCACAAACAACTATAATCAAAAACATCACTGGAATAAAAGACCCACAGCACTGCCCTAGCACAGATTCCCAAGCATGCAAAAAACATTCCCCTTAATGACCTCCCCGTGTAGATAATGAGAGAAATCCAACAAATTCTGGCTCCCAAGATAGCAGAGGAGTAGATGCAAGGCAGCTATTGTGGCTGGTCCAACACTATTTGGGAATCCCAGCCAAGGGGGAATTTAGTTGAGACCCATGAAGGAACACTACTTGGGAACAGAGGCCAACTGCCCATCCCTGTCCTCCCAATATTACCCCAGGATAAAATGAAATTTTCACTTAAAAAAAAAATAGAGACTACCTTACATTAAGTGAAAAGAAACATAGGGAAGAAGTGTTATTTTAGGTGGTGCCAAAACCACTATGCTTTTCATTTGTGGCATTCTCCATTTATGATGTCCACAAAGATTTGTTACCTTCTTGGTTTGCTGAACCACTAAACATTTTCCAGCAAATTAAACACTCGTGCCGCATTACTAACAACCAAGATTCTCGAAAACAGCTCATGTTACAGATTTCCCTCTTGCCAGTGGGGTCTGAAGGGCTATGAAAGACCTTTTAAGCATATTTAAGCACCGTAATTTTTAGTGTTTTGATGAATACAGTATTTTTGCTATATATAACTATGGGGGGAAAAAACCCCAGACTGTGAAATTCACAGACTGAAAGATCATTTCTAAGTAACACTTACCCTAACTACCATAAAACCAGCTCAGACGAGTCCACACAGGGCTCACATTTCTATCCTTCACTTCCTGCCCCTGCAACATTCAAAATTTCATACCAAACACAAACCTACTGTTCTTTTTCTTCCAATATTTCATCATTACAGCTCCAAGAATCACTAGCCTTGCTACTGCTTACAAACAGGAGCACGAAACTTATTTCCCCAAACCACACATAAGCCAAAGATTCAAAACATTCACCTCAGACACATCATTCTTCATGCAAGTGATATTTCCCAGGACTAACAGCAAGAAATGGTAAAACAGCTCCCAGTCACATCTCCAAAACATATCTCTACATAACATCACCTACAAAACTTCTTGCTACCAGCTCAGCAGCACTGTGCATCCACTGCTTCTTGGAAAATCTGAGCAGTTCTGTGCTATTAATTCTAAATTACCTTCCTGCTAAGGTTCAAGCCTTCTAACATCTGACAAAGACTCCATGCCATTCAGAAAATCTGATAGTTTGTACTCATTTGGAAATAGGATGGGGCCACAGTCACCACTCAAACTTTGTAGTACCAAAATGGAATCTCTCAGTGTAGTAAAATTACTGAAATCTAGAATTTTTTATCTGGTTTTTCTGTAATAAGACTGTAACTTGGTATTATGGAAGACTCTGAGAAAAGACTGGATAAATAACCAGTCCATTTCTAATTTACAACAATGAATTTGCATATAAAATTATGGAAGAATATTTGGGTATGACATTATTGCCCCATTAAGTATCCTTTAACTTCAACTGGCAGTGCAATAGAAATGCAACAGAAAAACAAATTCTCACCCATGGGTAATTACAATCTCTCTGCTTAAATTCCCAATCCCTTCTTTTCCTACAATAAAATTCACTTCTCTGTGTTTCTCAGACATGAGGGATTGCTTCTGTCGGAAGCCTCATGTTGTAAATATTCGTGTGAAGAGAAAAGCTCAGTAAGCAAGACTGTTCTGGAATAAGGAACCTGAGTCACATATCAGTGTCACCATCATGAAATCCCCAGAAGTTGGCCTGTTCCTCTGGAGCAGCCTCTGACCTTGCAGACTCCAAATTTCCCTGTCTATGAAGTTTAGTTATTTTCTCCCACCCCAAAACATTTGGGGACAACTAATGTTTCTTTTCCCAGTCAGTATCTCCAGAAGACCAAGAGAAGATCAAACATTCCTTCAGATTTCTTTTTAATTCCATACCAGTGCTGATGGGAACTTTTGAAAAACCAGTCTCTTTTACAACATTCTCTCTTCCTTGTTGAAAAAGAATGGCAACCACAGAAGTTTGCACTAAGGGGAGGAAGAAATCCAACACATAAAGTACCATGTCCCTAAATATATGTCATTGATACATATAAACACAAATGCTGCCTTGCTGCCAAAGGCCACGGAAGAGATAGCAAGACAAACAGGAATGAAAAAGGAAGGTCTTGTTGGTTCTGAAAATCTAACTCACAATCCTTCCACTTATGGGGGGAAAAACACATACTGAAGAGGAGATTTTGCCAGAGCATCTCAGCAAAAGAAGTGAGAAAGGATTCAACAGCTGAAACACGAGCAGGAGGGAGGGTTGGGATTACAAAATCTGGAATTTTCCCTGCCATGATGAGCCACTGGCAGCGTTGCACAGACAGGAACACTGGGGATCTGCTTCCTTCCAGGAAGAAAGCTTCAGCAGTGCCAGGAGAAACGTCAGGACAGGATTGAGGCTGTTGGGATTCTTGGCCTGCTGATCCCCCAGGCAGGGGAATTCCAGCTGTCCAAGCACTCTCACCCTGAGCTGGAGCAGTGCACACCATCCTTCCTTCCTTCTCCTGCTCCAAGCCAGCTCCCACGACCTTCCCCAGTTACTCAGGCTCTACACAGGGGATGCATTTAAATTAATTCCAAAGACTTTGTTAATTTAGATTTCACTCCTGCTACCAGACCTGTGAGGTCTCACTGACCTCAGGAGGGGATGCCACTGAGGTGAGAGATTCAAGGGCTTTAATAACCTGAATTGCTCCAGCAACTGTTTCTGCCACTACTAAAATGAAAACACCAAGAATAATGCTCAGTAGCAAATATAAGATGTTAGTAAATAACAAATAAAAATAGAAACAAACCAATAGCCTGAAATTCAGAAAGACTACTCAGCTATAAATGCAAAGGGGATTTTACTAAAAAAAATAATTGCCAACAATGGAGAAAATATTTCATCAGACTATTAAATTAACAGAGTTGGAAAACATCATTAATATTATTGCTCAGCTCCTACATGGGCTCTTTCATCCACAGGCATCAGGACTCCTCACAAGTCAGTGAGATTCACCATCCCTATTTCAAATTCCTCCAAAAGGAAGCACAAACAGGTGAAGTGATTTGCATCAGGCTCTCCACATCTCTCAAGCACTAGACCTGTACCTTACCCAGCTGGGAATATCCCCTCTTCAAGCTCTCCAGGCACTCTGACTTACATCTTTTGAGATGAGAATTCCTCTACAAATCCAGGCTTTGAGCAGGAGTTCTCTGCAAACCACAGCCCTTCTTCTACAGCCAGATCTACTCACACTGATCCCAAAGCCCAGGAGGAACTTCTGTGAAACCACTGAGATTTCACAAAGGAAAAGGATCCTCCATGGCATATCAAGAAGCAGAACTGGGACAAATTAGAGAATAAGATGCTGCTTCCACATCTCCCTTTAAGCTTTAGTCTGATGGGAAGAGGTGAAAACAGGCCCTCAACCAACCAAACAAAAAAAATCCCAAAATAGACCCCAAAAAATCCAACAAAATCAGCTATTACAACTTTTCAAGTCTTTAAGCCATGACTTTACCAAGCCTCTACCACAGAAAAATTCATCTGGCTCACCTAAAAAGGCACAGTGCCTGTATGAATTAAAAGAGGGAAAAATACACACTGTACATTTCTTAAGTCCAAAAAAAATCACAGAGGTGAAGAGTGATAAATGAAATGTCATTTCAGCTAGGAAAAATAAAGAAGTAATTTCTGCTTTCAGAACAAATTACAAAGAGAACTCAATTTATCAGTAATAACACATAAAATGTTCCTTCACTTACCAATAAAGAAAAACTGCTCTGCTAATTAAAGTTCAACAAAAAAAAAGCTTAACTCAGCTTCTGCCACTTACAATTTCTGCACTGCAAATTCTGATTCCCTGGGTTTGCACCCCAAGGAGGTGGAGGGAGTGTGGTGGCCCCTCATACACTTTCCCCTCCTCTAAGTTTGAACTGAATGTTCAAAATCAGCTCCTCCCTACAGACCTGCCCAGCACTCCCAGACTGTCCCCATCACAAAAGCTTTTCCATTTAAAAATCTTAAAAAAAAATTAAAAGGGAGTTTTCATTCACAATCTGCTATGGTTCAAAAGTACTGAAACAACCCAATTTAACACACATTATTTTAAATCTTCCCTGACCTACCTATCATTCTTGGAAAATAATGTAAACTTGCCAAGTATCACTTGCATATTTTTTTATTTTTTTATAAAGGAACGTGCCTTTTCTTATATAAAGAATGGCAGGTGGTGTATTTTATCCTTTGCCTTGCTTCAATTCCACTAATTACTAAGAACAACAACTTTAGATGATGTCAACAATCCAAACCATCCCAACAGGACCAGCCACGGTGATACACTCAATCTGTCAATGGGGATATCCATTTCAGGGTATTTTTCTGTCTCACAACTGAATTCTTTTGTTTTTTCAATGAAAATTGAAATGTATTATTTCAAAACTTCCTCTCAAGCTCGCTGTACCTTTGATAATGCAAAAATTCTATTATCTTGTTAACTCTTACTCATTTTGTCATTAACTGGGAAGCAGCCCTGCAACTGTTCCCCTGCAGTTATTTCTTAATTTCCATCAATGATACATTTAATCGTGTTACCCTAATCGAACAAAAAATTGCCTAACAAAGTGCTGAAGCCAAAACAACTGCACTCCTTTTAAAATTAACAAAAGGACATGTCCCACCGCAGGAAGGGTAACACAGATCCTTCTCCTGCCTGGGGATGTGCCCTAAAAATACACATATAAGTGTCTGCTGGAAGGGCTGTGCTGCAATGTGCAGTGCAAACTCTCCTGTTATGAGTATCAGAGCTGATCCAGGGTAGAAAAGCTGCTCTTAGGACCTGTCTTAAACCTCCTAACTTCAGTTCACTCTCCCTGCCAAAGCCTCCTGCAGAAAACAAAAACATAAGCTCATCTGCCCACCCTTCAACCGCTCCGAGGGGGTAATTTTACAACAGCTGTTAAATTCTTCCAATTTATTTTTCCATCGCTCCACAAACCCTACCTACCCCATTTTTTTTTCCCACTTCTATTTCACCATTGTTATTTTCTGGCCGTCTCTCCCATCCCCTCCCGCCCCGCCCGGTACAAAAACAAAGCTGCCTCCCACCCCCCCTGCATCCCCCCCGGAGCACCCCCGGCTCGTGCGAGGCATCCCCGGCTCTGCGGCCCT
>NW_005054395.1:2534260-2543153 GCF_000277835.1 Geospiza fortis | reverse complement strand
TTTTTTGTCTATTTGGTTTGGGTTTGTTTTTTTTTTTTAATTATTTTCCTGTGGCTTTTTAAAGTTCCTTCCCTCAAACAAACTCGGGGGAGCCAGGTGCGGGTGCCGAGGCTGCCGCAGGTGCCGGAACAGCTCACGCTGTCACTGTGTTCTCCAAACCCATCCGCCCGTGCTGAAGGACTTCGTTGCTGGCTGCTCATGAATCCCAGAAACTGCTTTGCATAAGAGTTTTATTTTCATGGAGTAATCTTCCCTGTTCGCTGTGTTTTCACTCTTTGGCAATCAGTTCTTAATACCTACGCTGCTTTGCAAACTGGCTTTTTCAAGGCGTTACCGGCTTAGCTGCTGTGGATGGGTGCCCTGTGCTCTGCCTAGGCTGTTGGGCTTTAGGGCAAAGTGGACAAGAAACGAGGGGAAAGCAGCTCACTTCAGGATCTTAGGAAAGTTTATCACCAAAACAGGATTCCAGTGTTTTTTAAAAACTTTTCCTTCTCCTTTAATTAAAATAAGATCCAGATCATTTTCGTATTGGATCTTGCTGTAAAAGGTATTTACATTTATATTTAAATTTACGTCTAATGCCTCATAACTCTTTGAAGAATAACCACCAGCCAAGCCTCTGATGCATTACCACTGCAAGAAACTACTTGTGCCCAAGAAGGTTTTCAATATTCATCAGTAATGCATTTATAAAGAGAGACCTCCTTGCAACAATGTAAATACAGGAGGAAATAAATCTAAATAAATCTTTTGCATTTGCCACCCAGTCTAAAATCAGTCTACTTTTTAATTCAGCTTCATAACTAGCTGGGAGTGCAGTTGTGCTGTCACAGAGAAGAGTGTGGGTGGTCCCAGCCTCAACCCACCCAGGAGATGCCATTTCAGGATAAAACCCTCCTGTGGAACTTGCCATGGGCCATCTCTGCTGTCCCTGCTGCCAGCCTGACACCTTTCCTAGGGCTGTGACTTGTGTTTTCCATGGGCACTGTGCAAGGAACAGGGATCAAAGAAAGCTGAACCCAGGTTTAGGATCCAACTAACTTTGTGTCATTCAATCCAGGTTGTTGAAATGGACTAAGTCCTTTTCCTTTTGAGGGTGGTTGTCTTTGGTTCCTAGTGAGCTTTATGTTACTGGCCTTTTCTTTTCTGTTAGAAAATGCCAAGGTTTTCTTGAAAATAAATGATAATTCCCTCTTCCACTGCTTTTTCTAATTATCAATGTGTGCATATTTTTAGATATAAACACATATCCTCTGAAGTTCAATTTGGAGAAGACAGAAATTTAGTTGGGTTTATTTTTCACATAAGCTTTTTTTGAGTCCATTTGTTCTGACAGTATTTTTTTAATAATGTGCTAAGAAAAAAATTGTGTGGCAGTGGCTGAATTATTGGAGGATCTGTTCAGTGACAGACCCCATTGTTATTACTCTCTGTCTCTGCTGATTTAAAGTTCCAGATTGGATGTACCAAGAGGCACAGGCTGCTGTGAAAAGGTGGCAACTCTGCCCTGTAGGAACAGCCTGGAAAGGAGCTGGGGAGGACCATGGGAACAGGGGAATCCCAGTGGATAAAACACAACATGGAGATGTGCCCTTGCACCCACTGCTTTTAATGATCTTGGTACTTTAACCCTTTTAGCCTCCATGTGAAGGAGGTTTTAGTCTGTTTTGTGGAGTGGTCAAGTGTATTGCAGAAACCCTCAGTGGAGGTGCCAGAGGCTGGGCAGGGAGCCAGCAGCTCTGGGCTGGGGGTGGCTGCCAGCACTGCCCTGTTCAAGCAGAGCCTGCAAGCTTGGAACAGCTCTCCTGTTTCCATGTGCTGTCCCCTCCGAGCTCTTTCAAGGTCCTTGCTACCAGATTGAAAGATGAAGACTTTTAAAATTTGGTCCAGAACAAATGGGGCTCCAAGGGCTCATTAACCTTGGAAATTCTGCTCAAGGTGAGAATCACAGCAACTAGCTTAAGGGATGAGATCCCAAATCCAAAGGGCCTAAAAAAACTAAACTTGACTTTAGAGCCCCTTCTGCGGTAACATCTCAGGAGGCAGAGAATGGCCCAGGAACTGCTTACAGATTACCTGGGAAGAAAGAGACTTCTTGTAGCTTTCATGGTTCAATACAGTATTAAAGGATAATTTAACAAAATAATATTATTATATATCTTATTATTGTGAGATTATTATATGCCTCCTACTGTGAGAGGAACTCAGTATCTATCTATATGAGACATCTCCTTCTCTTTCCTTGATGTGCATTACCCCAGTGGAAGCTGCAATTTTGCCTTCCAAGCTCTGCTCTCCACCACATCATTCACAACCCCACAGGATGAGCTGACAGCCAGGCAGGACTGAGCCCTGGGCAGGGCACAGAACCAGATGTGTTACATGCTGACTACTGCCCTGCATTTCCAGAATTGTCCAGACTTCCTAAATTCCTGGAATCCAATGGGGTTTCATGGCAAGAGGAGAGCTTGCAGTGCCAGACTCCTGCCCAAAGAGACAAGGAGCAGGGGGGTGACATGGAGTCTGGGGGGAGAAGAAAAGCAACAGTAGATGTTGGAAATGTAAGAAATACCAAAGGCATAATGGGGAAGCACGAGAGAGTAACAAAGACAAGGAATTCCCACTCAGCATCATGAGACTTGACAGGATTCAGATCCTCAAAAGCCTAACAGTGATATTGCTAGGGACTCATTATAATGATAAAATTTTCAAAAACCCTCCAATGAATGCAGCAATATCATACTCAATTCCACTTGTACATTTTTTAGGATTTTGAAACCTTTCAAATCTGAAAATAGCAATTTCTTACTGGATGTTTAGAAAGCCCACCCTGCCAGGACCATGTGTGCAAGGAATCCCTGACAGAAGCCCTAACACATTGTATCTCCCTACTCTTCAGTCAGGATTCTGTAAATGATGCTGGCTCACAGGGCTTCCCCCTGTTCTGTGAAGCTAGGAGCCATGCCCTGGTCCTTGGAGAATCCAGGCTCCTCGCCAAAAAGCAGGGGTTTGAAAACCTGGGGCCACTCAGGGCTGCTAGGCTGCCTGCCATGAAGCAGAGATCTGAGCAGAGCTCTGAAAGGTGTGGCACAGATTCTGGCACAGTTGGGAACTCTCAAACCCTCACTTGCTCCAGGCCTAATGGAGACTCGGTAGCCAAAAAGCCCTGGAGTTCTGACTCACCCATGAGCTGCACACTTGGAATCACAACTGCAGCTTGGTTTCTGCATTTTCATAATAAAACTATTCTCATGATTTGAAACTTATACTGCTACTTTTTGCTTTCTCTTCTGTTTTCACGGGAAATTCAGAAAATCAATTTCCATTCTATGCTCAAGTTCACTCCCATTTCTGGGAACTGGTATTTCATGAATACAGAAATCTCCATTTTCAATCAGCTCCACTCATGGATGTCTAACCAGAATGCAGGAAAAAACATTACAATTAACATATAAGAGTAATAAGGACATAATAGAATACATTCAGCAGGGAATTGCCTCCCTGACCCTGCAGCCCAACATCCCAGCAGGCTTCTCAAACAGCTCGTTCACCCCTGAGCAACAAAACAACAGGAGGCCTTTCTCAATGGAAGTGCCAGACAGATTGCAGCAACAGGAGCAATGTTTTTATTGTCTTAGCACACTGGACCTTTACAAATTTTTGAACTCCCTCAGAAGCAGCAATCATGGGAAAGTAACAGAAGTTAAGTGGTTTAGCCTCTGCCACAAACAAGGCAGTGGTAGACCTGGGATTAGATAGCAACAGTAGTTCTTAGTCTTGGTAAACAATAAAGCAAATTCTTTCTAAGCAGCCATTAATGTCTGGTTATTAGGCTGAAGAGTAGCAAGTTTTGATTTTCCAGCATGAAAATTCCCCTGGAATTTCTCCAGAGTCCTCTAATGAACAGATGATCTCAGCTTTAATCTTACTTCGTAATTATCCATGGGTAAATTTCAACATGGACTCCTTAAGCACATGTAATTTCTAGAACAAGTAATATTCAAACTAATTCATTTCTCCTTTGATCCACAAAATGAGAGCATTGAGAAGCAACCAGAAACCAGTGGATGTTGAGGGTACACTGAGGAGACAGAAACTATAAAGGTCAGAGTAATGCGATGGTTTGATCCCACACTGTCAAGATCAAAGATCTTCAGTCTCTGTTCATTTTTAAAGAAGCTGGCATGTGTTTATGCTGACCTTTGAATTGCTCATGGAGGACTTAGATCTGACATATATCTGCATTCTTGAGATGAACTGGCACCAAAATTTAGAGCTTTTTTCCTAGCAACCTGAATGTGACAACCTTTTCGAGATAGACTCAAGAGACACTTCCATTTTCATCAATAGTAGTCTGCAAGGAAAAAAAAAAGAAAAAAACCCACCAAACCCAATCTTCAGGCTTAATAGATTATTTTCCACTCACTTGGAGTTATCCTATAGCTTAATAATTCTAGAGTTTTGTTTCAAAACTTCTATACTTCTATTTTAACTTTGTGATGTTTGGGGAGGGAAACCCTGAGGGATTCTTGCTTCTGGCAACAAGAACTCAGAACAGAGCAGAAGTCTCACCCCGAGGACAGGGAGGGAGTCTGCCTTGGGCACTCTGCTCCAAACCAAGACTAAGGTGTTCCAACTGCAAACAAAAATCTCTTTCAGATACAAAGGCTTGATCATTGTGGATCTTTGGCACAAATACAGACCATGGAAGTGAACCTTCATAATCTTTCTGAACAGACTTTTAAGGAGACACCTGAGCTGCTGAAAGATAAGAGTTTTTCCATGTCCTTTCTAATGCTGACAGCAAAAGGTGATTGTGAGGAGAGAGAAACCAATTCCCCTCTCCAACAAACTCGTGCTCTAAATGCAGCCAAAGGCAGCAGAGAGGGATAGAGCCTGGACAGAGAGAGAGGAGAATCTGCAAGAAATCCAGAAAGAAGAGCCAGGGAACCACTGAAACATTCCACTCTAGGATAAAAAGGGAAATAGGGCTGGCTGGGAAAATGGGTCCAACATATCTGGTAGAAGCATCAGAGGTTTAAATGCTTGGGGTTGAAGATTCCAGACCAGACTGGAAGGAAAATGTTTATGGTAAGAACAGGGAGAGGCAAGTTTCCACTTCCCCTGATGACCCATTGTTTCCCTCTCTGATAGCTCTTCCCTCAGTTTCCAGATGATACATTGTTTTCTAAGCTACTTTGTCCATTGTTCTGACAGCAGCCACTTTTGCTCATGCTACTGAAACCTCCCAATGGCCAGAACATCCCATGCTCACAAATAGTCATGACAAAATTTTAAACAACTTGTACAGCTGGGATTATAATACAACTTAGGAAGTTAGATGGTAAACATTCTGTGCATTCTGAATCCTGCTCCTCTTCCTTCCCTTACTGATAGTTCAGCTGCCTTTTTGTTGTTCAAATGCAGTGAGCTGGATTGGTAAGGCTTTGAAAGTCAAGAGCCTTCCAAATTACACTCCCAAACTTCCCATCAGCTATGTCCAAAGTCAGCATTTCAAATGCAAATCACTGTTTACAAGCTTCCATCTTTTCCTGTCCCTTCACACTTCCCTCACTCAAAATCCCTGTCTGGAGCCTCCCAATTTCTGTGTATTCACATGAAAAGAGCATTAGTCTGAATGAAGCTCACTGTGCTTGTAAGGAGATGGGATTTATGTATGTCTCAATACATCATTTACAATAGTAGTCTCTACTTAATTAATTATGAACTGAATGGTTATGGCTAGCATTAAAAATCATTCTAAACCAGAGCAAATTCAATAGAAGTTCCATTGATTCTTACTACAGTATTTGTTTATTTTACTTCCTTAAAAAAAAACAAACCAGGGGTAAAAGTCCACAGCTTCCCTCCATTACAAGGAGGTTAAAGTAAATAATAGAACATTACCTGCTCAGAATATAACACATTCATAATGAGAAGCAGCAGTTTCCAAGGACCAGCTTAGCTAACTGATTAATTGCTACTGTAGCCCTTACAAACTGTACCAGCAAAACAGGCAAAATTAGTGACTTGCAGCAAGCAGACAAAGGTTTAGGTACTTACTCATGTATTGATCGCTCTGGCAGTTCACAATTAATTAATAAATTCTAACTGTAGTACTAAATCATAAGAAATAGCATTATTCTTAAGCATAAACATCATTTTGTTCAAAGAGTATCTTGACATAACTTTACACTATTATCATTTTAAGTTACCTCTTTATCAAACCCTAGGATTTTATTATTTACAGTATATCCTCTCAATCACAGCCTCAAAAATAGTCCTGTAATGAAATAACCACAGAATTATATGTTAGACAGATAAGGGTTCACATTGAAAAAAAGAAATCACACGACTATTATTATACAGGCAATACAGTTTTATTCTGTTCTTTCACCAATTGTAGCAAAAACATTTAACAACTGAATGAATAATCAAGGGAACTTAATTGTCAACAGGAATTTCAGAATTATGTTCTAAATTTTAGACCAGGAAGGCTTGACAGGGAGAAAACAAACCATATACACACTTGTAATAATAGTCTCTATTATGAAGATTTAATGCCTTCTTTAAAAGCACTGAGATTATTGAGGCACCTTACTGCAGGTTATGGATCATCTCTTCTTTGGCAATGAGATGTGTGGTTTTGTTAACTAGGGCCATGAGGGAGTTGAGCTTGTGAGACCAGTCATTGAGTATATTGTTTGGGTCCTTAGGCCTCTGGAAATTGATAATTCCTGCCAGCCTGTCTACTTTAGCAAAGATGGTTTTATTAACTACTAGGTTAGACAAGAACTCCTCCGATTCCTGCAAAGACAAACAGCACTAAGTCAAGAAAATAGCATTTTTACTACAAACCACCAGAATTCCTCCCAAACAGCATGAAAGCACCAGGAACAAGATTTTCTTTACGCACGAGTACAGCTGTAACAATATTGTACTTCAAAAAATGCAGGCTAGTCACATGCTGGCAATGCAAGCTACTAGCAAAAGCTATTTAAAAAAAAAAGCTTTTTGTTTTCTATTGAACTATATCTGATTATCTTTCATAAAATTAAAGTTTAATATACGATTCTAACAGACTTTTACACTTTGGAGTGCTTGGTTACACAGATACCAGAACAAGTCATGTGGCAAGCAAGGCTTGGGAAAATCCCAGTGAATTACTGACCACTGTCAAAAAGGGCTTTTTCTGAGTTTGTGGGAAAAGCAGATTCCATGAAAAGGGTAAAGATTTTCATTTGCACTCAAAATACCAGGATGTGTCGTTCTACTTGGAAAGCTCTTGAAAACACAAAGGGGGATGGCAGGAAGACCCCTCCACCCTTGTTCCCAAAGTGCCACCACCCAGGAACAGGGACATTTACAGGTGAAGGACCCTCTCTTCAGCTGGTTTTCACCACTCATTGACAAGAACCTTTTAACACTGAAACACCAGACAACGAGCTCCAGCATTCACACGAAGCTTTGAACATAAATGAACTTGTAAGAGCAGCTTTTGCCTTATGGGCATGTGCATCATAAAACTGAATTTAAGGTTTAATGAATAGTTTTCTAACTCCCATAAAGGCAGAAAATTAAATCAAACAAGAACATTACTCTGCTGACTAATCACATCTCTGCCACAAACACACCCCCCCTTATGAAAGAAGGATAAGCAAAGCAAGACTTACATCAACGGACAGATCCAGGAGTTGTGCCATTCTCTTCATTGTAATTCTGGTATAATACTTAGCCATTATTCTAATATTCTGGAATAAAAGTGTTCAGAGTAGAGGGTTATGTGCAAAAAATAATTGAAGCAGGCTGCAAAAATATAAAAGTCCATGTTAAAAGGAGATTAGGAACTGTGGTGCTCTAATGGCAGTCCAGCATGGGGGACGTGAGGGGTTGTGAAAAAACAGCTCTTTTGCTGGTGAAAGGTATAAAAGTCTCTACATGATAAATTATTAAGAAAAGAAATCAACCAATTATGAATTTAATACAAAGCAAGACTTTCAGATTTATGCTTTATTGAAACATGAATGCTAAGTCTCATTTGAGTGCAATATGATCTTTTTGGCAGCAACTATGCCAATTATAAACATACAATAAACCTATGCAAGCAAATAAAATCTTGAAATGCAACAGAAAAGAAAAGAGACCTCACCTGCAGCTTTATTAGGTACTTTTTTGTCTATTAGGTACTTTTTTGTCTTTTTTGTCTTTGTGATTAAAATATGGCAAGCAGAAAGCATTTTTAGCTGAGGCACTGAGTAAAAAGCTGATGTTCACAGACAGTGATACTTACATGTTCCACAACTCTGTTCTTTAAATCTTTCCATCTCTTTTCACCTTCCTCTGTACAGCCAAAAACATCTGTTGCAGGACTGTCAAGGGATCCTTCTCTCAACTCCTTCCCATATTCTTCAACTAGGGCACTCCACCTCATCAGCTCCATAGTGGTAAATAGTTTTAGGAGGTCTCTAAATGGTTTAGTACAGTTGGATTACAATCCTGTATTAATAAGGCCTGGTTCATACTTAAAATAGATCAAAGGCATAATTTTAAATGTTTTATTCTTATTACCATAAATAATGGGGGCAGCTAAAGTCAGACTGTTTTTCTAAGAAAGCTCTTTCTCTTACAAGAAACATTTATTTTCACATAGAACAATCATGACATTTTTGCAGTATTCCTGATGCAGCATTAAATTCAGTCTCGCTTACAGCACTCAGCATAAAGAAATTTACTTGCACTGTTAGGGAGAGACACTTTCTAATCTAAAAATTGGTTATTAGAAAGGATACTTACTTATATTTGGGGATTTCTTCTAGCTTTTTGTCACTACTAATTCTGTGCACCAAATCAGACTGTTCATTGTCATAAGGTGAAAGAATAACATAAAGAACAA
>NW_005054395.1:2528218-2534218 GCF_000277835.1 Geospiza fortis | reverse complement strand
CATAATTAAACAGAGGAATTGCCAAAACTGATACAGAGTTTAGAGTTTAATATGTAGAAGATTTAAGCTCAGTGTATTAAGAAATTATGGTGAAACTGATGTTATCTTTCAGAAATGAACTGTGGTACATTTAAATTGACACAGGTTAACCAGAATTCTAGTATTTCAAATAAATACATGAAGAAAAAAAACTTTTCAAATATGAAAGACATCTGTACTGCACACACAACAGCACCAATGAGACCACACTTGCACAGCTGTTCATAATCTCTACACTTGTATGAAACAGTTCAGACATTGTCAATTTCAAAGGTAATAAAATGAAGATGTTGATTACAAACACTCTTTTGAAATCAACTCCATCATCTGTTTTCAACTAACCAATTTGCTAATACAACCATTTAAATAAAAACAGACTGATGAGCTATTTCATCCTCTGTACACTGATGTGGTAAGAAATGGGTATTTGTCACATGGAAATACAGTGATTTTGTAGGGAATGTTTTTTTACCTGTTGCCACTTTTCACTTTCAGCCTGGATACAGGGAGTGTCATAAATGGCTCTGTAGTGCTTACAGATGGAGAGGTAGGAGCCTTCATGTTGATCCAGCTGGATCATTAAGTTGTAGTATTTCAACTTTAGTTTCTGAAACAGTATCAAAAAGTCAAATTAACACAGCTCCATAACATGTAAATGGAATTCAGCTGAACCCCAGAAAACAGAGGGATTTAAATAAATACACTTGGACCTGAAGAGAGGCAAGTCAGATTAAAATTTGGGTGGGGAGAGGGAGAAAGAGTGAGAAATCCTCCAATTACTTACTTCTGTGTTTTCTTCTTGAAAAAATTTTGTATTAATTTTTTTGCTGATAATTTGAGTCCGAATATAGTCCTTTACAGCTAAACAGAGTCTCATCTGCTCCAAGATAAATTCTACACGTTCTTTCTTTTCCATTGAACCGTAGGTTTCCACCTGAAATGAAATTATAACAACTTAATATTGTCAAAGCCAAATCAAGTGAAGGCTTATCTGTGCCAGAAGAGTGGGAGGCTGTCTGGAGGGGGAACACACCAAAACAAAACAACAGAAGAAAAGCTATTACAGAGCAAGTGAAAATAGAATAAAGGTTATTCCATTTTAATTATCGCCCCCACTTACACCAAGGAATCCACCAACACTAAACTCAATGCACTAAGTGGAGAATGGAAATCTACTTTCCAAGTGAAAGATATTCTATGTAACCCAGCCATGAGATTAATAAAAGCAGTTAAAGCTGAACTGCACTTTCACTAATAACAGTTCATGTCATTCCAGGCATTTCTGCAAGCATACCTGATTCAGTTTCTAACAATCTGAGAATAGCCAGAATTAATTGCTATTGCTGATGCAATTCTGAGCTCTGAGGTGTTACCTGCAACTCCTGCAGAATGGAGGCAGCCTCTTTCACCTCCCCGTTCTGCTCCTTTATTGTTGCAAGTGTCTTTGTCAGGCGAGCGCGTTCGATTTCCACGTAGATCTGAGGGCAGAAGGACGAGTTTAAACATTGGAATTCTCTAAAGAGGAGTGCAAACTCTGAGACTGCAACCCCACTGGGAAATACACTTGATGCTGTCATTATAGAACCATTTTATTTGTTGTGTATCCATGCACTATACTGGCACTGTGCACAATATACACTGATGAAATACAATGGATAACTGACACACAAACATTTTTGGCCCAAATTAATCCAAAAATTAATGTCTACACTGACCTATGACTCTTTCAGCAAACACAAGGGATATGCACTGTGAATATAGTATTGCATATTTTGTCTGCTAGAATATATGGAAAGATCAGGGAAGTTAGACTTTAATGATTAATGTGTAGTAAGCACTACCCTTTGAATTATTTCACTTACTCCTAATCAGCCAATAATCAACAAGACTTGATCATTAACCATTTAGACTAACAGACAGAAGTAATAAAATTGACACAAATTTGCCTAATTCAGAATTCTTTCTTTTCTTAAAGCAAAAGGAACACAATATAAGTAACTCACTTGGTATCACCTTCTGGTTATCATAACTATATGTAACACCTCGCTAAGTGCAGGAGAAATTAAATTAAACCTGCTCATTTCCCTGACAAATTCAAATACATAACATCTTAAAATGTGAAAAGGAAATGGCATTTTAGAATTTTGAAATGTATTTCCTACTATATTAATCAGTAACACAACCAGATACCTACATCATAGGAACATGACCAGTGTTTCAGCACATGATTTAAATATGGAAAATATCTGCAGTCTTTTGGAAGGAAATAAACTACTTGGCTTCTCAGAGTATTTTAAAAATTAGTTTTAATCTTACTTGCACAAGATTAAAAAATAATACTAAGAAGCTACATTTTTAAAGAAGGCAAACATTTTTATTCTACATTTTAGACACTGAGTCTTAAAACAAAACCTTACTTTTCCTTCCGTGACCATCCTCAACGTGTCGATCAAGCGCAGTTTCACTGGTAAATCTGTGATTTCTTCAACGTAAGTGCAGCACTGCTGGACCATTTTAGCAACTGCCTGGTATGAAAACAGAGGGGAAAAACATTCTGTGGTTTCAGATTTGTCTAATGAAGTCAAGCTGTAACACTCAGAGTAAGTAATAAATAGTTTTACATCCCACTGAAGAGACTCATTTCAGCAAACAGCACACAGGACACATCTCCTCTCTTGGATTCATGATGTGTACAGTGATGCTATAGACTGATGCTACAAGGCAAAAGCGATGCTGTTCTGTCATTTTTTCATCTCAGTTTTTCCAATAGTGAAAATAATCTATGCCATGCACTTCTGTCCTGAAAAGCAACTCCTGTTCTGCCAAATCCACAGGAGTCAAATGGACTGGTAGAACTTCTCTGCTTGCCCTAAGATCTGCATGGCTGAAGAGACCTGTATCTTCTCTTAACTGTGTGCACTACCCTCTCTCCTTGGAACAGCTGTAGATTCCTCAGGAAGGAAGGAAGGAAGAGGGAGGATTTCCTCCTTCAGTAGCAAGCACAGGTATGGGAACGTGCACTTCCAGTAACAATGCTGGCAAAGCTGGTAAAATTATTATTAAAATACCTACTTCTAAAAAAACCCAGAATTAAACTTCTAGAAATGACTTCCTCAAGAAGTTCCTCAAAATTCAGCTGGAATGATCCATGCCTTCAGCTACAGTCTGTGCAAACTAAACTGTACTACTTTTACACATACTAATGAAGATCCTGCACACTAAATAACAGGTGACCTTTTCCTTCCTAAAGCAATGATGCCATTAAAATTATCTGTTGTACAAACTGAACACACAGAGTGCAAAAACTTCACACTGCCTTAAATGCAAGTGCTTTATGCCAAAGTATGCCAGTTTCAAAAGCAAGCATGCAAAGCACACATTTCATATGAGCACAATAAAATGCAGTAACTCTGTTTAATATACATCTGAATAAGGAATATGGAATATCTGAATAATGAATAAGGAATATGTCTGCAATACACACTGAGGAGAGTGCAAAAATGAACCACCATCTTTACACACGAAGTCCCTACACACATGGGGAAACCACAGACATAATACAACTCCAAAATACAGTTTCATTTTTTGTTTCAAACAATTAAATTCACCTGTTTTAACTGACTTCTTCTCTTTGATAGAAGAATAATATTTTCATTAAGAGCATCCCAGTCTTTAGCTTCGTAACACATTTTCACTATGGCAACTAAGATTCGGGATGTGGACACCATGTCAGAAGCCTGTAACAAACCAAGAGTGTGTTAGAGACAGGATCAACAACCTGCAGCCTTCCAGCACAAAAAATCTTTCTGGCTGGTCTCACTAATTTGCTTTTTAAAGAAAAGAAAGGCTGATACTCCAAGGATACTCCAAGTCCCTTGACTTTAACCCAGTGGAACGTGAGGTGTGTAGTACATCCCAGCATCACCACGCACTACTCACCGTCCGTGTTTGTTTTTCCAGGGAGAGAAGGTTTTCAATGACTTCTTGCAATCTTCCTTCCTAATAAGACAGGCAAACAATTATCTCAGTGAGTTCAAAACACAATTCTGTTTAAACTGAGAGTAAATAAATAAAAATACAGACCAGCCTGTACACTATTTTTTTTCCCTTAAAAAATGCATGCACAGCACTTACTTTAAATACATGGTTCTACACAGAGATAAAACTGGAGAGGTACCAGTTTCATTTTCACACAACACATGCTCTAAGTTGTCTACCTTGGGAGAGAAACCTGGCAAGTTTCAGACAGGTTTGGTGAGCTCACGTTCACTGAGCTCCATGGAAAACTCATTTCTTCTCTGGCCAAAACAGAGTTTTCAGTGAGATCAGATATGCAATTAAATACCTTGGCCAAAAAAAAAACCTTCTCCTATTACTTTCACCCATATTCATATCTTAATTACAGTGTATTACACAAAGCATTAATTACAAGCTTTACAGGCTACACATGGAATTCTAATAGTTCTGGTTTTGGAGAAGTTTTGAGAACTGTATTTGCCTTTGTTTGGAGGAGTGTAAGATACCACAATGTACTTTTAGTCCTAAGTCACAAATATCTAGTTTAAAAAAAGTTAATATGGGTGAGTTTTTAACAGCCCACGGCAATGGTGGGGCTCCAAAAAAAACTTAGAAACAAGAAACAAAAAATGGTTAGAAAATTAGTAACAAACCAAAGAAAATGAAAGTTGTTTAGAAAAATATCCCAGCTGAAATATTTTAGACTACATACAATGGTTTGTCAAGGATGTGCTCTTACTGCCACAGAGTTTATACATTTTGCACAATGAAACATGGCCATGGTGTCCATTCCTTTGCAGAGCTGTGCCTGTGGGATAAAATCCCTGTGCCCGCTCTCCATATAATAATCTTAAATAATCTAAGATGTAATTTATTTATCTTAAGGCTACTGCCTTCAGAATTGTACAACATGTGTGTCCTTCACAATGAGATACGTGGATCAAGTAGAGCATTTGCAGCATGTAAAATGTCAGATGCCATCCTACTGTGCCAAAAATGACAGCAACAACAGAGAACCTGTGGCTGCCCTACCCCGGGAAGTGTTCAAGGCCCACCTGGACTAGTGGAAGCTGCCCCTGCCCACAGCAGCGGGTGGAATGAGATGAGATTTAGGCCTCTTCCAACCCAAACCATTCTGGGATTCTATGGTTCTGTCTTTTCTGCGATCTGAGCTGTACAAGAATCTCCAGGCCCCAGAACTTTTCTATAAAACACCGATGCTGCATCACTATGAACCCTGTGGAACACACCCTGCGGTCACCCAGGGCGTGCGCACAGCGTTGTTTACTGAGCCCAAGGAGGCAGAGCCAGCCCCAGAGCCCGTCCTGGCTCTGCGCCTCCATTCCAGCTCCCCGGAGCTCGCATGTAACCGAGTTTAGGGATGCCCAGCGCTGCCTGTCCAATCTGACCCGGGACCTGTTACACGAAGGCAGCTCTGGCACATAGAGCCCCGGGGTGAACAAGCAATTCCGGGGAAGAGCCATGGCCCTTGCGGTGGACCGAGGCCCTCTGGTCTCACCCGCGAGGCTGCGCCCCGAAACCTCGTCCCGTCTCAAAATCACAGATTAGGCTGAGTTGGACGGAACCCAAAGAATCATTGAGTCCATCTCCTGGCCTTGGTTCTGCACAGGACATCCCTAAGAATCCATGTATCTGAGAGTGCTGTCCAAACATCCCATGAGCTCTGGCAGCGTTGGGGCCGTGATCACTGCCTTGGAGAGCAGTTTCAGTGCTCGGCCACCAACCTCCCTCCTGCTCACCCTTCCACACAGCCCTGAAACGGCGGAGCCGTTCACTCCTTCCCCTCCTCAGCACGGCACGGAGAGGCCGTGACCGGACCCGCACCGGGGAGCAAGATGCGGCCATGGCTCGCTCCGCGCCGCCTCCACGCGCGGCCTAGCGCGCCATGACTCAGCCCGTCCGCCCCGCCAGGCTTCTCTCCCG
>NW_005054395.1:2523439-2528106 GCF_000277835.1 Geospiza fortis | reverse complement strand
AGGCACTGCCGTGGACAGCCCCGGCCGCCCCAGGATCCGCAAGGGGGAGGTGCCATCTGTGCGGGGACCCTACGGCCCCTCTGAGGGGAGCGGGACCGCGATCAACCCTTTTGAGGGGATCTGCCCCTCAACCCACCCTTCTGAGGGGATCTGCCCTTCAACCCTCTCCTCTGAGGGCATCTGCTCCTCAGCCCGCTACTCTGAGGGCATCTCCCCCTCAAACAGCCCTTCTGAAGGGATCTGCCCTTCAGCCCTCTCCTCTGAGAGGATCTACCCTTCAACCCGCCCCTCTGAGGGCATCTGCCCTTCAGTCCTTTCCTCTGAGGGGATCTGCCCCTCAACCCGCTCCTCTGAGGGGATCTGCCCTTCAACCCTCTCCTCTGTGGGGATCTGCCCTTCAGCCCGCCCCTCTGAGGGCATCTGCCCCTCAAACCGCCCCTCTGAAGGCATCTGCCCTTCAACCGTCTCCTCTGAGGGGATCTGCCCTTCAGCCCGCCCCTCTGAGGGCATCTGCCCTTCAACCGTCTCCTCTGAGGGGTTCTGCCGCTCAACCTGCTACTCTGAGGGCATCTGCCCTTCAACCCCCTCCTCAGATGTACCACTGAACCCGCTTCTCTGCGGGGACCCGTCCCGCCCACGGCCCTTCTGAGGGGACCGGGACCGCGATCAAACCTGAGGGGATCTGCTCAGAAGGTGGATCCCGCACCTGCTCCTCTGAGGGGTTCCTCCCTCAATTTGCCCCTCTCAAGGGGCCTGGACCGTGAGGTTCCCTTATGAATAGATCTGCCCCTCAATCCGCACCTCTGAGCCCCAGTGTGGCGGGGGACTCCCCGGCACCCAGGAAGGGCAGCTGTGAGTTGGTGCCACATGTGGCAGTGACATCTCCTGGAGTGCAGTCACGGCCCCGCAGTGTGCCCCTCAGCACGGTCACGAGGGGACACAGCTCCCACAGGCACGGTGTTGCTCGGAGCTGGGGGGGTGAGGCAGGAGGATGGTGGGTTTGTGTTCTCCCACATTTGGGGACAGCCAGGCCATGTGGGCACATCTCAGGTGTGGCCACAGTGGAGCACTCTGGGTTCTGTAGCTGCTGATTTCACCTTGGGGATTTCACTGTATCTCATTCCAGCCCTGATTCTTTTAATGATCTAGCCTTGCTGGAGAGGTGGAGGAAAGGTAGGACACACCGTGGGTTTTAAGGGCACAAGGATCCTGATCTAGACAGTGTTGTACCATCAATGTGTTTGAAAAGTTGTGAGATGTTGGTGCAACGCCTTGCGTGCAGGTTGCCATCATCTCCCAGCACAATTTCTTACAGTATAGAAGTTTCATTCTCTGGGGAAATCCAGAAAAACTCCCTCGTGTGCAAGCAAACACCTCAAATACTTGGGGAACACTCTGAATCAGAATCACAGAATGGTTTAGGTTGGAAGGGACTTTAGGATCACCTAGTTCCAACCACTGGTTGGAATGGTATTTGGTATTTGGATGGTATTTAGAGAAGTTACCACAAAATTACATTTTGTGCTATGTTACTTTCAGATCATACTGTACACAGACCAACATGTTAACGTGGCAAAGGGGTATTTGAGATAATTGGTTTAAATCTTTTGTTGACAGAATTAAGACTGAGTTCTTACATCTGCTGCACTGGTGTAAATTCAGAGTAATTCAATTAAGAGAATACAGAGCTCCAGTACTGTATATTTGCAACTGTGTCTGATACATGCCTTCCAATTAGCACAGCACAGATCATGAGCTTTGAATCACTTTCTGTTTGAACACAAACTTGATTTGAAAAATCTGCCAACAGAATTTATCCATTATCCTTAATCATTTTTACTTAATTTCAGTTGACTTAGGTACTGAAAATATATGCATGTATCACACAGAGCGTATCAGTTGTTCTTCCTTAACTCTGGTCATTTACAAATTTTTACAGAGCTTTTATTTTTACAATCTCATTCTTTTAGCTCATGTAATATTAGTATATTTTTACAGGTGATGGATTGGGAGCGATGGCTTCCAGAGAGGTTAAAAGTCACATGCTAATCTAATTGAACACAGTCCCATACACAGTAATTTGGTTCAGACAAGTGAGTGAAAGGGGAAGAAAATAAATGCCTTTTGCAATTGCTGTTTTTCTTTACCTGCATGGGTACACAGGAAAGGAGGAGGCGGCTGTTGCCACCAATACAGAATCCCTGAGTAGCTAAAAAGAAACTAAATTTTTATTCAAAAGTCCTCAGTGAAACACCCAAACAGCTTGGCTCTAACTGTCTCTTACTCTGAAGTGACACTTTGCTGACACAAGTCCATCTGGAGTTCATACTCAGCATAATTTAACATATGGGCATTTTCCCCCCAGGTCAGAAATGAACAATGAGTGAAAAATGTCTCATTTTCACAACAGAGCATCAAGAGCATGTTGCAGAGGTAAGACTAAAAATTTCTGCCAATTCATGGGAATCAAAACCCAAAACTGAGGCAGGAAAGGCTCTCCTGGCTTGTGGGAGCTGGAAGTTTTGTGTCTCAGCATGTCCCCTGGGAAGCATTTGGGGAGTGTGCTTTGGAAAGAGTCTGGGCACTCCCAGCAGGGAGTTGTAAGGGATATCCTTGGGGTCACTGCTTTCCCCAAGACTGAAGAATGTTTTGCTGCAGGTATGGGAATTAGTCTTGGTTTCCATTTTGAGCACATTCTGTATTTGACACACTGCATTCTGCAATCTTTGTTAATGTACTCAGAGCTGTAAGGTTTGCTTTATGCTGAAATCATGTGATAGGTGATAAACTAGTTTAAGTCTTTCTCCTGGTTTTATTGAAATCAGTGTCCTTGCCTATAGCTGGGTAGCACCAAGGCCCCATGCCAAGTTCAGGTTCTTTTACAATGTGTTTCAGCTGAAACCAGAAATATTGTTCCCAGTGGAAGAAACCACTAAAAAAGCACTTAAAACTGAAGAATGCTTTAGATCTGAATGAGGATTGCCTCTCATCTGTGGGTAATACCACAGAATCACAGAACTGTTATGGTTGAAAAGACTTCTAAGATCATCAAATCCAACTTGTCAGCTCAGCACCACCACTATGTTCACCACTAAACCGTGTCCCCAGGTGCCACATCCAAACAACTTTTTTTGGACAGTTCTGGGGATGGTGACTCCACCACCTCCCTAGACAGCCTGTTCCAATGCTTCACAACCCTGTGAAGAAATTTTTCCAATGTCCAATCTAAACCCTGGCATTGCTTGAGGCCATTTCCTCTCCTCACTTGTTCCCTGGGAGAAGAGCCCGACCCCCACCCCAGATTGGCCCCTCCTGCCAGGGAGTTGTGGAGAACCAGAATGTTCCCCCTGAACCTCCTTTTCTCCAGGCTCCAGCTCCCTCAGCCACCCCTGGGGCTCCAGGTTTCCCCAGCTCCATTCCCTTCTCTGGACACACTCCAGCATCTCAACGTCCTTCCTGCAGTGAGATATCACAAGGTATTGCCTTGGTTTTGCTATTTTGCTTGGAATTCCAGGAACATACGGTACCAATATTATGAATTACAGCCACAGTTTCCATATTTATAAATGGCTGTGTCAGATTTGAGACAGAAGTCTCATTAAACACATTGTTCATACCTCAGTTGAAAATCCAGACTGTTAATAGAGCTCTCAGATTTTTTATTTCTTTGTGTAGGTGTTTGCACTTCCCTGGGAAGGCAGGGATGTGAAATATTGGGCCATTATTGCAAGGGGCTGGCAAACAGACATTGTTGGCTCCAGGAGATGGCACTGTGTCCTCTGGGCTGAGAATTATACCCACAGCTCTGAAATGTACATCCAGAACCAATGAAATTCTGAGGGGCTTTTGCTCTTTCTTGTTATGAAACACACATTTCATTGTAGACCTAAATTCCTCTTTAACTGTCCCAAATACAGTATTTCATCACTTTTATTTTTTTGCAAATAACTGCTATGTAAGTGCAGATGTATATTTTACCATTATCTGTGCAGTGTCTTGTGCATTGCTCTTACAGTGCTTCTCTGCAATCCAGTGAGTGGCTTTATAGCCACTGGGAGAACAGGAGAAACAGCAGGATGAGCATTTTAAACATGAAATGCTGAGGTTGTGTAACAGTTCGGGGTTCCCAGGTAGTTTCAGCATTGGGTTCCTCTGCATTTCAAGTTGTAACTTAATGATGGGTAAATTTCTCTGAAAAACACAATCCCCAAGCATATTAAAAAACTATTTCACTAACAAATTCCTCATTAAAGGAGGGGGGGAGACCTCCTAAAACGGTTCTGGCTTTACAGTTCAGCTAGGAGGGAGGCGTTTTTTAACTGAACTTTCTGCATGTCATTTGTAAGGTAAAAACCGATATGAAAAAAGGGGTTTATTTGTGCTGCAAAATGTGCTGGCCGATAGCGGAGGGTTGACCAGAAGGGAAATGGGTGAGGCCTCCACATCCTGTGTATGTCCGCACCGAGCCCACGCTGTCCTTTCCTTTCCTTTTGTACCCGAGGCTCACGGGCTCGCCGCTCCTGCACCGGGTGTAAATGCTCTGCAAGGTGCCTTGTCACGAGTAGGGCAATAAACTTCCAAAACCCGAGAAGTCTTCAGGGCAGAATTAACTGAAATCGCGAATTCTTGGGGCTCAGCGCTGCCGGTGTCCCCTTGCCGGGGGGCGC
>NW_005054395.1:2522751-2523152 GCF_000277835.1 Geospiza fortis | reverse complement strand
CCACATTTTCGGCTCGTTTGTTCTTTTCGCCGCCCCAGGCATGTCTTGACACAGCCGCGAGAGAGCTCGGCATTTCCATGCACTTCCGACGGATGTCTTCGGCTGGGGCGAGAGCGGTGGGGGTTTGAGACTTTGTAGCGTATCTCGGTGCGAGCGTCTGTGAGATTCCCATGGTCGCAGTGTGAAGGAGGAAGAACTGGGAGAAAGAAGCGGTTGTGGTGGTTTCTCTTCTTGCTGGGTCAGCCTTCCTGGATGGTCGCACTACTGTCTTGTGGACACATTGTCAAGCGCGCACAGAGAAAAGAGGCTTAATTCTTTCCCCCCGTGTTTGGTTTCCGTCGTGATCTCTGTGCAGAAATCACCACTTTTCTCCCAGTTCGCCGGTCCGCACTGAGCAGCAG
>NW_005054395.1:2521822-2522719 GCF_000277835.1 Geospiza fortis | reverse complement strand
ATGCCTCTGACAGTTGAAGAGGTAAGATCCGCGCTCGTACCGGAGAGGCTGTTCCTTACCGAGCCTTTTCTCTTGCAAGGCGAATTGAGGTTATATTTGTTTTGCTGAATATTTTTTCTTCGTGTAATGAACTTAGTCGGAGATGACTGGTTAGAGAGGAATGTTTTTATTGGAAAATATAGGAATCCTGCAGGAACGAAGGTAACTTAAGTATATCAAAAGCATTGTGTCATCAAAATATTTATTATAAAGATTTTCCAACCAGACTTTTAAGAGGAATTTCATGCATATTTGCAAGGGAATGTTTTGTGCTGAAATTTCTATCTGATAAAGCGTTTGTCCAAAAACCAGATTCTAAACATATTTCACCTTTACTTAAAATACCCTCGCAGCTGAACATGGCCTGAAACTCCAGTACAGGTAGGGAAGAGAGGTGATCATTTATTAGTAAAACTTTTGCCATTTAAAGAAGTCGTTGAAAGTCAAACAGCTCTTTGTCGGTGTTCTGAACTCTGTGTTAGGAACATTATGTTTTTATTTATCTGCAGGCATCCCACCTGCCCACTGTTTTAATTAAGACAGTAATACCTACACGGAGTACACGTGCTCCGGAGTTACTGGTGCTCATGGAGTGTTTATGGGTGCAATTAGGTGCCCAAAGGCCTGATGGCGTTTGGAAAGGAGATGGTGCTTTATGGTTTCGTGTCCTGCAAGTACAAAAAAACTTCGGTGTTGTCTTATTTGGCCATTTCTGCTGCGGATTTGGCATCGCGAGGGGGAGCGAGCCCTCTCTGAGCGCGCATTTTGCGCCGAGCTGCGCGCAAAGTTCCGCTGGTCCCGCGGGCGGCGGTGGGGCCGCCAGGGGGCGCCCCCCCACGGCCCCGCTCCGACCGTGCC
>NW_005054395.1:2443147-2521628 GCF_000277835.1 Geospiza fortis | reverse complement strand
TCCGCTCCGACCGTGCCACGGCCCCGCCACAGCCCCGCTCCGACCCCGCCACGGCCCCGCCGGAGGGTCCCAGCCGAGGGTCCCGGGCGGAGCGCCCCAATTCGCTCATTAATCCGCTAATTAATGTATACATTTGTTCTTTGGCTCCATCCAGGCGAGTGTTTTGCCGCACAGTTTTATTTTCCCCAGTATGTGTGCAGAAGTCCTCGCGGGTGTGACAGAGTAGTTCTCTCAATGGGTTTTTTGTCCGTATCTTCAGATTTGGCAAATTAACAGTTCTCTAAAAGTCAGAATTGGAACTGCCAAATATTTACTTCAGGCTGCTCAGGAAATTCCTTTTGCTGGGAGCAAGAGCTAAAACCACCATATACATGAAGTTACATAGACATACGTTTAATTCTAGCATATTTCCATCCAAGTTATATCATATGCTGTGATATTGGATGGCATTTTTCTTTTAATACATAATTTTCTTTGTTTATTGCATTACTCTAATGTAGACAACATTTTATCCAAGCCAGTTCCTGATGTCCTTAGACTAGCACACTTAGTTAATAACAGTTCATTGTATCATCAGAAGGGAGCAGATCTAATTTATTTTGAAACATTATTGTTAAACAAGATTTCCAGATGCAGAAAAGTTCAAAAATCTTCCAAAACAGGAATGGTTGATTCATGATGAGGCAGAAGGCAATGGTGGATGTCATTTGTTTTCTAGAATGTTAACAGAATTAGTAAAGATACTCGATTTTGTAGTTTCTCTTATGTTGAATCATCCATTATTTAATCCAAGCACAGTAGCTGAGATGCCTGAATGAGGAACCTAGAACATGTCTGATGTTTAGCCTCAATTTAATTATTATAAAATGAACCAGTACAAAACTTTAAAATTAGCAAATACCTTATTTTTCTTACAGTATTTGAGCACTAAAGAAGTCCCATACTGTATTTCTCATTGTGGTTCATCTTTGTGACATTTCTTGCAGTCTCAGGAAGGTGGTGTTATCTTATTTTTACCCTCAGTTGCACATTAACTACCAACACAGTGGGATTTTTTGCCATCTGTGTAGAACAAGGTGCTGCATTGTGCAGTTGTCAGGAGAATATCATGGGGCAATGCTCACCCTTCAAAAGACAGGATCATTTTGGTTCTAAGAGGCCCAAACTGCTTTCTGCAGGGTGCCAAGTCACTCTGAAGTTCAGTGGGCTCAGGGGGAAAGGCAGATCCCACAGGAGCTGCAATGTCCTGCACACTCAGGGTGCTGGGCGCTGGTGTGCAGTGGCACTTGGGGACCTGACCTGCAGGGACACCACTGGCAGTTAAGCACCCAAGAATCTTTGAGGTCCTGTCTCAACAGGTGTGGGGAAAATGCAGTTCTTTCTTATACAACAGCATGGTTTCCCTTTTTCTGCTATTTCTCTTACGTAGACTTAAGAAACTCTAGTTTTTCTGTTGTTTGGATGTTCTGCCTTTCAGCCTCTGCACTTTATGCATCCATCCAAAAGCACTTCCTTGGGCAGCTTTCTTTTTTTAGCACTGCCTTGCCAGTTATCCATCCATAGAAGTCTCACAACATGAATGAGAAAGAAGTATGTCCTTAATTTGTGATGGTGTCACCAAACACCAGAGTGGTCTCCATATCATTCCTGTGAAAATAATCTGGCACAGGCAGGAAGATTAAGTGTTAGCTCTGTCAGCCAAGCACCTGTATCCAATCTTCTGTAGTCAGATTTTGTGTGTAATGTGAAAAAATGTGCAGTAAAGAGTTGTGTAATGTCCAGGCAAGTAATTGGAAGTCGTGACCTCGCCTGTAAATACCTGTGCAGGCAGCAGTGGAGGAGTTCGTGCTGCTCTGGCTGACTATCACCACCTAAATTTATCTCTAGAGAAGAGTTAAAAACTGAGACATGTCAGTGGAACAGCAGCACTGTCTCCAGGTTTAAAGAGTTTCTGGCACTGTTGCGGATAGGAAATTCCTTCATTAGCTACAGCAGATCCTGTTCCTGAGGCGTTCTTTCCTTGATGCCCTTATTAGATAAGATACCCAAATATTTATAGGAGGTTTGTTTATCTACCTGTCTGCTTGGAAGCCAAATGCTTTCTTGCAAAGAAAACATCTCCTAGGAAATGCTGTTTGCTGCAGACTGAACTCTTGTGGTGTATTTTGAGCCAGGATACAGGAGCTGGAGATGCACATTTGTTCCTTGTCCATGAGCACCAGGAAAGATGGGTTGTTCCAAGAGTTCTTGCTGAGGTGCAGTGGCACCACACTACAGTTCTTATTCAAAGCTGAGCCTTCCTCAGTAAATTGAATTTTTGACAGCTGTTTAGGTCTGTTACGTGTGCATAGTCACAAGCTGCCTGATCAGCTTTAAAATATTTTGAGAAAGGATGCACCGTGTTGACTGCTAAGCAAAATAATAACATCTGCTGTAAGAACTTTGCAAATAAGGTCAGGATGGGACTGTTGGTTGACAAAACCAATATGATTGCCAATGAGAAGTCATTCTTTACCTCATTTATGGTACTTTTGGCAAATTGAATCCATTTGTTAAAATTGAGACCTTTTAAATTAGAATAAGCCCTTTTCTTGCATTAGTACATAAAGCAAGTGAAATCTGTTCCAGCAATTCCACAGGATATGTTACCAGTCTTCATTCCAGCTGCAATTAATAAATAAGCCTGCTGCTTGGTTATTTTTCCCCTTGCATTTTCATGTGTTAGTTCATTCTTACAAATAGCTTGTTACATCATATGAGAGAATATTATAATAGGCTGCATTGTGGGTTTTAAATATCATCAGTAAAAAAAACACATTCCCAAGGAAGTGAAAAGAACACCAAGCAATTGAAAAGAGCAGAGATGCTAAAAAATTCTCAGGCTTGGAGCTCATTGCAATCAGAATTCCACAAGTTTTCAAAGGAAGGATTACATGGGTTTGTGCTTTAGAGATACCTATATCTGAAAATGTAAACCAAATGTGATAGGTTAGTGTGGTACTGAACTCTTCTGCAAGAGGCAAAGTACAGTGAAATTCTTGATTTGTGAGCACAGTGATTATTCTTTAGGGAAATAGATGGAAAGACATTTTTGCTGGATCCTGTTGAAAATTTAGTTGCTATAAAATGCTATGAGTGATGTGAAGCTGGGTTGTGTAAATTTGAAAGCTGAACATCAAATAAACTACTAACTAAAGGAGTCATAGGGTTTTTTCCTTGGAAACAGGGATGGCCATTAAGGTTTCTGTTAGTTTTGAACTGTCTGTGCATGGCCAGTACCTAAAGTCCTGACAGGTTTTTCTTTCCTTTGTTCTTTATTTCAACCAAGATTATCTCTGCTGAGGCTGGTGGAATCACTCCCACTCTGTGTTTTAAATAAAAGTCAAGTTGAATCTATGGGGAGCACTGCCTGCATGAGGTGTGGAGGAACAGCTGTATTGTCATGAATACAAACAAGCAGAGACCTGCAAAATGTCTGTAAATGCAGATCATGGTTTTTCAACAAAAAGTCCTTTCAACATTAACAAATTCTGGTTTTAGAGGTGCTATCCTTGCTGCTCTATAAAAATATCCATTGTTTAGTTCTTGTTTCAAACATTACGAATTCTCCCAGTGTGGATTATTTACATAAAATTATTTCAACAACATCTGTGTAAACAGCATTCGTATCCTCTGAATCTTGTGTACACTTCTTCTTTAGAAGATTTCATTGTCTCCCATTTTGTGTACAAAGGGTACATGTTATAACATGTTTTATTCAGACAGATTTAAAGCTCATTCAAAGCATATGAGAAAGGGTTGTTATGCCCTGAGAGTCAGCAGGTGTTACAATATTTGGACATAACTATGTGTATGTAGGACAGCAAAGCCTTTAGTTGGGTATAAAGTGTAAAATAATTTTTTTAAGTACAGCGATCTGCTGCAGGGCACACTACATCTACTCATCCTGCAAGCAGATAGATTAAATAATGGTCAACTCCGGCCATTTTCTTAATTTTCCAGCTATAGCCACAGAACATATTTTCAGGAATATATAAATGAATGGAACACTTCTAAAAGCAGTATGTTGGTCATAAGCAAGAGGACTATAAACAAACTTAAGCTGAAGTCATCTTATCAAATTTCATTAATTTTAATTACTTGTAAATGAAATTATACCTGGACCGTGTCATGTCCATGACCTCTGTAGAAAATGTTTATCTGGCATTTTTGAGCTGAGGTTGCCCAGCAAAAACAGAGGCTTATTGTGCTATTTAAGCCTCTGTTTTAATTTTTTAATTTAAGCTACCAACAGCTCTAATGCATCTCACACCAATTCCTTTACAAAATACTGAATTGCTGTGAAACATGAAGGACCTTTTGCTGTAGTTAATCATTCTGCCAGGAGATGCCTTCTGAGAACATCAGCAGCCTCACCTGCCTTTTGCAGTTAATACAGTGGAGGCCCTGACACGTTTGTCTGAGGAGGATTCAGAGTTAATTATTGAGCTAGAAAACCTCTTTACACCCTTCTGAGCATGTTTTTACCCTTTAAAAGAATTTCTTATGTATGTCTCTTATCAGCAAAGGGGTTGGATGTGGTCTTTGGTGGGTGGTCATGTCTACTCTCCTCACAAGGCCTGTGCTGCACACAGTGTGACCTTAAATTCACCATAAATCTTATAGCCTGGGAAGATCATTGTGACAATAAAGGAGAGAAATCACCAGAAATTAACTCCTAGCACCAAGGAAGAATACCTATTCCGTTTTCTTTTGGTCCACAGTCTAGTTGCAAGAAGGAACAGATGAAAGTGAGAGCTGGTTTTTAGCATGGGAAAAAATAAACACCTTGCTTTGGTTTGACCCTCTTACATTAGTTGTGGTCAGCTGTAAAAGTACAGCAATGCAGAGCAGATGTCAAACCTTCACTGATTTCCACTGCAAATAGAAATCCAGAAATATGCAGTTTTCCCCCTTACTCCTGTTTTCACATTTCAGTAGAACTCTGTGAAAGAAACAAGACAATCTTTGTTCTGCAGACTTCAGTGTAAATCATTAAAAAAAACTTTCAGTGGAAAAGATTAGATATTACCCAAGGAACATCAGACTTTAACATCCTTCTCTCTGTCTCTCTTCTTCTGTCTTTCCTTGTCAACACTTGTTTTCTCCAAGGTGTCTATATAAATGTATATATATATATATAGTGAAAAGTACCACACATCTGATTTGAGGGCTTTGTTAGCAAAGTGCAGGCCCAGTTTTGCCTTTCCCACAAAAGAAAATGCAGCCTGTTGGTGCTTTAGGACATTTTGTAGCTAGGGCACTCTACAGAGCCTTGATACTATCAAGAACTCCATGAGCTGTGTTTGTTTTTGAAGCATAATGTAGGTTTGGAAACAAAAGACCAGGGAGAGGAAAACACAGAATGTCAATACTGCCTTTTAAAACTTCGAGTTTTTTGGGTTCTTTTTATTTTTGGGGTGGACTTTGTCTTGCTGAGAACATGAAGTTCTTGTAAGAGTTGATGTTAATATTGAATGATCACCACTTTTGAAATTCTGACAACTTCGGTTCATGTACCTAATAATGAATGTAGATGTCAATATTGGTGTCTTGAAGTTTGATAGCTCTGATATATCAAAAACATTTTCCAATAGTCCAGTCTGTTTGATTTCTTCATTCTTCATAATTTTAAAGTTAGAAATTATATAACTATATAACTATAATAGTAACTAATATATATATAAGATATATATAATGTTATGTATGATATATATTGTATAATATATACTATATAAATATATAGAAATAATATGACTATACACATTTTCATATGCTTGACTGCATATATTATAAAAAATTCAGGTGATTAATAGTTCTGAAAGTCTGTAAAGCCCTTTAGATTAGAGGAAGACAAAGATTTTTGTACTAATTAGGAAAGGTTACAAATTATATTTTCCTTCATGAGTATTCATTTGAGTCTGATAGGCATTTGCATGTTAAAATCTGTCAGAGATCATGTTCTTGGGTACAAAATGCTGCCCAGTCAGACAGTGGAAAATCCATAGTTTATAACAATGATTCATTCACTGAATTCTTCTGTGTGACTGTGAACTGACAAATGTGTTCCCCAGGCTGTTCTTATAGAAGCAAGTCAGTTGTGGATGCTAAAATTCACTCAGGCATTGCATTTTGGCTGTCCAACCTAACACACAAGCAACCATTATATACTCTGAGGATGGATAACACACACATGCAAACCCTTGAATTTTCTCAGTCATTATGGGTAAGGAATAATCCTTTGTATCCTTATTAATGGAAAACTTACTTGGATTTTTTTTTCCACTGAGTTATAATTTTCCTCATATTTATCTTTATCTTCATGGGTTGATTGAGCATCTATCGTGATCAGCATCTCAGATTTAGTGAGACTTTATACCAAAATAAAGCAAATAATGACATTTCATGCAAATTTGCTGTGAGAGCCCTCCAGTGCAGCCTGAAGAACTCTCTGCAGGGATGTTGTGCATGTATTTAAGTGTAATTGCCAGTGTCTGCAGGCATCTAAAAAGCAAGGAGAAAGGTGCTCCCCAGGATTATTGACTGTGTTCAAAAAGGAGTGAAGAAAAGGTAATTGAGATTTCAAGTTGGATTAACAGATGGATTTACACTCTGTAGGTGGAAGAAACCAGACTTGAACTTCACCTGTGTTTATATATAATGCTTTTAGTCTAGGCTTAGTCTTGTTTATTTCCTTTTAAGTTCATAATTTCTTTCCAATTTTGGTTATAAGTGATCAGCCAATTTTGAATCCTTGGATATGTATCAAAAAGCTATTTTTAATTTTCTAAAGTACAATGCAGGGTGCTAAATTGTAGGAATGACATCTTAATGGCTCTTCTTGGGGAAAAAAATATGCATCTTCCATCTTTTTCTTGTTTGTGGTTAGAAAATGCTGAAGCAGTCTTGGGATCTATTGGTTTTGTACTTTTGCAGTTCCAAGGCTGGTTTTGCTGTGCACTCTCCGAGCCCCAGCACATCCATGACTTGCACACACACTTAATTTAAAGCACCAGGAGTCATGTGAGTCACAGGACGTGAATGTTTGTGGATTTAGTAAAAGTCTTCTTCATATGCTCTCCAGAAAAATCATGGTCTTTATTTAGGAGTTTTTACGGGTCTGTTCTAAGATTGGTCTTGCCCAAGTGATTTAGGAATACTTAGACTCTGTGGGAATTGTTTTCTGTGAGCATGCTGAGAATGCCCTATTTTCCATTTCATCACACTTCATGTCATCTTAGGTTTAATGTGTTGACCAATTAATGACTGTGTTCAGGTTTTTTTTCTGTAAAAATATTATTACAATGCATGACAAAATAATTGTGTGATAATGACTCTCCAGTGTGACACACACTGTTGCTCAAGTGCTTGATTAACAATCAGCCACTGATGACAAATACAACTAATTTTTGAATATATTTTCAGGTTTTTGCTCTCATTTAAAAAAAAAGTTATTAAAATAACCTTTTGTGCTAGTGGCACCTTCTTGCTTGAAAGCTTCCCAAAATACAGAAGCCTACCACAAACTAAAAAATTGTCTTTATCAGGAAGGCAAAGACAATGATAATTCTATTGAAGTTCTTACCCATGCCAAGCTTGCATCTCTCCTGGTCATATGTAGACGTTTTTAAATTCTATTGAAGTTCTTACCCATGCCATGCATCTCTCCTGGTCATATGTAGACTTTTTTTAATAGTCTCACTTGTTAGGTCCATTTGAACACTGGTCTGAGTATGTATAATCTTATCTTCTGAAAGATGCTTGACAAATTTATCCAGCTACTTCTCTGATTTTGTCAGGTTTTCTTCAAAAGTGCAAATTAGCTGACCTCTAGGTAATATTTTCATTTAATAAATTAATTGTACAATGACTTGCAATAAGCCAAAGGAAGAACATTAAATACACACGTGATTACAGTCTTAAATAACCTACCTGCTTCTTTTATGCCATAGACTTGATATAAAATTGATTTAAATCTTCCTTCAGTGGGACAGTTTTTATTTTGCTTCACTCTGTGTGAACAGAAAAACACTCAGTGGAAATTAGACCATAGTAATACCAATGAGTGCTGTCACTGATGTCAGAGAGACCAAGATTTCACCAAATATATGTGATAAAACACAGCATCTTTTTAGAACAGAAATGTTGAGAATTTAAATTCCATTTTAATTGCATGGTGTAAATCTGAAATAATTCCATTGACCTCAGGAGATCCATTACAGATTTATATCAGTCTGATCAAAAATGGACTTTAACCAATGGTTGTAAGCTAAAAGAAAATATAAATTTCTCAAATCTGTTGTTCTGAACAAGAAAGAGACCAAGCTGATGGCTCTAAATCTTTATTACTCTTGCCTAACCTAAATAACATTATCACCTGCTTAGATTAAGACCCCAGATTTGTGTCAAAACTCTAAAATGTCTGTGAGCCTACATTAAGTGAAATTCTTGCTGTCCTCACAGCACAGACTTCTGTTCCCTCCTTGCTCTCAATGTTCAGTCCTGGTTTTGCAGAGCCTTTGATTTCCTCTCCTTTCCC
Organism: Geospiza fortis; assembly: GCF_000277835.1. Lineage (NCBI taxonomy): Eukaryota > Metazoa > Chordata > Aves > Passeriformes > Thraupidae > Geospiza > Geospiza fortis. The sequence continues at coordinate 2,513,050 of NW_005054395.1, read as the reverse complement.
CACTTTGAGCCCTCGGTCCCTGGGAAGTGAGGAAGCCTCTGCAGCCCCAGCGGGCCTGGGGCCAGCTGGCAAAAAGCTGCTGCTCCTGCTTGGCCTGGGCTTTGCAGGGCATAAGGAACTGCCCAGCAGTTGGAACAATTGATAATTCAGCTCCCTCTTGAGCACTCAGCTCGGGTTGAATCCCAGTGTTCCTGCAGTTACCATGGCCCTTTCTCCCAGAATGAAGCTAAAGAGAGCACCAAGTTCCAAAATTTCTCCAATGTCTCAGAGGGTTACTAAGTTTATTTGCATTTCTACACCAATTGCTATTCAGTTAAGCCCATTATTTTTGTTTCTTTTTCTTTTTTTCTTTTTTCTTTTTTTCTCCTCAGGGATGATTCAGTATAAAAACATGTCTGTGTATATTAAGGGGATTCTGTTGTACATTTGGGATATGTTGGGATTTTTCCCCCATTAACTTCAGTGGAAACAGAATAAAGCCTAAATAGGGATTTTGTTGGTTTTGCTGTTAATTTGTTCTCCACAGATATGCTATAGCTTATTTTCTCCACTATCTCTGCTTTTTTTTCATGTCTGAACTTGAACTTGCTTGGAGTCAAGTGATGCCAAACTTCTAAATCTGTTCTGAGGGAGTTTGAGATGAGGCGAACAGCAATGAGTGGAAATGTTATGTCATAGTAACAAATGCCTATGGATTAGTTAGTTTATTTCCAGGACCTCATGGGCTATACATTGCTATTTATAATTTAACTTTCTCAAGCAGCCACGACTGTGTTTATGTTGCCATGGTGTTCCTTGCCATACTTGAGGGTGGATAGTAAATGCTATAATTGAAAATTGATACTCCCACTGAATTAAGGGTAACAGGTGGTTATGTTTTTATTTAATCATGCTGCAAGCATATTACAAGTTAAATGTAGATACCTTTACTCCTGCCTCTTTGCCAAGACATTTTCAGACATGCCACTTTGTCTTCAATGGCCAGGAGTGGAGTAAACAACATGAGTGATGTGTCTTGTGACAGGCCAAGGAATGTCAGTGGCCATCAATGAGCATCCTCCACCTCAGACTCAGAAATAAATGTTCTTCTGCAGGAGGGAAGGAGCTGCTCTGGTGCACGGGGCCAAGTCTCTGTCTCACCCCACCCTGGGGACTGAGCTCTGGGTAAAGCTCTGCTTCCTGACCAGCATCTGAGGAGCAGCCATTGCTGTTTGCTCGTGATCTCCACACATTGGCCCTTTACCTCATCTCAACTCTTCATTTCCTTCTGTTTTCCACCAAAGTTTTCCACATTTTCCATGTGGGCAAGACACATCCTACTATCACAACTGTTCCAAGCATCCCCCTCTCATGACCATAAGAATAGCTTTTGATTAAATTTTGTCAACTCCAATAGAATCAGTTAAATGGTATATAATTTAACTGATTCTATAATACATAACACATTAATCTATAATTATCTATAACAATATACATTATTATAATATACATTAATATATACTATATTATTATATAGTATATAATAATATATTATATATTTATAATATATAAATACATGTTTTCACATATGAATATGTACATATTTTTCCATTATTCAGAGTAAAAAGACAGAAACACACAGACACTATCCTAAATTATTCTTAACATTTAGGTGGGGGGGTTGTATATTTTTCTCCCTAAAATATTCTAAGATGTGAAAATTAAATAATTCAAAATAATTTCACGCTCTGTATTTACTGCAAAAAGCAATATGCCCAGGAGTATAAAGTAACCAGGTGCAAATACTTCAGTCAGGATAGTGTGGTTATTATCAAAGGCATTTATGAAATATGTGTTAATAGACCCATACCAAGGATGCCTAATTGGTGCCATTGTGTGAGCAGTGAAGTGCAGAGTGGAGCTGCTGCCTCAGTTCTGCACAGCAGTCTCCTGTTGAGGATTTTTTGTGCCGTTTTTAGAAGCAGCTGTCAGACTTTGGTCTTTATTAAGTTTGGCAAATTGGATCCTCCAATTTTTCCTATAGCTATAGGATAAAATGAATTTTCAAGAGCAGGAGATGTGTGCATACACAGAATTTTCTCTTTAACCCAGTTCAGTGTTGTTTCATGTTTCTCAATTTTCCTTTCACATTTTACCATTTTGTAAAGCAAAGCCAAACAAAATAGCTTTCATGGATGGTATGTTTTGTCATATTTTGGGTTTTAAGCTGGTTTACATTGGCTGGAAATGTCCATGTTATTTAAACCAGTGTCACTTGCTTTGTACACAAGACCAAGAGTCAGAGACTGTCTTAAAGCTTTGCAAGGAGGTCCTGAAGGCCTTTTACAAGCTCACAGCAACTGCATTCCTTTCCATGGGTTGTTATACTTAACATCTTTGTTTGCAGGCCTTTTCCACAATTTTGGAAGTTAGACTTGCAAATTAAGTGAGCTACTTCAGGCTTATGTTATAGGTAGCACTTGATTAAGTTTATTGTTACAGACATTCCCTAGGGCCACTCACAAACTTCCATGTAACAGTAAGTGTGCAGTAAAGCATTAGGCTTTGAAGTATTCATGCATATTTAATGGTAAGGGAAGGAGAGAACTCAGCATTGTAGCCAATTCAAACCTTTGACGAGAACAGTGAGTCAAGGAAAAAAAATTGAGTTTTCAAGATGGTTTTGATCAAAGGAAAATAAAAAAGCATTGCTGAAGGTGATTAATGTAGATGAGGAGATCATGTGTTTTAAGGACCATGTCTTGGATTCACAGATCTAATGGAAATTCAATATCCAGCTTGGGTTTTTCTTGGCCTTTCAGAGTTTTCCCAGCTCATCTGTCCATTCACCTCTTCCTGGAGATGTAGGACCTCTCCTTTCTTCTGGTGCTGATACTACATTTGAAAGTCCCAGAGTCCTTGTGTAAACCTGTGCCTTGGAGCTGCCTAAACCTCCTCTAAATAGATTTTGACCTGAGAAATAACTCCCTCTTCTAACCAGTGTTACCTGTGTGGGCACAAGAGCAAGTCTGGGGTCAAGCTGCTGCTTCAGCAAGGTCTTCATCAGCCACAAACCAGAATTTAGTCTTGAAGTTTCTGAAAGCTTTACCACTGTGCTTTACCAGGCTTCATTTTGTTGAGTTTATATCAGGTTATTCCACACTTTTCTTAAGCAGTTATCTATGAATATTCATTCTTAACAGTCACGATTCTCCGTGTGAAATTGTAGCATGAATTTTTATCTTGGTGTTGATGGGTGGTTCCTGATACTCCCTGCTCCTGTGCTGTGTTCATTCCTCTGGTGCCTTGCTTTTTAAATACAGGTTACACTGCAGTGAAAATGCTCTTGGTTTAAAATATTTTTTACCCATTTTGTCAGTTAAAAGAAAAGAAGTGAAAAGTAAGGGGAAAAGGAAGGATACAGAATTCATTTTTCAGAGAAAGGAATTTAAATAAGGTTTAAAGCAATAGAATTCACTTGCTCCATCAGGTGACATTTAAAAGTATTTTCCATTTTTTGGAAACTGGAAATATAAGGAATCCATGTAGGAAAAGAAATAAACTTGCTGATTAAATATTTTATCAAGCAATCACTGACATAAAAATAATGACAGAGCTGTTGAGGAACATTTTTGCCTGTCTTATCTTGCAAACCCTTCTTTTACTGTTGGACTTTTGACTCTTCCAGTCAAAAGTTTCAAAGCAAAAGGTCTTTTAGCTCTATCAACATTTCATCACCCCACTGATTTATGTGTGCAAATTGTTTGCATATGTCAGATTTAAACAAAAACTGTTTTGGAGGCACAGCAAACTTGGCAAGTTGACATATGAAGTTCACCTCAGTAAGTCAGCTGAAAATTTGGTTCCTTGTGTCCTTTCTGTAGCAAATTGGAGCACTGCATCTGCTTATGGTATTCTAGAAAACAGGGAAAGAAAAATTATATCATCAAAGTCTAAAAGGTGTAGAGCATCCATAGACTTTTTTACTATTTCTCATGCTTGCATATTGATGCTAGTTTAAAACAGTTTCTGAGGCTTCAAAGACTGATTATTTCTTCATATGTTGCATTTATAGATGGAATAACGAGTTGCTGGGTTTTTTTCCTGTTAAATCTTTAGCAATTTTTATAAACTCAAAAAATATGCAAACTCTTCTGTGAAAGGTTTCTTGACAGAAGCCAGCATTTCAGTGTATCTGTCTAATGAAGCTGCTCAGGGTATGGCTGTCATAAAAATGCAAAGCCCTGTGGGTGGCATAAAGCCATTCTGACATCCTGAGTATGGGATCCTTTTCAGGCAGACTCTGTACAACTCCACAAATTAATCATTACCTTGAGATAGGATAGCACTGGGATGTGCACTGCATTTTCATCAGAAGGAGAAATAACTCGCCCAGGATGGAAGACTCATGTCTTGTGTTCCCTTATTCCTGCACTGCCAGTAGGGGAGGTCTGGTTTCCTCTCAGCTGACCTTGTGAGATGTTTCTCTGTAATTTCACACTGCTCAGCCCTGGGGCTCAGCTGTACCTCTGTTTCAGAAGCAGAAGCAGTACCAGAGCTGGGTGGCACAGGCTAACCAGCAGGAAACTGGGAGCTCTTGGGTTCCTCTGTGTGTAGAAGACCAGGGTGAAGCCTAAATTTTCATCCCTGAACTCTTCCATCTGCAGTGCTGAGGTGACCCTGTAGTGAATTTGGGCTAAAGAATTTTAAGCTGGTGTCCCAGGTGTTCCTTCCCTCTAAGGTCAAGGAGATAAAGTTACTGAGCTTTTCATCTAATCAAGAGTTGCTCTCTGAGCCTTGCAGGCTGCAAGTGATCACTGTAACTGTATCCTCTATGTTCTCTCCTTTTTTCTCTTTGTACTCTCTGTAATATGCCTCCCACTCCCTCTTTTAAATCCCTTTTGTAGGAGGTTAATTTTGAAAATGTAGCTTTCCATCCTTGTTGAGTTCAAGTTATCTTAAGTTGCTACAACCATTGTTAATGACGAGTGGAACACTCAGACCCACCACAAATTCCTCTGGGACTTTACTGGTGCCCTCTCTCCAGCGCTAAAATATCTTTGTCTATTTATTTCACTTTGTATTGCACCTTGTAAACAATGATTTGTCTATGCAAGGACCTTCCTTGTGGGAAATTTGTTTCTTTGAGAACATGGGGAAATGTGCTCTCAGGCACATGGTGTGACCCTTGGGGGTGTCCTGTGCAGGGCTGAGTTGGACTTGATGATCCTGGTGGTCCCTTCCAACCCAGCATATTCTGTGATTCTGTGGCCTTGGCAAAATGGGCTTTTGATATTAAAGTGCCCGTTATCTGCTGGGTCTGCTCTGGCTGTGTACCTGCTGACCTCTTTAAACACAGATTAACACATGACTTCTCCTCACTAAAGCTGTCTTAAATTTCACTCTGTGTTTATGCATTCAAGCTGTGCTAGTCCCACACTTTTTTTTCTTTTTCTTGAGTAATAGGAGCCACTCTCATATGCTCTTTCTCAATTTTCTGTTCAATACATTGAATTGATGATAGCAAATGAAAAGCATATGAACAGCAAATTAATACAACTCCTGTCTTACTTGGTGAAAGTATAGAATTATAATTTAATCCCAACACCACATACTGAATTAATTGTAAATGCAAAGATTCAATCTTTAGAATACAACTGAGATTTTTTTTTACCTTGGCTATCTGCATTACTACATGTAAGCCCTAAACTTCAATAGAGGATTTTTGATTACTCTTTTTTTAATTCTTATTCCTTTAAACCATCAACTATTTGGGGACTTATTCTTAAAGACAATCACAGAGGTAGCAGTAATGCTAATAGTTAGGATTTCAGGCAGTTTATTAATATTTTTTGCAAGTAATATCAGTGCACCAGTATTTGCATATTATATTAGAAGTTGTTTTGCCAAGTGCTGGTTGGCAGGATGTCATGTTCCCTGGTTTTCATTTGGAGCTCTTCTGATTGTTTCATCTCTGAAAGGAGCTAATGTTTGCTTTATTTTAGATCCTAGCTCTTGCAGGATGCACAGCATCTAAACTAACAGGGTCCTGTACTCCAGGAGTGATTCCCCAATTTGTCACTGCCAGGAGCAAACACAGTCCTGATGCTGTTCCATCACCACAGCCCTGGTTCACGCCCAGCACACACAGAACCGTCCCTCTTGAAAACAGAGATCCATTTCTATGCCCCTGTTTAACTTTGATTTGTAGTTACATTTTCACTCTAACCTCCTCCCTGACTGTAAATCAGTACATGAGAAGCACATCACGTACACCATCTGCAGTCAAACATTTGATATGCTTGTAATTAATTGACAGCATTCCTATACATGCTGGTCAGCAAGATTAATGCCCTTCTCAGGTCCACTTCTACACAGTGAAGCCAGTGGGAGTTTCCTTTCTTTTGCACTAAGAATGCAAAAATATGAACCTGAGAGAGAATTCATTGAATGAGGAGCTGTGTGTGATGTGCAAGACAATTCTGTCCTGAACTGCACTCTGCAGAACTCTGCTGGCTTTAGGTAAAGTGCTTTGTCTTACTCTCCCACGAAGTACCGTAAGTCATTTTTTGCATATGACATTCACATTTATGTGTTCTTTAAACTGTGCTACCAGAGGACCAAATTATGTTAGAAAATTTAAACCGTTTCCTAATGACTCCTAATAAAATTGTAAACCTGATTATTTGCTGAATTATATATAATATGGACAAAAAGGCACAAGATGAAGCAATGTTTTTTTCTGGTCAGTAGATATCCAGGAGGAATGAGCCTGGCTTGGTAAGCCAGAACATTTTTCTGTTCTGGCACTTCTTGCTTTGCTGCCTCATCTTCTTCAGCAAGAGAGTTAATAATCAAAAATCCTCATGTGGCTCCTTGTTCTGGAACTACAAAATTGCATTGTCCTCTGTTGATATCTAAAATCCTGTCCTCCTCAGGATAAAAACGTGTTTTCCTGATCAGAAAATTGAAACATCCCATGACTACAAGTGCAGGAATCCTGGCAGCCCCAGTTGTGCTCCACATTTTATGAGCAATGACATCAGCAGACATTGGGACCTTTTTGTTTTGCTGCTTGTGCTCTCCTGTAGTGGCTGCAGTCCTGGAATTGATGGCCCGTGGAAGCTTTTGCTGCCAGGAATGGGGGAAATATGCAAATATAATAATCTTCTGAATCATCTTGTAGAAGGCATTGCTGTAGTCTGAGGCAGAGTTTTAAACCATCAAAACATGCAAATCACGTTTGTGTGAGTGACACAGTGAGGGTGTCCCTGTGCTTAAGTAGGGCATTACTCAAAATAGTACAATTCCAGCTTTCCATGGGAAAGTACTTTCTGTTCAGTGAGATGTTTTCTTTCTCTACCTAGTCATCAAAAACACCATCAATCCCATTTCCAGTGAGGCAAGCTTCTGTGGAATGTGACATTCTTTACTTCACTTACTTGATAAGAGCTGTAGACCTAGATTTGTACAGAATGCAACACATACTTTTTTAAAAAAATATTTCTTTATGCTTGTAAAAGGGCTTGTTCAGAAGAACTTGGCATCAAAAATTTGATTTCTGGCTAGATGCAAGAGAGGTCGATTCACTCTTTCTGTACTTTTTATGCACCTTAATGCTGAGAAGGAAATAGGAGTGAGTTTGTTGGAGTCATGATATAGAGTATATGGTTGGAAATAATTCAAAGGTAACCTCCTGTTGCTGCTCTTTGTGTCTGCTGAAGAAAAGAACATTATTACAGCAGACAACAGTCAGATCATATTTCAGAATTTATATATTACAGAAACAGAATGTACTGTGCACATTATAATCATGCTACCAATTTAGTGAATGTTTTTGCTGGAATTAACAACATAAATTAAAATCTATACAGGTTATAAGCATATTATTCACCCAGCTGCCTTCCTGGACCTTCAGACTTGATCTTCTTTCCTTTGCATGCATGGAATTGGTGCAGGTATCAAGAGTTTCATGCCAATAAATGAGGCTGCTGTCAAACAAGATCCAGTGAACAGAGGTGATGATACTTTTTCCCCCTTCAGTATCCCATAGTGTAATTGCACACAAATATATCATGGATCTAAAGAGAAGCTTTAAATCCTCATAGGTCACAGGAATGTGTGTGTGTCATTTTTCTGTTACTTTACATCACTTCAGTTTGTGTCCTGTAAAATAAAATATTTGAGCATTGCCGCTTATTCTTTCAGTTTCTATGAGCTTAACCTGTTAGGATGATCCACCAATTCAGTTTGAAGCACAAAATGGGGTGTATTTATGCAAGTATTAGTCCTGGTGTATGTGTCCTGATGGACATCAAATAAATAGTTTGGGTCCCAGAGGTTAAAAGGAATTTCAAGTGCTGCTTTAATGAGGACAGACAGGAATATCTTTTGATACCTTGTACTGAATTGAAGCAGTTGCCTATCTGATATACTTTATAGTGGTGCCCGCTCCGCTTCCATAATTATGGGCCTGTCAGCATTTCCATTACTAACCCCTATATTACAGCTGAAAATATCACTCCAGGATGAAGTTTTGTACAAAGCCTTTCAGCTGTGAACGAAGAAGCTTTCAAAATTAATTTTGCTGCTTCTCCAATTTAAAAAATGAAGTTTTGCTGTTGCTTGCTCTACCCTGTATTAATGTCTTGTTTTCAGAAAAAAAAACAACCCACAGGGTCAAAATACTGATGTTTGTTTCCTGTAGCATGAATATAACACATTGAAAAGATAAGAGCTGAAAGCTGAGTGCTTTTATTTAACCACAAAAAAAAGCACAAGCAGGAAAAAGCACATCTGCAAGCTGCCACTCTGAGCTCAGAGCCACCTCACTTCATTTTCACCTGTCTGCAAAGATTTCAGTAGCCTCTATTCTTTTGCAGAAATTCCAAAACAGCAGGGAAATTATAATTTTGGTATCAACGTAGACTGATTAAAAAATTGTTATTTAAGAGTTCAAGGGCACTTAGAATTAGGAGGCACTAGAACATACGTTGCCCATAAAATTTTGTTTTGCCTGCTTTTTGAATATATTTTTCATAAAACTGACTTCTGAAAAGGCTGGGTGTGGCTGGTGTGAACACCATGTTTTCACCATGTAATTTTTTGTCTCTTTTTCCACTAACTTACATCTCTGAAACTGTAACCAGTGTCTACTGTGGCTTTGAGTGATCCTTATCACTGAAGTGTCTGAATATTTACTAAATATTAATCAATTTATTTTCATTACACTTTGTAAATGGACAAGTTCTATAATTTTGCTGATGACAAAAGTCTGTATTGAGACAATAGTTGAAAATATTAACCTTTTTTGAGTATTTAAACTATTTATAATATTTTTATTTAAAGTATTTATGCTCTTGTTTGAGTATTTAACTCTTGGAGCTTGATTTTGCGGAGTGGAATTGGAAAAAGAGTTCTCATAGCCTTTAGCAGCTGGCAATCTGGTAAATATTTATTATTTCTCTGAACCAGATCTCTTGTGTCGAGTGGGGTACCCAGATGACGAGAAACAAGAGAATAGCAATTGCTTATGAAAAATTTGGGATGAAGTGGTTTGTTTTGTGTTACCTCCATTGCTCAAATGTCATCATTCCTCATCCTTCTGCATCACAGCCGGGCCCTGGGGCAGGCGATGCCCTGAGGACACACGCTCATGTGGAGTCCTCTCTTCATGTGAGTGACCTTGAGCTGCCACTGTTTGCCCTTCCCAGAATGTTTTTCAGCACTTCAGCAAATGGAGCAGAAGCCCTACGTAAAATCATCCACATTAGTATGCAACTGCCTCAGATAGGCAGAAAAAGTGGTACATGATTATTTAATTGTGCCAGTGTTTAGGTACCCAAGTGCATTTAGCTCCAATCAGACAGCCGTCCCTTTCCTAGCTCCTGACTGCCTGGCTTTACAAGCTGAGCAAGATTTCCTTAAGCATAGTTTTTGTTTGTCATTATCTTGGGGGATTTTGCAAACCTCTGAGAAAAAAAGAGCTTGACTATCATAGAATCACAGAATGGTTTGGGTTGGAAAGGACCTTTAAAGGTCATCTGGTCCCCACCCCTTGCCATGGGCAGGGCCATCATGTGATGTGTGATCGTCCTGCCTCATGTGAGCTGCTGGCTCTTATCACCAGTGCTGGAACCTTGGGATGCACTGCACAGGCTGCTGCACTTGAGATAATGGAAGTAATGGATAAAATGAGCATTTCAAATGTACACAGTGCCATATGAGAGAAGAGAATAAGCAATAGAAATAAGTCTGTGATAAAGAACATGAGAAACATATATCCTAAATATAGTAGGATCCGTGAGAGTGTGCAGTAAGAACAGAGTATTTTGATAATTCTTCTGGAAAGCCCTAAAAAGCTTCTTTGAGAATATGGAGCTGTATTTGCAAAGACTTAAATTTAAAGGTTTCCATTTAGCCAAGGGATTTTCATGCATAAGTATTTATGCAAAGACTACATGTCTGTTGAATTTCAAATCCCTTTCCTAGCTCCCTGTAGGCATAAGAGCCTTCCAAAGTAAAAAAAAAAAATCTGACATTTATTTCCAATACAATGAATCATTTTTATTTAATAATTGCTATTATTTTTACCAGCAACTGAAACATTCTGGAGCCATTTTCATTGTGGCTTTCTGAGCCTGAAGTAGACGCAGTAAAACATCATGCAATTAAAATTCAGTGGAGTTTTTAGCAGCAAGAGACGAATCTCTTGTACTGGCAGTTGTTAGCCAGTTAATAACTGGTCAGCTGTTACTTTCTCTGCTCATACTTTAGATACAAATCTCTTCAATGTAAGTGGTTCATTTTCATTTACATGAACCACTTACTGCTACTGATAACATGAATTTTAAATACAATTCTGTTAACAGAAAAATACCACTACATATTTACACAATACACTGATTATGTCAGTGTTAAAAGAAATAGTTGATGATAACAAAAACTTGTGTTTTACTTAACTGGCAATAACCTGCTGCAGTATCAACATCATTGTTAGCAATATAAACAGACAGCTAGTAAATACGCACCACATGCACTAAAGTGCCTTCATTGGAATTACTGTCAGAGCAAGACTGGATTAAGTCAAACTGCCAGCTGCTTTTGATATTTCAGACCAGATTCAGCAAGACAGTGGCCGTTGTCAAGTCAAATATGGATCAGCAGGAGATGAGAATGGTTATTTGGCTTCAGTTATAAAGTCCTTTACCTTTTGTTCCAAAAAACCAGTAATAAAACAGAAGTTATGGCTAAGAAAAGCTGAGAGAGCTAAGAGAATAGGGACAGTGCTGAGGGCAATATTGGGTTGGTTATCTCCGCCTGGATTACCTGCAAACGTTGGCCTGAGTGTTGGAAACAATCTCACCATGGGAGCGCAGAGCAGTTCAGCCAAACAAGCCAGCCCACACTGAGCTTGCCCTGCAGTCCATGTCTGTGTTAGTCTTTATTTTTTTCATCTTGTGTCACAGGTTAACTATTTGATAGCTTTTACAATTCATCTTCTTTCAGCATAATTTTCATATAACCTTCAAAACCACATCTAATCTTTCATTTCAAGAAAATTCAAGGCAGTTCCACCTCTTTGAGCTTCTCACTTAATAACTACTCATACAAGTCTTCAGGTTGATGGTGTTCTCTGAGACACTGTCTGAAATGAATTTCTTCTATCTTTCACTGTATTTCTAAACCAGCACATTTTTGTTCATAGACCTGAATTCTTGCAGGGGCAATTGCAATTTTAGGAATTTCAATGAAGTTGTTGTGATGTGTAGAAAGTAATTTTGAGAATGATACGCAATGGTAACTGAGAATTCATTTAATGTCACTTTTTCCTTCTGTTGTCATTGGAAGAAGAAATGTCACACAAATGGCCTTAAGGAAACGTTTGGTCTATGGATGAGTGGAGAGGCAAGCGTGTCTCTGCAAGTTTCCCTTCAGGATTGCATTTCTAGACTTGAGAAAGTGCAAATTGTCCCTAAAAGTGTGTCCTCACAAAGCTGGGACAGTGACACCACAGTGACGTCTGCCAGTTACTCACGTGGCAAAGTACTAAATGCAGAAAACCTTTCACATCATTCTGACTTCACAGGCACCTCAGCTGCAAAGATAAAAGCATCCATTTTGTAAAGGTTGAGAGTTTTGTGATATAAATCTCACCAATGGATGGAAAAGGACAGGAAAGAAAAGGAACTAAAAATGGAATGGCAAGGAATAGTGTAATATTTCAGCCCTGCAGGACTGCCTTCAATAGTAAGTGGAATACCAATGCTAGTTTGATCTTCCTGTTGTAATGAAATTACTAAATTATCCTTTCATGTCCACAGACAAAAAAAAAAAAAAAGAAGAGAAACTTGATTGTTCATAGATATTTATTGATATGAATGACCTTTAGGTATCCTGGCTGTCTTTGTGTCAGGGAAGTCAGTTGTTGAATAGCTGAGGCTGTCAGGGCTTTGTGGCACAGTTGAGGACTGGAATAAATATATAAATAGCAAGCCTCAAATTCAAACCTTCTGGCTGTAGAAGGCCATTTTGTGTCTCTGTAGCACACATCAGGTCTGGGAGGAAAAATGGAAGGTCTATTTTTAAGAAAAAGAGCCTTCCCAAGTTAAAGCAGCTCCATGAGAGTTTGAGTCTCTAGTTCGTGAGTTCTGGCACCAAAAATGAAGTGACTTTCAGGGAGTCACCTGCAGTCAGGGTGTTCTCTGCCAGTCCTGTGCTTGGTGCTGCTCAAGCAGTTTTCTAAATTTTGTTAGGAGGCCACCAAGACCCAGGTCTATAAAGATCCATAATGCTGCATAGCCATCCTTGTTCTATCTGTTTTATTTTGCCCATTTAAAAAAAAAAAATAGAGGAAGGTAGAAGACTGCCATGAGAGCTGAAATTTGTACCTTTGGGGGGAACTGTGATGCAGTTTTGCTCCATGTGGAATTTTCTGGCCTTCATGAAGGCAGCAGCGACAGGCAATATAGGAAATATTGTATGAACCCAAGGCTGAAACTCACACTTCATTTTCTTTCTTCCACTCACTGTAATTCAGGTGCTAGAATGCAAATCTTTTATTTGTTCTCAGTAGCTCAGGAAAAACTGGGCAATGGGAATCCTCTGAGCTGTGAAAGAAGAGCCCTGACCCATCACTAAAACCAATTGAATTAAACACAGTTTGAAACACAGTTTGCCTTTTTGGAAGCCCTGTTTGGTTGTTGGATCTAAGCTTTTGTACTCTCTGTTGATGGTCATTATGTGTTTGTGTGTTAGAAATTATTGAAAGAAGGAGAAAATAAAGCAATAATCAGTCATGCTTGCCAGATTCTGTAGTTTTAATGTCACTAAGTGCCATGGGAAAATGACGTGAAAGCACTTGTCATCCAGCAGCCCTGAATACAACCTTCCATCATTCCTTGCCCTAAACCAGCTTTTTTGCAACATTAACTTCTCTTCTGTGTTTAGGCCTCACTTTAAACACCTTAAATATTTTTCAATAGTAATTATTGGCTTTGCAATTTAAATTTAAAGAAACAAGTTGGAATAAAAAGTTTCTTTTGATTTTTTCATTTCTACCCCCCTTTTTTGCATTAAATATTATTCTTAAAACCACTGCATTTTCTGTTCTATTTTATTTTATGTCTGGAGTATATAATATTGTATATATTGAGTGCTCTTTCTTTTCTAAAGCAGCTTCATTTCTGTGTGTTATTTGTTTATTTAGTGAGAGTTATTGATGATCCCAGATTAGACCTGGTGGCTGTGGAGCTAACTCAGAATCACAAGAGAATGGGCACACAGCAGGTTTAGTATGGTCAGCTAGAGTATACAGAGTCTAAAGAATATAGTAGATAGTAGAATATACATAAACCTTGTGTGCATTGATGGATCCCATTGGGAATGCCAGAATTCTTCCCACATATTGCCCTACTTGCCAGCATTTGTGCTCACAGCAAGATGATCACTTGGCTCCAGCAGAAGTGACACTGTGAGCTTCCCACAGAGCCAAACTGGTGGCTGCCCCTCGGTGACAATTGTGACCAGTTGAGGCAGCAAACTGCTCATTACCATCCTTTCAATCAAAGAGTAGAATTAGATGCATTAATTTATTTGGGTTTAACTAATTGTCTGTGGCCTGGAGAGAAGAAAATATTAAAGAAGCATTGCTTAGATGGGTTGTCTGTGGTGGCTTTGCGAATCCAAGATTGGGATGTGAGTGTATCAGATGCTGAGGATCAAGGAAGGTGCAGCTGAGGAATATCCCTGCTCTGCTGTTCCACTGTGTAGCTTTAATTTGTGTGTCTGAGGTGCTGGAGACAGTTCAGCCGTGGCAGTGAGGAATTCAGAGTGCCCAGATGGTTATCTGCCTCTCAGGAGAATCCTGCAGTCCATACAGAGCACAAGGCAAAACAACCACCAGAAAAAAAGAAAAAGAGAAATAGAGAATTTCGGCTTCCAGGTTGGATAATTAACCATTAACATTCCTGATATGTATTCATTCTGTGAATGACTGTGAGAGACAGAGGAATGGAATATTCTAAAGATTAACAAGTGTCTGGAAAGTGACAGTGTGGATCCTGCAGGAACAGTTTGCCATGAGCTCCCACTAAAGCTGTTCCCTGAACTACTTTGCTAAAATCTTCCTAGTCAAGCTCCCAGGCCCAGCATGAAATACCACATGTTAGAGGTTTCACTGTTTTGTTAACACCTATCAGGCTGTGTGACATCCTCTCCCTCTCTTCCCACCCCAAAAGTTTTCAAATAAGGGAGAGAGATTTAAAACAAATCTGAGAAACTGTCCACAAGAGCACTTGATTTGTTAGTGAGGAAATTCTTCAACTGGCATTTACCCAGCCTTTGAGCTGCTGGAGAAATCCCTGAGTATTCCCATTAAAGCATGGCATTATCTGGTTAACAAAGCTGAGAGATCATGAAGTGTTTAGACTAAAAAATTTTGTCATAAAAATGTTTCACAATCACAAGCCTGTAGAAATAGTAGAAATTAACTAAACCACTATAAAAGCAATGTTTTAACTTAAAAGGAATGCAGACGTGTACTGCTATACATGTTTGACTGAACCACATGCATTTAAAAGTATGTTAGACTGAAATTGGATTACTGACCAACCTGTGAGACCTGTTTGGGCATGGACATTTTTAGTGAGTTTCATTCATGTTTTAATATTTTCTTCCATCTTTTTTCTGTAATTATACCTTTTTGTGTTTCCCAAGGAATAATTTACAGGCACATGACATATGTCAAAGAATTCTCTAAGTTTGTCTGAACTCTTTATTTTTATGGAAAGTAATAGAGAAGGTCAAGCTGTGTTGCCATGCAACAAGTTTGTGGTCTTGCTGTCTGGTCTTTCTGCATGCTATAAAAAAATCAAAAATGTAGGAGATAAAGAGCTTTCATTGGGTTGCCATTGCTGCAGCAACCGCTTCCTCTCTGAGTCTGAACCAATGACAGGAGCATTTGGAGAGTAGAAGGCCCTGGGTGCAGGAAAGGAAGTAATGCTTTCTCTGTAACTGTATTTTTAGACTCTGGTAAGGAGAGGTTTTTTGTTCAGCTTGTGCGTGTGTGGTTTTTGTTTAAGGTTTTGTCAATTATTGAAGTCTACAGCAGAATACTTTACATTAATTCTCTGACTTTTTCCAAACCCAGCTTTTTACAGGGTGTGTGTGCTTCAAGTCCTTGAGCTACATGTTTTCCATTTCAAACATGTGTCCTAGCAGATTCCAGCCTGGAGTACTCACGTAAACACTGCTCCCATGACTGTCTCAGTGCGCTGTGCTGGTCTGAGGGACTGCAGGGAGAAAACCAGGTTCTCTATAAAGAATTCTTATCTGTTTATACATTTTGTTGTTATGGCTTTCAGCTCCATTCCCTGGTGCTGCAGTACACCATGACCTCTTATACCCAAAGGATCAGCTCCAAGTGACGCAGCTGGCTCTAACTAATGAGGAAGTGGTTAACTGGGCTAGGGAGTGCAGGAAGGCTGTTTGTTCACTTATGTACAAAGCTCTCTGCAGTCAACAGGAGAAGCTTTCCATTGCACTCAACAGGATCTGTTCCAGCTGAAGTGGCCTTTGGAAACTTCTTTGTACTTGGAAGTTTCCGAAAGGCCATATCACAAAACAAAATTCTCATGGCAGTAAGAAAGATATTCCCATTTAGAGGTACTGAGAAACTGCTTTATCTGTTACTGGTGGTGTACAAGCTACTTCAGAAGGATGCACAGTCCAGCACAGAAGCAGGAGCTGCTCGTTTCTCTGCATCTCCTGCTGATCATTACTTCTGGCTTTGGTATCCAAAGGGGTAAGGCAAGGATACCTGTCCTAGAAGAGTTTCTTAGCTCCCTGGTGCATGGTCAAGGTTCCCTTAGTCACACTGGATTCTCTCAGATGCTGATATCTGCACTGATAAATTACCAGTTGTGTCTTACAGGCCCTGCATAATCAGACAGCAGGTAGCTCTGTGGAATATAGAGATACATATTTGTTGTATAAACTTGAGAAATTATATCCCATTTGACCTAAACATTATTACCCTCTCTAATCTTCCTAAGTGTGATGAACCCATGTAGTTCTCCTGTGTTGGTTAAAATCTGCAGGTTTTAGTTTCCTGCACCTCCCTCTGCACTGTTTCCAGGTTCTGTCCCAGAGGAGATGCTGTGTTTGTGTAATGTTCTAGACTTCCCTTACAGAACACTAAAACCAGATAAGCACCGGTGGAATGCCTAATGCTGTGGCCCCATCTGGCAAAAACATCTGGACAACATACAGCTTCACATTCCTGCATTATGATAAAATTGAATTAAGCCTATAGAGTCCCTTGTCAGCAATTTTTGCCTCCATCCTCCCTTTAGTCTACATGTGGTATGGAAGGAATGTCTGCTCTGGAAGCTTTTCAGTCAGGAATGTGGTCCTTCCTGGAAATTTTGCTTATACTTACGTAAGAGCTTCTGTTCTGCATAGTGCTGGAAGGCAGCAGCTCTGCTCAGCTCTACATCATCAGAGAACTTGCACCTTCAAGGTGGAGAAGTTTGAAATGAAAGGTTGTGTGCTCTAACTCTAGACAAACACATGAGCCCCCTGACACCTCCAGGGTGTGCACCCCCAGGTGTCTCAGCTGCTTTTTGTTCTGCAGCAAACCCCAGGTTCCTGCCTGAGAGTTTATTTGGCTGTAGGTTTAATTTTCCATAAGTCAGTAGCAGGCAAACAGACTTCTCCCCTAAATGTCCTCCCAAGGTTTATTACAGATTCATACATGTAGCAGAGACATAGGTACAAAAGTAATAAGTTCCTGTGGTAGTGATTCATTTCAGCATGGGGGGATTTTGTCACAGATATATAGAGTAGGTACTTAAATTGCAAATGTTTGTTCTAATTAACTAAAATGGAAAAATTATATCTTCTTTCAGTATTAGTTTTTAGGCTTCAGTGTTTCTCAAAAATCTGGGGAGGAAAGTATGTCTTAATTTCCTTCTTATGCAATTGCTCTCATGTGCTTCCTTCCATCAGATGACTTCAGATAACCTTAATATTTTCATTATCCTGATCCCTGTGTGAGATGCAGAGATGCAGAAGTGACCTCAACTATCTACAGTCACTGGATTCTTTATAACATTATTTTTATCTACAGGATGCAGGAATAAAACAAGTGCATTTTAAAAATTAAATTGAATTCAGTTTTATTTTAGAAGATCAGAAAGTAGAATGGAGTATTTCTGATAATAAAATGAAATATTCTGGACTGTGAATGTATTTTTATTTCACTGTAAGTAGCAAACAAAATTTCATTTTCTTCTGAATAAAATATCAGAAGGCAGATTGGATTTGTCTTGTTCAGCTTGTTACTACTAAGTACTAAATTCTGATGCTGTTTTATTCATTGTAGATTGTGCATACTAAGAAAGTTCTCATTTTTCCATATTTATAAGCAGAATTATATTGCCTGAAATGCATTGTAAGGAACTTGCTTGCCAAAAAATGTAATTGCAGAATTATTCCCTGCTGTGATTCTGACAAAGTTTATGGAATCCTTTGTAGTCTCTTTGGTGCTTCTAAACTCAAAGTTTACTCAATTTTTTTTCTGAAAGCATTGAATTCTCTGCACTTGAAAGTTGATGGTGTTGGCGTGAGAGAGATTTTTCAAGTCATAAAAATGAGTAATTACTGAAGAAGAGTAATTAGAGAAAAGGAGCCTGAGGGGAAAGAAGTTCTACTTAAACATTAAGCAAATACCATTAGCCATGCAAAAAGAGAAAATAATTTCTAAAAGCATGAATAGATGCACACGTGTTTGGTCCATTTATAGTTAAAGATAAACCTAACTCTCAAGTCTATTTCTGCACTTCATTGAATTTTGAAAGGGTCAAAGGATGTATGAAACTCTGAATACTCCCAGCTTAAACTGAACTGAATTAAAATAACTAAATTTTTTAAATCCTGCACTTCACAGAAGTCAACCTCCCAGTTCAAAGGCAGCTTTGCAGCCCAGCCCTTTGACACATTGCATGTCTGGCTGGCCACAGCACATCCCAGCTCTGGCCAGCTAAAATGTGTTTAATATGCAGGGCACACGAGTCAGTTTCTTCTCTTCCCCCCAACAAATCCTGTTCATTTTAATGGAAAAACAGGTAACAGCTTTTGCTGTCAGGTTTAATAGAGCAAGCTTCTCCATCACCATCACTGGGCCATGGAGAATGTTCCATTTCACTGTGAGTGAAATAGAGTCCTGTGCCACCCCGTGAGCAGGGCTCGTGCCTGCTGCTGGGAAGAGATTGGTGACAGGGATCAAGAAGAATGCCCAAGCTTTTCCACTCTGACTGTTCTTGGAATATCTGAAATGGAAATAGTGTTTTCCTGGAATATTAGGAAAAGAGTTTATGTCATTGAAAAACCTTTACTAACCTCTACAAAAATCATGTTGCAGTTTTACTTCCTTTACTGCATTCTAAGTTAAAATTTAAAGATATTTCCCGAACAGCTCCTTGAGCTTCAGGCTTTAAATTAACAACAACCTTATGAATGAATTGTGGCAAACAGATAAAATATGCTTTTGCCTTAGAAAAAGATTCAGTAACGTTTGATAGTTATCAGACTGATTGTGCACTGTAAAGCAGAGTGAGCTGTGCATGAAAAGCAGGAAGCTGGAATCAAGGCAGGGCATGTTTGCAGACAATCAGAGCAGATACTCATAAACAGGGCTGAGAAGATGTGGAGAGTGGTCAGTGTGCAGCACTGACAGACTGCTCAAGACACACAGTAAATCCCTTTTGGCTGTTTTTATGTGCACAGAGGACTTTTGAGACAGCCTCCGGAAATGTATCTGCATTCCTTGCAGGAAATACATGGATAAATCTACATAATAGAATATAATCAGTATTTATGTACAAAGCACATAGTGTACATGCTTGAAAAATGTAACCAGCTGACTCACTGTAAAATATTGTTAATAAAAACTGATTCTTAAAAATTGTATGAGCTTGTACACTCCAGATAAACAGCTGGCTTTTCTCAATAGCACAGCTGGTGTAGAAGCATAAAATGACTACAATTTGAACAGGACATGAGCTATATTTGGCAAACCATTTGCATGAAAGCTGAACATTTGCAACTTAATTTTCATTTATTTTAATTTTCATTGTACACCTATTAAGCAGAGATCTAGACCTGCTCCTGTTGGTATCAGTAGCACTTGTTTAGCTGTAAGCCACTATGTGCCAGGGTATTGTAAACTTAGAGTGGGCCATGTTGCTTCAGCTGAAAATACCAGAGGAGGATACTGACTTTCAACATCCAGTGTGTCATTGCTGAACTGTCATTCACGGGAATTTAGGCAGATAAAGTATCTTAAGGATGTAATTTCTTCCTTGAAAAGGCAAAGCAAACATGAAAGCAGTAAGAATGGCACTTCACAGCATGCAAAAGTCAACTGTTCCTACTGCAACTGTTGGTTTGTGAGGCTACAAAAGCGTGTTCCCATGAATTTGGGCAACAGTAAAGAATACTGCTGATGCAAGTCAGCAGATGTGTCGTGCTTTGTAATTCACAGACGCATGCAGGAATTAGTTGAAAGAAAAATTTCAAGCTCAACTCTAAACTCTGACTGGTCAGATTCTTTATAAATTGCTGCAAGGAGTGACATTTATACCACCAAATAATTTGCATGATTTGCTGGGGCCTCAAATCACTACAGTGAATTATGCTAAGATTTAGACTTTAGGACCTAGATGTTTGGTGTTATTCCTTGATTGATCTTTTGTCTAGATAAAAACAGATTTCCATTTGAGGACAATCATTTAGAAGTCTACCTTTGCTCCTGGAGCTACTTTCTCATATTTGTGCCTTGGGGACAGCCATTTAAAATACCAGTTCATAAAAACTTCTTTGCACTTCAGATGCTTCTACATGACAAAGAGAATGCAGTGCAAAGGTGCCTGGTTTGCTCTAAACATCTTAGCTTAGGAACAAGAAGTCAAACAATGGATTAGTTCAGACTCCACTTTGCTGTTTGGCCAGGCTAAAGGAGATTTAGGGTCAGGTCAGCAGGCTGGGAATCTCTGCACAGCACTGCACTGGGCTGCAAGAACCACCCCCTCCTGCCTTCTCTGTTTACTATTCATGCTTTCCTTGCAGAATTTCCCAAGCAGTCAAACCCAGCAGTCCTCTTTTCACGGGACCCTAGCCCACAATGTCATTATTTTACCAGGAAATCACTATTTTGGAAATATAAACCACTACTTTCACACTGGTAAATTGTGCTACATAAGAGAGACTTCCAAGTTCAAATTTACATTGAATTTATTTTCTTCCTGCTTTCTTTCCTGCCTTTCTAGGAAAAAAGGATTATTTCAGTGGCAAGTTTTCTTACTCTGCAGTGGTTACAAGTCTGACTGATTTCTCACCATAGCAATGTCCTGCAGTAAAAGCTTGAGCTGGTGGTTATCAAGAAATACCCACCTCCACTGCTTGCAAAGTGATGGCTCTGTGCCCCAGCTGAAACCAAACCAAACCAAACCAAATTCCTAATTCCAAAAGCAGCCAAGGAGGAGCCAATACAAACCCACCCATACATGAAAAATCAAATAGCAGCACACTGCACATTCCTCTATTCTTGTTAAAACCAATCTAGGAATGTTAATAGCAAGGCAAACAAATCACTTTGTCGGAAGCTGGAGCTTGTGTCATGGAAAAGAGTTCCTGAAATTATTGTTAATAGCCATGAATCATCACCTGCAGGAGTCTGGGGATCAGAGGGCACAACCTCAGAGCTCCATCAGCCAGGGCTGTAATTGTCCACATGTGAGGGAATGAGGATGCATCAGGATTCACCCATTGCAGATGAAATGATGTCTAATAATACTAACATGAAGGATTTATGGTTAGTGAGGGAGATTAGAGAAACCACTTCTCAGTAAGTAATTATCATTAAGAATTAAAAAGAAATTATAGGTGTGTCTTGTGGTAACAGCACTGAGCTGGAATCATGGAGGCTAAATTCCCTGCTCTACCACAGACATATTTTCAAGGTTGATGTATTAATTTCTGTTTCAATTAATCAAATATGAAATAAGGTTAATATTTTCTTTGCCTGTGTTCAGTGTCTAACTGGAAGCTTTTCATATCTATAGCAGTGTAGGGCTTAGGTCTTGATCAGGACCTGAAAACAATGCCCTCAACATCAAAACAAACACAATAAGAAACCTCAGTGTATCCTCCTAAACAAAGATATTTACTCAAGCAAGTACATTTCCAAACAGTTTATTCCAGAAGTAAAATATCTCTGTAAAACTGCTGGGAAGAGATTGCTGGGCTGTGCATGTTTGGACAAGTAACTTACCTGGGGATCACCATGTTTGTTTCATGTCCTTTGAGGAATAACCAGCAATTATTTTAAATAATTCAAAATGTGGAAAAGTGATAAATAATATTCCTATTAATACTTTTAGTAAAAAAATAGAACTAAGTCCTGGAACACATTCACAAGGAGCACACAGAGCATCTTGCAAAGACTAAGACTTAAAAATAGATCAGAAATGTTTCAATCAATTTTAAGATTGTTTTCTGTGAATGAGACAGCATTCTATAAATCAGAATTCCTTAATAAAATTGCTACTCTTTTGCCATAATCAATGCCCTTGGTTTCAGTGTGGCTGGACTGACATTACTGATAATGAAGCTGATTCATTGTATTTTCTTGCTAGAAATAAATCTTAACTAAATTGAGGCTAATGACAAAACAACTATTGCCATCAGTGGAGGCAGGGTTGAACCTTCAGAGCTGCCTTTGTGCAGGAGGACAGATCTGTTTCATTTTAGTTGCTGCTTTTCTTCTTTTTTTCTGTTTTACCTTTGCAATTTTCTGAGAACAGGACTAGAAGCCACTGGCGTGTTTTAGCATGAACTTGAGAAATACTTTCCACTGTCAAAATGCAGCTCACCAAACAATCATTACCTTGAGCAGACAGAAAAGACACTCAGTGTCTTCTGGACTCCAGCTCCTCTCTGCAGGAAGGGATCTCACTACAGGCTTAGAACAAAAAATTGAACAAATTGAAATGGCAGCACCATCCTTGATGGTTTAGTGTAGTTACAGAGAAGTAAATGCAGATGAAAGTGTTCAACCATTCTTTTGAATATAAGAATTATGTAAGATGAAGCCACTGATAAATCTGTTACATTTTCTGTGAGCATTCAGATAAGAACTTCAAGGAGTCATATGAAAATTTCAGATACAAGATCATTTTGGCATAATTTCTCCTTTGTGAGAGTTTTATTTTTTATATTCCACCTGAAGTTTGAAAGTTTGTACTCCGAGACTTGCATTAAATCAAAACCTGAGCAATAGGCAGTCAGGCTGAAAAAATTCAGACATGTTTGTACAAAGATTTCTTGTGCAGCTCCTGCTGGAGATGGTGGAAGCTCTACAAATGAAAGATGAGTGGCGTGGACCCCTTTTAAAATTTTTTCCATTTTTTCTTTTTTTTTTTCCTTCCTAAAAGGAATAAAAATGCCTCTGGTCTCACTCATAATTTTAAACAAAATCAGATTGACCATCCTTATGCTGTTGCTAGCATGAACCTTGTTTTTTGTGTGACTAAATCCCAACAGCAAACACCATCTGCCTGTTGAAGGAGCAGGCAAGTCACCACCAAGACAAAGTCTCACTCATTAGGGCTTGGGAAACATCAGGGCTCTCTTTCCACATTTTGTGCATTTGTTTATTGAAGTTCTTGCTCTGATATTGAATAAATTTTCCCCTATTAAACTGAAGAATTTACAAAGTGTTTTGCTCCAGATCCAAATTCATATCAGGTGCCATTGTGTGAAATTTTATGGAATTCCTTGAAACAGTAGATGGTCTTGGAAAATTATCTTACAGCTAAGAACACAGAAATTCAGACTGTGATAGAGCAACATAAATAGTAGTGGCACATCAGTTTACCCTTGCAGGAGTAATGTGTATCAATTACTGTTGTGAAACGATTCTTAAGTGCTATTTCTCCACAATATCCATAGGAACTAAGAAAAAACTGTGACTTTTTATTCAGGCATTTAAATTCCAGCAAGTTCTAAAAGGCACATCTTTGTCTTGGATTTTATTCATGTAAATAGAAACATACACTTGAAAAAAATGCTATTTTATCTGAAATAATAGTTGTGCACTCTCTGATTTAGTAAAGTACTATTATTTTGGAAGTTAACATTTTCCATTCTGCTCTAGGATGATTTTAACATTTTGTACAGCAGGTAGAAACAAATGACTAGCACACCAAAGTGCTAAGTTAGCTACTTTAAAGTACATGCACAAATATATTTCCTTTGCTGAATGCAGCTGCTTTCCAGCAGGACTGCCCAGCCACTTCAGTCCTTATGAAAGGTCCCAGAATGGGCTGCCTTGGAAGGGACCTCAAAGCTCCTCTCTTCCAACCCCTGCTGTGGGCAGGGATGTCACTGCCTGGACCAGCCTGCTCAGGGCTCCATTCAAGCTGCCTTTGAAGATGGATATTTCTCCTGGACTGGTGTCAGATCCACAGCTATGGAAAGTCATCCTGCAGAAGGCGAGGAGCAGTGGGGTTCCTGCAGCAGAGCTGTCCAGCAGTGGTGCCTTCTGTTCCCTTCAGCATCTTCCAAATGGGAGGCACCATGCTGAGCTGCCTGGATACCTTCTGTGAGATCGTGGGCATGATTGGAACATGTGGGATTTTCAGCCTCAGCAGAGGAAAACCTTCCTTTAGGCTCTGACTGTGCAACATCTGACAGCAGTGACCCTCATCTGCAGAGTGCAGTGGGCACAAGGCTTAGCCCCCTTAAACTTCTGCTCAGATTCATTTGCAGTCTTTGGGATTTGGTATCTTGAAAGCATTTTATGGTGGGGTGGGTCCATAAAAGAATAACAACCACTGTTAACAAAACGTGGTGTTGTGGGGGTATCTCTGGTCCATGTTGCTGGAGCAAATGAAGGCATCAGTACCACCCCACAGTTGGTTGTCAGTGGGAAAGTACATCCATCTTGATGTGTCTGAGGCAACATTTCCAACAGAAACTGAGGTGTTTGTATTTGACCATTAAAAGTGAGAGCAAAATTGCAAAGGACTATGTGGACGTAGGAAATTGATATAGGCAATTATGAAACACTTTCCAGACGTGTCCATGGCAACTAAAATTCATAACTTTATGGGATAACACAAATCCCAATAGAGATCATGATCGAAATATTGACTTTATGTCAAACTGTAATTCCTCTCTCTACTCCTCATCTAACCTTTCATATTCCACAGGATACAAATTACTGACCTCTTCCTTTCCATTAGAAGATAAGGACCTTATCACCTTTCCTCTTTTCTGCCATCCTTATCACTCTACAGGCAGGAAGTCTGTGCTCCCAGGTGGTCTAATTGATACATATCTAATTAAAGCCAAAGCATTTTTGTCAGCTTGTATTCAGCTTTTAAGTGTGTTGCTTTGATTTCAGACCTGAAGAACAGCTTTGTGTGCCTGAAATTTACTCTTTTTCAAACTATACAAATTGGTCAGTTCAAATGTACTACAAACTTTGCCTTCACTGTGCACCAATACATTCATTTTTGTTAGAGAAAAAGAGAAAACAATTTGTCATGAATCTAGTTAAAAGCTATGTGTGAGGTCTGCAGCTCTTCAGAGCCTTTGAGATTAGGACAAAATGTTCAAATATGATGAGATAAAGGATTTAGTAGAGACAAAGGTAGAGAAGTGGATTAGCAAGTAAAACAATGTTAGGACTTACTCTCTTAAATCAAGATGCAAGTTCCAAATTTCTTACCTTCTTGTGGCCTGTTGCTGTAGGGGAAAAAATTGGGATAATGCAAAATTGAGGAACTAATACAGGGTGCCTTCCATCCTCATATTCCTTATCATTTTGTCTAGTAAGACTGTCTTGTTGCCAGTTGCTAATAAGGTTTGTGATGGTTTGGGTTTTTTTCTGAGCTAATTGCTCTTTTGATTTGGGCTCTTTAAAGTATGTGATAGGATTGCTGTTATAATATGCAATAACCACAAGAATCTCATCGAGTTTTCAGAGGACAGACTGTCACAAGCCCTTTGTTTGCTTGTGCTGAGCTTGTACTTGGCAGCTTGTGTGGTAGCTCAGCCATTCTCTAAATTAACAGGTTGTTCTTTGTATTTGAAGGGGGATTGATGTGATTGAAGTGATTAGCATGTATGTGCCTAAACAAATTGCTCTGAGGGAGAGAGGGGTCCAATCAAGAAAACTGGATAGGTCCAAAGGCCTATCAGGGTTGGAAGAACCATGGTATGTTCAAGAGTGTGCAAAGGACTTGAGAATAAAATTTCAGACCAGAATATAATTGGGAAAGTAGAATTTTACTCTAAAACCTTTGTTAATGAAAGTTCAACAATGTATTTTTGTTAGATTTCTTTGGAGGCAAAAGCCCTGATGTAGATATGAGACATAGTGAGATAGCAAAGTTGGGCCAATCCTCACAGTGTTTGGCTTCCTAATTTACTTGAGAGTCTATAGAAAAATTATCATTAAAGTGCTTAAATGCATTTTAATAATATTGCCAAGAGACTCAAACTTCTTTTCTCAAAGGACTTGGAGTCTACATGGTTTTTTTTCTTAAGAGCTGGTGCTCCTGTTTCTGTGAACCAGTCATAGTTACCCCAAATCTTATTGCAGGGCTTCATTGTGTTGGCAGGCAGGAGAATCCTCTGTCTCACAGAATTTTAGAGTTCACCTGCTGGTTAAAGTCCCTTTATATTTCAGCATGTGGAAGCACTAGAATCACTGTTTACTTAGTCTTAACTAATATACTTACAAATACAAAGTCTAATAATAGAGGACTGGCCTAATTCTTTACATTTGTATGCACACAGGTTTTGTTATGTTTTCCACAGGTGATGCCATGGACTTCATAAGCTAATGGGAAGACCCCAAAAATTCTGGTTTTTGCCTTCAAACTACCTTTTATTTACACATAGTAGTGTATCATTGACTAAGATTGGCTTTTGAATACATGTGTAACATAAAACTAATCTATTTTTTCTTGGTTTTGCCTTGCAGTACAGAATTGGACAGCTGTACATGATCAGCAAGCACAGCCATGAGCAGAGTGACCGAGGGGAGGGTGTGGAAGTGGTGCAGAATGAGCCCTATGAGGATCCCAACCATGGCAATGGGCAGCTAACAGAAAAACGAGTCTATCTCAACAGGCAAGTGCAGTAAAACTCCTTCTCCCAGCACGGACTGTGAGAAAAATTTGCAAGGAAGGCAGGCAACAGCCTTTCTGTTTCAAAAGAAGATGCTCCCATGATTACCTGCTGCTTCCTGGTAGCCATGGGGAGCTGGGACAGATCAGTAGTTTGAAATAGAGGAATTGGCTGTTATCCCTTCTAGAGCATCTTCTCCATGAGAAGGAATTATAACCTGGAGTTCAGGATACACTGAAAATCAGAACTTTTGTTTTCTTTTACACTTAATTGTTTGTCATTCTGTTTTCCAAAGTCACTGGGGAGGGGAAGCCAAAAAACTAAACAACAAAACCAGCAAAGACCCACCCTCCAAGAAAAACAAAACTGAGCCCTTAAAAAGGTTTAAATTTCTCTCACCTCATAATAATGTCACAAAGCCAGCATTTTTTGCTGACTGTATTCTGCCTCAGCAAAGTTAATTGACATTATGAATGACCATTGTACAATGTCAGCCTTCTGGATCATTAGGCTTAAAGACATGGTGGAAAATTTGGGGGTTTTCTCCCTGAAGTTCCATCATGTCTTAGAGTGAAGTGTTTGTCTTCCTGTGCTGAAATGATACTGCTGAGGATCAATGTCTCCACACTCACAGGCTGGAGATGTTCAGATGTATATATTGGTGCAATATGAGATATATTGCACAATATGTTCCCATTTTTACTACTGCTGATTTAACTGAATACCACTGCTTTTCCTGAAGTCCTTCTTTTCCCCTGGGCCTGTTTCATTGTATTAAACTGATGCTCTGCAGCGTTTTTGAAGTGGGCATACAAACACTGAGGCTATTGCTTCTACACTACAAGTTCCTCCTGCACTGCAACCCTGACATATCTAACCTTAATTCAGGCCAAATTGAATCACCAGTGATGCTGCACACACACACACACACAAGAGTTCAATAATATATATCTTGCCAACATTTAATATTATTGTGACTGTAAGTGTTCTCTCACGGGCTAGATACAGGACTTGGGAAAAATCAATATATGTGTTCTGACAGTAGAGCTCCCACAAGTTGTGGGGTTTTTTAAAAATGTTTCTGGGTATTTCTTTCCTACATGTTAAAAACAAGCTTTAAGCATGGAAGAGCATATTCAGAATTGTCACTTCAGAGCAATTCAGAATGACCACAAGAACCTAAAAGCCATGTACAAACCATACTTGGGAAGCACTTGATTCCTGGTAGTGCAGGCAGTGGAACACAGGATTTCTTAGCCAAAGATGGGTACAAACATTGACAAAGCAGATCTTTGTGCCTAGAACAGCTCAGGACAGTTACCTAAAGCTGTGGTGGATGTTTAAACTCAGGTTCACTGAGTTTAATGATAATTCTAAATCCTCCATCACCAGATTTGCTATTTGAATCTGGCTGTGGTGTCACAATGCCACCAGATATTGCAGCGCTGTTGTAGCTTTGTGGAAAGGATCAGGAGGTTTCCAGGCTGCTGTGGATTTTGCTGGGAGGCCAGGATGTCCCTGGAGGATTTCACTCAAGGAGATGTGCTCCCATACAGGATGTGCTGGAAACTTCTCCTCTGCCTGCTTTGCTGAGGAACTTCCACCAGCACAGTTCTCTCCCTCAGCTTTTCTTTTTCCTGGGTCCGCTGCCCTAACAAACTTTGCTTTGCTCTATTTTGATCTGAACTGATATCTCTTAAAGAAATTTGTGACTGAACTTCATCTGGATAGAGGAGAAATAAAGAAAAGAAAAAAAAAAGCTAATGTGATCCTCATACCTGTGCTGCTGAAATAGAGATATTATCTTTTCTTGGAGTGGACCTTGGAAGAATTCATTTGTGTGTCTGTGAGTGGGACTTGCTAGCAATTCTGAGTATAATCTGTGTTTTGCTCATAAAGTTATTTTTTTCAGGATATTCTGTACTGGTGAAGATAGGTAGACAGGCAAATACGCTAAAAATAACAATAACCAAAAAAAGTGCAAAATGAGCAGATGTATATTTTCTGGTGTCAGTATAACCTTAGTTATATTTAGAATTGTTTATTGCCTCTTCTCTCCTGCTGGAGCAATGTTTTCAGAAGCTGAAAGTCTGCATCCTCTGGTATTTATAATTTAGGCATCACAGCAAAGTTTAGCAGGGGTAAGGGAAACATTCATGAAAACACTGACAGAGGCTGACAAAATAAACAGAAGATCTGATACAGAGAAGTCTATTATGCAGGATGTAAAATACTGCTTAAAAGTCTGTACACAAGAAAGGTTTGTGTAAAGAAAATAATCCAGTTTTGAGCAATGTCATCAAAGAGCAAAAGTCAATGCACTTGGCTTTGAATCTGTAGGTAATGTACTAACATCTGCATTTTGCCTCTGGACAAATAAAATATTTATATGTAGCCAGATCATGGTTAAATAAGCCTTAATGATCCCAAATGTATTTTCTTCAGAATTTTGCTAATATGGAAAGTTAATTTACTTCCTGCACACAGTTATCTAAACAGAACTATTTCAAACATTTATACTGGGGAAACTGAGGTTTGGAAGCATCTCCTGCAGTTCAGCACAGATTCAGTCTTGGCCTGAGTGCTCAGCTCAATGTTTTGCCAGACCAACACATTTGAACTGAGTCCCCCAAGCACAGGGATGTTTGTGGTGTCCAAGGTCTGCTGTCCTTGGAATAACTAGTTCTGCATCTTTTGTTCCTGGCAGCCTCAGTGCTTATAACTGAAGTCATTAAGAGAGGGTTGAAAGATGAATTAGAGTGAACTTGCCTTTTTGAATATTTCTTTTTTTCATCAGTTTTTGGTACCCTCTGTGACCAGAATGCTGGAAATGACAAATCCAAGAGCTGGGGTAAAAAAATGGTGCCACCCTTCCACAGTATTATTCAATTCCCCTTTAATGATCCCTTCCAATGGTGTATCTATGTCTTTGATTTCTGATTCTGCTGCCTTTGCACCACTGCACTGGTGAGTTTTCTTGACAGAATGAGCTCTGAGCTGTAATGTCAGTTCCATTAATTCTCTTCCCTTTTGTTATTTACTCTTCCCATCAGCAAAATGGGACTAATGCTGCCTACCAGCATCACGAGGTGTTTTGAGTGATCTGTTAATTTTAATACAAAAGCTTCCTACTCAGGAATTGCTGTTGGTAGTGTGGGAACAGCTGCGTGCCAGGTGAGCTGAGCACGAGGGTTTCAGTGCTGGCAGACAACATGAAGGAAGAAAAAAGAATCTGTAAGAGGAAATAATGGATTCAGGATCGAAGTGGACTGAAATCCCACATTTCCTCCTGACCTCTTGTTGGAGAGTGCCTCCCTGTGGCTGAGCACACGGTGCCACCGGGACACCTTGTTTGGCCTCACGTGTTGAGTGTGGCCAAAGGTCCCAGGCCATGAATCCCCAAAACGAGCAGCCTTGGTTCAGCCCACTCCAAGGTTGTTGCTCTGGCCCCGATCTGCTCCCTCTGAGAGGGGAGCACAGCTGAGGCAGAAAATGAAAATGCTCCTGAGGAGTCTGGGTGTTGCTGTCTCCCTCAAACACCTCACAAATAATGGGCATGTTTGGAAGTATCTTTATTTCTACAATACGCGTAGAAATAGTCATAGTATATTCTAAGTCATAATATATTCTAATAACATAAGTCATAAGTCATAAGATATTCTAATTTTATATTTTCTTTTTACTTTCAGCAAGCTGCCTAGCTGGGCTAGAGCAGTTGTTCCCAAAATATTTTATGTTACAGAGAAGGCCTGGAATTATTATCCTTACACAATCACAGGTAAGGAATGTGGCAGAAATGATTGCTGCTTTCTGGTTGGGGGATAGTTTAGTTTGTCTTCAGAAGCTCCAAGTTATACATTGAACTACAAGCACCAAGTCTCTTTAACAACTCCTCTTGAACTGGATATATTTTTCACCTTATATTTACTGGTATCAGGAAATTAAGATTATATAGTTAAAAACTAGAGTGTTATATCTAAGCAATTTCTTCCCAGAAAACATCAGGTGCTTGGATTCTGTCTGACATGTGTCTTTTATTGTCCCTTAGACTTAAGTCAAATATAAATTTGCAGACTATCTGACACAATCATTTTTATTATTAATGTGTATTTACTGTAAGGATCTTGCATCATTGTTTTATTTCATATTTCTCTTTTTTTTTCTTTTCCCTCTTCTTTCTTTTTTTTACAAATGGACAATTGGAAATCAGAATACACAGTAAGTTTTTCTTCCTCTTTTTATTCCAAAAATAGAAAATTGATGTAAAATATAGTAGTAAAATCCAATCAGATCTCTTCTAAATATAACTTATTTATAATGCATTCAATACTGAAACCTTATTTTAGTTATTTGTTTAAGCAATTTAAAGGGAAATTTGAAGTAATTCTAAGGGGATCCTATAAATTATTTTTCTTTATCACCTCAAAATAATTTGATGTGTTTTTACTTACTGACTCTAAGAGAGAACCTTCTATTAAAAAGGGTGAGGCTTTTAAGGTTCCAGTTGTTACATGGAGACATGAGAACAGATTTTATTTATTGGTTTATTAAGTTATAAAATGCTCATCTCTGGTATAGTATCTGGGAAACTGTACAATCTGTAGATAAAATTAAAGATAATCTGGGCACAGTGCCCAGAAAAATCATCTATTCCCTCTCGCCTAGCTAAGGCAAAATATAGCACATAAATCATGAGAAAAATTGTTTAAATATGCTGGCCTCAATAATAGCAATGTTTCCAGCAGCCTTTGGAAGGTGAGGAGGTTCCAGGTGAAGGAACCTTTCAGAAACTCCTGCTTTGATTTACCTTGAACGTCTGACTGCAGGTAAAACATAATGCAGATGTTTCTCTTAATTCTGCAGTGCTCAAAATGTTTGTGAAGATTTTTTAAAACTCATAAAGCACAGAGGAAAAAAAATTAGTGTGATAAAAAGAAAAAAATAAAGAGATTTAAAGGCTCAGATCTGAAAGCTAGAGACCAAGAGTTGCAGCTGTGATAGCCAGGTTTGAAAACCCAAAGCAACAAACTGTGCTTTCCAATATGTGCTAGAGGTACTTAGAATATTCATTTGATTTTAAATGTCCCAGAATGGACAGCAGTGATGAGGGACAGATTCTCAGCTGGTTTTGCCAGAAGAGATTTTTGGTAGGGTCTGTCAGAGTTCACATTAATTAAGGCTTACCTTTGATAGCATATTTAGTTTTAGGCTGGAAAGTTGACATTTGCTGTGTTGCACTGATATCTCTCCATGGTAAATTTTTTTCTTTAACTGAAAGTAAATTTGAATCTTTTAATGTGATTTTTTTTCTTTAACTGAGAGAGACAAGTGGGGATGATGCAAAGGGTGGTGGCAGACAGAAATATGTGTCTAAATTTGAAATGCAATACATTATTAAAGCCAAACAGCAGTGCTGTACTCAGAGAATCTGAATCAGGAGGTGATCTCTGTCTGATCTGGTGAAACAACACCTGGTGCAGGCTGGAGGAAGGTACAGCTACAGAAATGTTCCAGAGCATCAGCAGAAGTGATTGCAGTGTTGAAGAGACATGTAAAGAAAAATTAAATCAGTCCAGAAATTTAGAAGGTAGGCAAAACAATCACTAAGTGACAGTGTAACTGCCTAGGGGAGCGGGGGACTAATTACCATGGTGCAAGGAAACAGAACTAGAAGTACTGGGAGGAGATAAGGGAAACTGTACTTCAGACAAAAATCAAAAATATGTATTAATGGAGCTGATAGGCTATGAATTTATCTTCATGGAAAACAGAGACAGTGCCTTTGCCTCCAACTGTTGAATCTAGAACAAAAATGTTAAACATACCACTGGGAATAATTGCTATCCTTGTCTGGAATATTTCTCTAAATTTGATCTTCTGTATTCATTAGAGAATTCTGAAAGAAAGAATAAGCCCACAGACATTGCCCAAAATATGTAAGATAGCTTGGAAATCCTTTTCTTAAAGATCATAAATTATTTCTGAAGGGTCTGTGGGAAATGATGAGAGTCAAATTGAGCTTCATTTCAAGGAAAACTCATTCTAAAGGCAGGCCAATAATTGGATAAATAAAGCATAATCTTATCGAGTCAAGTACGTACTGCTCTGTGGCATGTTCACACCTTATTAACCTTGTAAATTCCACTCTAAATAAAGAGAAGGACCTTAAAGGCTCAGCATGTTATTTCAGTGTGTGTTAGTGCTTTGGAAGAGGATGTGAACAGCAGACTGAACCTTACTGATAGTCTTAAGGTTTTTCAGTTGCAAAATATGTAAGCTGTTGAGAAATAGAATTCAAACCCATACTCTGGCATTTAGAAATGCAGTATGGAATAATTTCATCAATCTGATTCTCCTGTGAATATTATGGAATTCATAAATACAGCCTTCTTAAAGACCTGAAATTAGGACACCTAAGAAAAAATGCTCATCAGGCATTGAAAAATAATTTTCAGAATATTGTTCTGTGCCATGGTTGTATAAAAAGCCAAGAGCAATTGGATGCATGAAAACAGGAATGGAAATTACACTGTCATGATGTTAGTCCTCTGTAATCTGGATCCAGTTATGATGGCATCTGCTTTAAGCAATGGTATTTGTTACACAGCAACCCCCTAAATCTGGCAGCAAACACCACATCTGCTACTGGGTATTGACAACCATGTTAACAACATGTAAAACAAAAGCCACACTTGAGGTAATGAGTTTAACAGAACTATTGCACAAGTGATGCTTTTGTGAGGTGCAATTTGTGCTGTAGGGTCACATCAGGAGAGCATTTGCAAATGCACCTGGTTCAAGCTGCCATACAAAAGATTTCCTCTCAGGAAGGTGACACATGGGGACTGTCCCAAGAAATGCTGTATCAGAGCTGGAGCTAATCCTTGAAAGCTTCCTGCTTACATGGAGAGGGAGGAGGAAGTCAAAAAATACTGTCAAAGCTGAAGCCAAAGGAAGTCATCCAGATTTGAGAGTACTATTTAGGGAATAAGATATTCCTGTAAAGTTCAAAGTTTTAGTGGCTGGGGTGTTACTTCAGACCTGTACGTGAGGAAATGTCTTCAAGACAGACACTGGAGCTGCTTTGGTTTTGATCTTGTCATTAGAAACCTGATATCTTGCTAAAATACATGTTTAGGTTTTATCTACAAATCCATTTATATTCTGATTAGGTTGATGTTAAGATAATAAACCTGTGATTTAGGTGCAGCAGAAATGCAGCCCTATAGGAGTAATTCCAATGGATTCTACTCCTTAAGCAATTCCAGGACTTGGGTGTGGTGAGGTGCCTCCTGCCCAGCTACACCTGCTCCTGGGCAATGGGTGCTGCTAGCTGCTGGCTTTGGAAAGAATTCCTTTGCTAGTCAGGGCCTGGGGCCTTTTTCTCCTGGAGGATGGAGACAAGATGTCTTGTAACTCTCAACAACCCCTTGTGTGCCAGCCTATCACAGCCTTCGCAAATATGTATCTTTAGTGGAAAATATTTATGCTATTCACAGTGGCAAGAACAACTGAACTTTCAGAAGGCTTTGTTATTTTTATTTCTGAGGTTGCCCAACAAGATTAGAAATAATTAACTAGAAAGCAAACTTGTGTCTACTGCAAACCAAACGAAGAAGAAATGCATAGAACTAAGTTTCTTTACCTGCATTGGGATAGTGTTAAAAAATAAATAGCACAGAGCAAATATCCATTTGACCTGCTCAAGTGACAGTGGAGATTCTGGACAAAAAAAGAGAGGAGCCTCAAGCAAACAAACAATCAGATCATGTTTGGTGACTAAACCATGGTACAAAATCTTCATATGATCAAAGAACACTGAAAATGAGCCAAAGTTTGCTCTCAAGCTGTAGTAGAAAGTGGTTAGGAAAAATACAAAAAGAATTTAAGCAAACTCTTCTGGGTTTGAAGGTGTAGTTCAAGTGTTTACCAGGGATCAGTTCAAACAGATTTGCCTGACCTGAATGGCTTTGGTGGTGCTAGCAATATTTCAGTTCTGGGGCTGAAATTTAAAAACAGCTGGAGAATTTTTTTGTGCATAATTTATGGACAATTGTTAGTTTCACAATTATATAGACAAAACAAACATTAAAATGGCATTGTTTGGTTTGTACAAGGAGGAGGAGCATTCCTTCAACATGCCAAAGTCCCAAACATCCTGATGAATAGAATATAAACCCAGAATATATATGAAAATCAGTTATGGAACAGAAAGCAGGAGACAACAATTCCTTTGATGAATTATCACAATGACATTTATTCTTCTACAGCAAATGACTGAGGAAAATAAAATTATGTCATCTGGTATGTGTCAAGGCCCCAGAGTGAGAGTTGCTAAATGGTCCATTACTGACCTGCTGGTTTCTGATTACTTTTGAGAACAGGCATGTTTTGTGCTTCACTTAGCTGCTGGTTTATCCATGAAGTAAATTATCTGGAAGGAATGTTTTTGTATTGTTATTTTTATAATGAGATGACTTGAGAAGGAAAACAGTTGCTTCAGATAAACATTGCTGTAGTTTTTTCCTGTGTTCTCCTTATCTGATTACCAGCCCTTGAAATTTGGATCTAACCCCTCACTCTTCAAGGCTGAAACTTTGCTGCAGGTTGAGGATTTGAAAAGTCTGCATCAAAAATGCAGTACAAAGAATCCATACTGCAGGATTAGAGCCTAATGCAAAGTTACTACCAGCATCCTCCCATCTTATCCCCCCAGCTCAGAAAACAGGCTCACTGATGCCATTGTCCTGGGAAAACACAGATTTATTTCCCTTAGTAGAGGTTCCAGCAAAAGGAAGGACCTCTGTAGTATTTACAAGAAAAAAATAATACATTTTTTTAGAGAGTTCCAAACCCATTTTCTCATTTAATAGCTTAATCCCTTTGAAACAAGTAACTCACAGTGCTTGGGAGAATTCCCCTTTTTCCAGCACTGCCTTATTCCAAAGCAATCCAGCCCCCTCTCTGATAGATGAGACTGTCATTTCCACTTGTGCACGCTGCTTTTCACTTCATTTCTTCTTCAATAAGCAGGTTACTGTTCCCATGTATCAAAGAAAGAGATCCTGAGGGAAGGCAAAGCCAGAGATAAGAATTTTATAGCAGTTGGAGGCAACTTGTTACTCATCATTCCATCTCCAGGTTATTGTATACAATACAAACAATGGTTTTCTTCCTTGCCTTGTTTATGAGAGCTTTGCTCCCTTGTTTATTTTTAAGCCCTGTTTTTGCATTGTTCTTTTTCTTTCCACTCAACAGCACTTTTGTTTGCTGTTTGCCACCTTCCTGTGCTTATCTTGCTTTCCAAATTCTCCTCCCTCTCTCTGAGTCACATCTTCCAAATGCCATCACCCTGCCCAGCCCTTTCCGTCTATTCTCTTCCAACCTTGTCACCCTGATTGATGCTGGTTTGTGCCTGGGTGACCTGATCACACAGCAGCTCTGTCTGCAGCAATCTGAGGGGAGTCAATAACTCCCCATTGTCCATTTTCCAAAAAATATTTAATATTCCACCTCCCATCACCCCACAGTCCCACATCCCCTTTGTCGCTTACAAAAAAGTTTGGGCTCCATTTCTTTCCCAGGTTCTTGTTCTTCAATAAAGAAATGCTGTTGTTACCTCCTGAGTAGCAAAACAGTGCCCAAAACTTTGACTTTAAAGGATGTGATATATGGGAGTTACCCTATGGAAAAGATTTCATTTGCTTGAACACTCTCACCTCATTGTAGCAGCCACTTTGTTCTTTGTCTTTAGGCTCTGTGGAGATCACTCTCTAAAAATCCAGTTCCACCTGTGTTGTCAAAATAATGCATATGTGATCATATAAAAAAATCATCAGTCTGAGAACTGGTGGAAGATGAGAGAGAACATTTGCATGAAATGTCTGCCTTGCTGGGCTTTTATGTTAAGATTTAGGGAAATATGCTTCTGCTGCTTAAAAAAAAAAAGTGGGATTAATTTTTACTGTGCAGAAATAACTGCCAAGGATTGTGGATTAATATTCACAAGGAACAGGAGAGGTGAAGAGCAAGGATGAGGTCTCTAGCAGGTCTTTGAACATTCTGCAGGCAGAATCCACATGGAAAATGAAACCAGCTGCAACAGCATTGATGAACTGGCATTGCTCACACAAAGCAGGTTCCAGAGGGTGAAGAAGCCTCTCCCAGACCAAGATATTTGCTGACAATTGCAGTAACTCTCACAGCCACCTCAGGTGTAATTACTACACCAAGGTGAATTTGACATTAAATGATTGTCACACCCTGCATGTGTTTGACTGTCTCTTTAAGACTTTGCCAAGTGTTTTGGCACACTTCGGTTCTACCCTGTTCTTGTAAGTGTTGCTTATTGCTATGGCAACGCTAATCAATCATGGTGCTAAAAATAGGCCTTGCGTTTTTCAAGAGGTTATATGTAGGGAATTGCAAACACAACTGGGGGCTGTGCTTTCCATATGCTGCTTTCATTCCCTTCATTCTAACATGGAAATGCCCCTGCTCATGCTGGTAATTACTGGTTCACTCTCCTGTTATTGCACTGGTGCTCTCTTGAGCCTTAAACCTCTCCTAGTTCTTCCAAAATTGAGGTGCCAAATATAGAAAGTTTAGGAGAACAAAAAAAAAACCCTGAATATTCCCCTTATTTGTTTTTGAGTGTCACAGGTGTGCTAGGGTATAAAGATTTTTAAAGCAGTTTATAAGACATCTAAAAAATCTGGAGGTGACAATACCTGGAGATGCCTCCTTTGAGAGCTTTTCACAAAGACACCTTATCATTAAAGACACTGTGACTGAAGATTTTGAATCATTCTGTAGAACTTAGGTTTAATTTCAAGTTAAAGTTTGAATTTGCCACTATTTTGTTCTCAAGAGGACCCTTGCAAGCTGTAGAGGCAGTGAAATGGAGAGCTGGAAACAGCGCCCTGTGCATTCCTGTGTGTGCTCGGGATCGATCGCCTCCAGGTCAGTGCTGGAAGAACAGAGGCCCCAGAGGAGGCAGAGCAGAAAGGGAGCGGTGCTCAGAAGAAAATAAGAATCTCCTAAAAGGTTTATTACCTACTATTCACTCCCCAGTTTGTTTCTGACTGTTGCATAACAATTTTAATCCCCAGTTAAGTAAATACACCGCCACTTGAGGGGAAAAACCCAACTTTTTGCACGATGAATAATAGTCTTTTGAATGATGCATAAACAGTTTTCTGGTTCTGCCAGAGCCCTCTGCCAATTAGTCAGAGTGCAGCTGATGAATCATGAGACACATTCTGTGAAATGTTCAAAAACTTGGACCCTGCTAAGTGTTCCTGTAAGGCAGTGAGACCCCCCACAGCTGCTGGAGCACTGGTTGCCAGCCAGTTGAGTTTCTGAGAGAGACTTTTGCGGTGGAGGACTTCTGGTGAATTTGAATTTTCATTTGGGGTAAACCCATGTTGCCATTTATAATCTCAAATTAGGTTGTTACAGTTCTCTCCTTCATACTAAACACCCAGGGAGGCTGCCTGTGGGTGGCTTTACAGAAAGTGGCTCTCTAATGAGGTGGCTTGAGGTAAATGGCACCATTCTATGCTAGTCTAAGGAACCTTGGTCTTTTCTTAATTCTTCTTTTTGAAATACAAGGTTAGAAGACCTCTTGTTTTAATTAGAGTTTAGCTTCTGGGTCACAGGAATCAACAGCCAGACTCAAGCAGTGGCTTGTTGAGCTGCTCCAGGCAGCCCAGTGCAGCCTCATGTTCAGCGCATGGAACGGTGACATTTCGGTGTCATGACCTGACTCATTGCTGGCAACCTCCTGACAGTGATTGAAATAGCGGGCATTTCTTTAATACCAAGGTCAAAGGGAAATCTGACATTTGCTTTTATTCATAATTCCCTCTGAAACTGCAGCTGTGCTTCAGATCAACAGTGTGGAGGGGGTTTTGCCTTCCATGGCGCCAGAACCTTGTTTTGAAGAATCTGTCTCACTTGTTTTTTCAACAAGGATTGATTCTAGATGTGCTTATTGATAGTGGGTATCAGAAGACGACTGAACAATGACTTGTTGGGTGATACCCACTGAAGGAGGGATGAATTTGCTGCAGTCTCCAAGGAGCTGCCTTAGATTTCAGCTGTTGCACTACACCTGGCTCCTAAACCCCCTCTTCCCTTACTCACCAGCCCCTCCCTTGAGGAACTCTCTGAATGTTTTCAAGCCTGGACTTGGACCAGCAGCAGTGTGAGCACTGAGGTGTCCAAACACCCTCATTGTATAACCTGGATGCACAGCCCATGGAGGAGTCATTTGCCACAGGGGATTAGTGATGCATCACACAAGGAACAGGCAGTTAATACAGGGAAAGCCTTGGTGACTAATAGGGAAGATGCTGAACTGGTGTCATTCAGAGCTGGTTAGACAGCTGTTCTATCTGCCTGTCTGAAAACTTGCTTTGAAAGAACTGTGAAATGATAAATAAAATATATTTGAAATATTTATTATGATGGGATTATGTTGCCTAGTATTACAAATTCTAGTCTTCATAAGCCAACTAAGCTAAGAAATCCTCAGAAAAATAAATTTATTCCCATGTAAATACAAAATATTAATCTTTAACAGGAAAACATTGGTGTGTTCCTCTTTTTTCTTTTCTTTTTTTTTAATAAAGATTTATTTGGATTTAGTAAAAAGAAATTTTCACAGGGATTCATAATCCGTGAAATCCATAATAATTTCATTAATAGGAAATTATGCTAAAATTCATTTCTCACTGAAAATTAAGAAAAAGCCCTCACATATGAAAACATTGCTGTCTGTTTGGTCAGGATCTGCATCTGGTGAAGTGTCCTTGGGTTTTTCTATATGGGGATAGACTGGTCTATAATGAGGGATATCTAGTTGCTCTCAAGATCTTAAGTGAATTGAATTTCTAACAAGACATTCAGGACATTCATACTCTTGGGCATAGTGAGCATGAAAACCATTGCATCTAATTATTCCAGACTGCTTATACTGATTTATTTATATCTTCATTATAATTTTCAACTTTTAGATAGAATCTCTGGATCCCTCCAGAATCATCAAACCTTTCAGGTTTACTTTCTGGGAACATTTTTTCTTGAAGTAATCTCAAAAAAATAAGAGAGGTGATACCAAAAGGGATGTACTGAATGTGCCAGCTGATGAAGCAAGGCATATTTCTTGTGTAAAACATATTTTTCTTTTGTTGCAGTGTTCGTTTTTGCCTAAATTCTCCATTCATATAGAGACAAAATATGAGGACAACAAAGGAAGCAATGACAGTGTAAGTATGGCACCTTGTGCAAAAGTTGATTTAATCCTCTGTGTTAACCACAGTCTGTCTGGGGCCTGGAGGTCTCTCAGTTTGGGAAAAAGGCCCCATCAAACCTGTGCCTTCGCCCCTCCCTGGGTGTCCTGCTCTCAAGCAGCTGCAGAGGAGTTACCTCTGAAGTACCAGGAGATGAAAGATCTGTGTACACACCTTCCTTTCTGCCTCTTCTATTCTATTTGTTCCTTCTCTAAACACAACATCATTTACATATGTGAATTTAGTCGTGATGAACATTTATGGAAAGTAAAGAAAAGATGACTGGGGATTTTTTGGTCTGCTTTTGTTCCACTTTCTGTATTTCACATTATTATCTCTGAATAAAGGGGGTTGAATTCCAAGGAGGTGTCAGGAAGAGCAAACAGGAAACTAAACAATGGTCAGAGTTGAGAGATCTCAGAAAGCAGCTTGGGGAACAATGGCTGTGCACTTAGGTGATGCTTCTGGCAGTCACTTACCCAAAGTTAAAAATTTTCAGAGCTAGAACTTAGATATGAGAAGGACAATTAACTGTGTAAAATCCTCTGTAGAGGAAGGGTGGGAATGAGCAGCCAGCAGCTGCTGATCAGAGAGGCTCAGGAGCCCAAGGCAGGAGGTCAGTCAGACTTTGCTGTGCAGAGAGCAAAGCAGAGTCTGCTTTTTCCTTCCAAAAAAAAAAAAAAAAGAATAACTTTCACTAAAGCCCAGCATGTAAAGATTGAACCCTTGGGTTCATACACAAATATGTTTCTTCCTGTTTCATTTTGGTATGCATTGGTTGCAGACTTACGGGAAGAGGTTTCTTGTAGGCATGAAAAGTTTAAATGTCAGGAAATTTGAGCTGTAAAACAGAGACCCAATGATGGGGTGTCTGAACTCATTCTTGAAAAGGAAAAAGGCAGTCAAGCAGATTTTAAGAGGTCTGAGCACAGCCTTCCAGTGTTTTGGGGTATCCCTCCAGCAGCTTTGGTAAGAGAAGGTGTTCTGTTCTCCAGGTGGGAGGTACATTTCCCTCAGCCCCCTGGGGCTGCCTGTTCATGAGGCTGACAGCTGTTGCACTGCTTATGGCAGAATAATTACATGTACAAGAACAAGGTGGAATTTGGAATAATGCTTTTGGCATGCAGACACTTTCCCACTGGGAACATGACAGGGATCATCTATTAACCACCAGATACCAACAACTCACTGTGGCTGCCTCTGTAAGCCAGATCAGTGTGTGAGTTAAAAAGAAGTGTATTACATTACCAGCTAGATGAACATTGTGTAATTTATGCACTTTTTAATGTTCACTTCTGTTTTTTGGCAGCACTTTAATTCAGAGCAAGCCCACACCTTTGGTTTTGGGGGGCGCAGACTAATTTTCTGGTGCATTATAATGTCAGCAGTGAGCAGACATGGTCTGGGCTGCTGTCTGACAGAGGAAGAACTGGAGCTATTTAAGCAGAGTGAATTCTTTCAGTGTGTCAGCTTGTGGCTAAAATACTGTGAATCAAGCCCTGAACAGTATCCAGCCAGGGAATTCAGATGAAAGTGGCACAGAGGTGGGATAC
This sequence comes from Geospiza fortis, assembly GCF_000277835.1. Classification (NCBI taxonomy): domain Eukaryota; kingdom Metazoa; phylum Chordata; class Aves; order Passeriformes; family Thraupidae; genus Geospiza; species Geospiza fortis. Next base: position 2,471,523 of record NW_005054395.1, on the reverse strand, counting down.
TCCAGTGATGTAAATCAAAGAAACTCTATTCTGCTTGAATCCAGCTCTTCCAATGTCATTTTTACCAGACTGCCAGGGGGGTAATATCACATTACCTTTCTATTGCAGCACCTGAGTCACAGACTAAGCCAGTGTTTGCCTAGATTAAGAGATTTCACTGACCCCTGCTTGAACTGAGGAGGAGAAAGAGCCGCTGAATTAGAGGGTTGCACTCCAGCCCTAATTTCCCTGATTTTGTAATTCTGAGAGCTGTGCTGTTCCCTGGTGGGAACACAGTAAACCAATGGAAGATCTACATTTTTGTGCTCCCATGACCTTTATCTGGGACCACAGACATGGCTGGTACAGCACTGAAATGCTGGAAGGTTCCTAAATATGGAGAGGCTTCTGTTAATCCAAACACCTTGGAACTAGGAGCAGGAGTCAACCTCATTTCCATTGCTCAATGGGCAGGCTTAAACCTCCCTTAAGGACTTGCAAAGTGCATTTCTCCTTTGTGTCAGACTCGTTTAGATTAAATGTCACTGTTTGTCTGAGTAGAAAACAACAGGAAACATAGCACCCATTCCTATAGATTTCCATAGATACACTGTATTTTCCTTCATTGCAACTATCAGCCTTATCTGATGAAGAAATAATGAATCCAAAAAAAACTTCTCTAAATTTTGCAGTTGTAATGCAAAATAGACTGAATGAATATTAATGTTACAGTAATGAGGGCAATAATACAAATCTGATTTTAACTCAGCTATTTCTCAATGTATTTTTTTAGATCATAGAGATTTTTTTAAATCTTTGCACTCTGATCTATTCTTCATTTCCATCCTGCCTGATAAAGTAGGTATTGATTGTGAAAAGCAATACTTGGACATAAGGATACTAAAACTAATTCCACTGATCCATGGAAGAAAGCAATATAAATGGTCTTGGGTTCCTGTCATTTGGTAGGCTGGGATATTATTAGAATTATTTCATTTAACGTGTTGTGTTGTCTGGTATAATTCTACCTAATTATTGCAATATATCTTGATGCAAAGTTCCTACTGAATTTTCTTCCCATTTGGCATGACAGAAGATAGTAGTAATACTAGTGAAAGATGGTATCTGCTCTGGAATCTGATTTTTCTATGTCTTAGAATTCATTTTAATTTATTTTAAATGTGTTAAAGCATTCTTGTTCCAATCTGTTAAACTTTGCGGTTGATTTGCACAAATATAAACACTGACAGAAAGAACAATGGACAATAAATGTCTTTATTTAGGCAACCTTGTGTAGTAGTGCAGAACCATAAATCCACTGAGCTGTGATTTCAGTGCTCAGAGCAGCTGATTTTAATGTATCTCATGTAGTTGTTCCATGGCAACTCTATTCTTAGAAAAACAGAGCCAGTGTTGGATGAGCATGTGAGTACATCAAATATTGTCCTTGCTACCTTGTAGCTTTACAGCTTCATTAACACTGTCAGAAACTGGACCAGTGAGTCAGGCCAGTCACTATTTCCTCTTGCAGATCTTTTAAATTAAAAATCAACTTCTTAAAGAGAAATTTTATTTAGATTTTACTTTTATTTTAAATTACAAAATGGAATTTTTAAAAATTAGAATGGAGATGGAAATTACAAGGGAGGTGGCATCTGTAGAGTCCATTAAAATATTGCTTCTCTTTGTGCCCTGAGCTGCTGCCATTGGGCCGTGCTGGGCAGAGGGAAGTGCAGGTGCCTACAGCCAAGAGCCTCAGTGGGCACTGAGCAGTGCAAAAGGGCACAGTAATCACACCCTTCTCCCAAAGCAAAATTTGCACTTTGGGAATTTGAAGATAGATAGATAGATAGATAGATAGATTAGATAGATAGATGGATAGATAGATAGATAGATAGATAGATAGATAGATAGATAGATAGATAGATAGATAGATAGATAAAGCCTGTATACTGAATATTTAAAACATAAGGGACATCCTTACAGACAGAATTCTTACAGATATCTCTGAATGAAGTGGTAGAAATGCAGGCAGGAGGGTGGGAGTTACTTCTTGTGTGTCAATAAATTGGGTGTGTTCTTTCCATAAGAACACTTCCTTAAGCTCTTTTTTTATTTGAACAGGTATTTTCTTTCAACAGTCCATTGACTGCTCAGTGTTTGTGTCACAAAGGACTAATTTAGTGGAAGTGTCATCTCCCTCTCACTGTTTCAGTGTGCACCACAGACACAGGTTTTGTCTTTTTCCTTTTCGTGGGGAATGCACCAACTGTGCATTGCAATCAGCTGTGTTGATTACAGCCACACCATATGGCTGCAGTGGCTGCTGCAATCAGTGCCCAGCCATGTCACACATGGCAGAGCCACACTGTCCCTGCCTGTCACCCTCTGCTACTGGGGAAATGTCTGCGAGGCAGTGAAGGTACTGCAAAGGCAGGCTGGGGACAGACACTGCTCAGGCAAATCACAGAGACATTCCATTTTCCTATTTGTTGCACCAAGATCATTATGTTTGACTGATTTCTGTTGATTTGTTTTGTTTTGTTTTTTAGGCACAGAATTAATTGCTGCTGATATTTGGGCAGTGATTTTTTGCCATCTGATGGTGTCTGGGGAAAGCAAAACAAAAAAAAGTACAGCTTGTCAAATAATTCAAAGGTTGTCAATAAGGAAAATTCACTGTATGTAAAATTTCCTGTGCCTTGCTCTTCGTAGCATAACATTTTTCTCTGGAAAACTCAGTATCTGGATCTTGATTATGAAGCTAAAGTAAAATAAATTTTAGATATGGCAGCTAAAAAGAAAATCCATTTCTAGTTTGGTTGAGTTTAGGGTAGTTTTTTCCTCTATTTTTGTCTCCTATCTTAGTAATGTGGAACTAGGTTGTAACAAACTTGAATATAGCACATGGAAATTAAATGTAAATTCACTATTTAAGGCAACTGCCATGAAACACTGATTTCAGCTGAAAAGGATTCAGCTGTGCCCTGGTTTAACCTGCACCACAGGATCTCATTCTGGAAACTGTCAAAAGGATTGCTGGGCATCACTCAAAATATGGCAAAGTCAGAGCAAGGGACACTTTTAGGGTGATTTTATTTGCACCTGGACTTTGCCTGTATGATGGTACTGAGTATCCCATAATTTGCAATGATTTTATGATGCTTTTCCCCCCTCTAAAAAGTCTGAAAAGATAAAGGCAAGCAAGTGGAAAGGTTGGTCTGGAATTCCTCCTGAGGGAAGAGCTCTCTCTGTTGAACTGCAGCTCCTGTGTCCCAAGCACATATGGCTATCACAGAACATATGACAAGGCCCACACTGACAGAGTGTGAACAAGTGAGGTGGTTGTGCCTCTACTTTTTCATTTTTCTAAATGAACTACTGAAGTTAGTCAGTAAATCTGGCACTTGAACTGGATGTGACTTTAAAAACTAATCCCAGTAAATATTATAGTCTATTGAGGTCTTGGAAGCACAGCTACTTTGACATAATTACATAAAAATCCAGTTCTCTGTCCAGAAAGCACAAATCTTAATGAGATATTTTATAAGCGATGGAATAATAGGGGAGTCATGACATGGAGATCAAAAGGAGCAGAGAGCAAGGCTGCAGATAAATATATAACTGCCTCTCCCACTCTGTGGCACACAGGGATATTCCCAGCCAGTTCAGGGAGCCAAATTTTCTCTTCTCAAAGACAGATTCACTCTTTTTCCATAGAAAAATTGCTCCCAATTATGTGTGTCCACATAAATAATTTTATCCCAGGAACAGGTTTGAAATTGGTCAGTTCCTGTAATCTCTGCCCAAATAAATCTCAAAAAGAAATTAGGGAATTTGGAAGCAGCTGACATTGGAGCATGACTTACTGAAAAGTCACACACTGAATAAACTCCATGGTTCAAGTTCTGAGTTCTGAGGAGTTTTCCTTCAGAAAAGTGGAGCAGGTGACACAACCTGCTCAAGGTGTGCAGCAACACACTGAGGAGCAGCCAGTGGTTCTGGCCATGGCAATCTACAGAGATGAGAATTTCAAGGTGGAGAGTATATTTTGGGCATTTTTCTAATGGAAGAAAAGGATTATTCTTGCAGTCCTCACCACAATTACAGCCCTGCCATGAATTAGCTGTCTCTTTACGGCCTTCTGACCACAAACTCCTTCTGTTTAGGCTGGGGAAAAAAGCACTGTGTAGTAATGACAGAGCCAAACACCTTTCCAGCTGGTAATCCCTTGGATGGTTCCTTTGCTCTTGAAGATGGAAAACAAACATCACAAGAGACAATCATGTATTATGAAACAAAGCCAAGCCAGAGGCACAGATGTGACTCTTGGAGTCCTGGTGGTGCAGATGAGAGAGCAGTTTGCCAGTCTGGATGGAATAAATGCATTCAACAGAAATTGGCTTTATGCTGTTTATATCCAATCCAGGTCAGCTGTGGAGATTGGCCATAAAAGTTATATTTTAGATTAACTACATCTGAATAAAATTGAAGTCAGCAACTTAGCCTAAACACAGAAAAAAATAAACAAATAGGAAAAAATGCTTGTAGAAAAGAGGATATTAAATTTCCATCATATCCTAACCTGACTTTCTGTTCTGGCTGTGGCTACCAGGAGAATGGAAGTTGCTAGCAAAGCATGTGCCAGGACATGTCCTTGCAGGGCAGGAGGGAAACAAAGGAATAAAATTTAAGTTCACCAGTCCTTACATTTCTGCAATATCCTGGATGAGCTGTTATTCTTGAGGTTCTGGAATCACCTGCCTCAGGGGATTTTGTGGGTTTTTCTTTTGATTTCTAGTTGGTTAATTGGTTGTGTTTGAGCTTGGTTGGTTGGTTGAGTGGTTGGTTGGTTGGTTGGTTGGTTGGTTGGTTGGTTGGTTGGTTGGGGGGTTTAATGGTTTTGGGGTTTTTGTTGGTTGTTTTGTTGTTGTTTTGTTTGAAGTTCTTTTTGTTTGGTTGGGGTTTTTTTGGCTTTTTTGCATTTTCACCAGAAGAAACCACTGACAGTCATAAAGACCCAGCTGAAACCTTTCTCCCACTTTCTGTCATTCTGTGGGTGATGTAGTCTAAATCATGCTGAGTTTTCATTCCTCTTAGGAAAGGGAAGTATATAAATGTTTGTTGTAAAAAAGCTGTCACATTACTCCCCCCAAAATAAAACCAAAACCCACGGCAAAAAGGCCACTTCAGTCTGAATGTTACTGTTTGTTTTCCATTCAATTGTGTATTTTAATCTCAATTAATTACTTGGCTTCCAAAAGTAAAGCCTGTCCAGTTCTTTCCAATATAATATTTAATATTCTGTCTTCTACATCATCTTCTTAAGGATACAGATTGTTCTCGCCATTGAGTTTCTGCACATTTGCAAATACAGTTGCACAGATTGAGAGCCTTATGCTTCTTTTTGTGGCCTTTAATCTTTTCCTTTAAAACTTTTAAGTTTCTTTAGTGTCTTTGATCCCAGCCACAATAAACCCATCCTCCCTACAGGGTTTCAGGCAATCCAAGATTCTGTGGCTAAGAGAGGCAATAAGAGAATTAGACCTAAGAAAGAAATCAGTCTTGTTCTCTAATGACTTCTTATTTTCAACTGCTGATAGAATGAGTAGATTAAATCTCTAGCTGCAAATCTTGTGAGGACAATCTGAGAAAGGGAGAAGCATAAATTATTAGACAACAAGTTCTGCTGGCAAAGGGAAGTAAGAATGTCATTCAGCAAACTTCTGGAATAAAGGAAATGGTCACAGACAGCCTCAGCAGTGAATAAGGCATCGTTGAAATGGTTGAAAAATTCCTCCTGGTTTTGACAGATTGGCAAAGGCATCTGTCATCCCCACTTCCATCACAGCATTTTAAAGAGAGAAAGGAATTTAGAACTATTTTCATATGAGGTGAAATATGTGGATCAAGTCTGGGACAGAGCAGGGCACATTTCTTTGGATAAGATACTGGGTAATAATCTCCATTTAGGCAGTTGCAAATGGGCAGAGATTTGCATGTGCTTGAATTTATGGGGCTTGTGCCTAAACCATGGACAGATTGAAAGCCTCAGCTGATCTGCTAATGTCCACTTAAGTCCCATTTCCATTATTTTAGAGAGATTATGGTGAAATGCATCTTATTCCAGAAATAGTTCAACTGATTTCATCAGGGGCTGCTTTGTATTTCTGAATTTGTTTAGGAAAAAAGCAAGTGAGGAAGCTTATAAAAGGTGACCTATATTATATATATAAACACAGAAGTGATTGACATCAATGTACCCAATTCAGAGAAGGAGCACTACAGGAGAAGGGCTTTCCTTCAAAGTTCCACGTTGTTCAAATAATTAACATAATTTTTTGCAAAAGAACAATTGGAGAAGTATAATAATACAAATAAAACCAGGCTGGAGTTTCTCAGTTCTTCAGCAGTTTCAGATGTGTGAATATGTTACATCCAGCTCAGTGAGCATTCAGTGCTGCCTGGTTTATTCACTACCAAGATAAGTTAAAATTGTAGAGTCAAACTTCAGCTTTTCCTGTATTTGAAAGACAATTTCCTGAGCAATTTTCTTCCTACCAGCTGGTTCCTGTGTTCCCTGGAGTCCATTGCTCTTTTTGAATGCTTAAAATGGGCAGCCCCAATGCTTTCAGAAATAATGAAGTAGCATTTCTGTTACTAAAGAGTTGCTGGCATTTTGTATTTTTAACTGTTCCTCTAGAATTTAATTAAATCAAGAGAGCATTCAGTTCATTTATTAAAAAAAAAAAAAAAATTGCTTCCTGGAAATATCAGCTATAGAACATTGTGCCCTGAAGGAAAAAGCACATTGTGAGCTTATTACTGATCCTGACAGTGGATGCACAACTTCCCTGAATTTCATGGCACTAATTCATGGTAGCCTTTTAGCTCAGCGCTGTTTCCAGGTCTCAGGATCATGAGGAAAATGTATTGCAGACACAGTGTAAGTCACATGGGTCACTGAGATGCCTAAATAATTAAATTATGGACACAGGCACAGAAGGATACTGTGCTGCAGCTGCAAATGACCTGGATTTTCAAAATATCTCCATCATTCACCTTGCATAGAACAGGAGGCTTGCTGTTCCAAACAAGGTCCTAAAGGATTGAAATGTGTGTGCATGGATGGGCTGGGGAAGCTTGCAGCTTCCACTGAGGCAGTTCAACCACAATTTTGATTTTCAGTGTAACAACAATTCTGACTGTTCCCAGCAAACACCTGCACATTGCTGTGGTCCTTAGAGGGGGAAAACCCCCTGAGACCAGAGAGTTGGGTTTTCTACACAGTGACAGACTCTAGTACAAAGACTGGAGAATACAATAAAAACAATCCAAATTGTTGACCTTACTGTTTTTAAGTAAAGTCTCCATTCCAAAAAAATCCAAGGAAGAGCAGCAGTGGGAGCAGAAAGTGCTGAACACGATGTGAGCAGTAGGGTGGAGAATGTGTTCCTGCAAAAACTCGAGTATTTTACACAAAGCTGTTCAGGCACAAGCCTAAAATACATTCTGTTGCACAAGTCATTGAAACTGCTTGTAACAGTTATTCCAGGTGGATTTTGTGAGGGTGCTGTTCTGTAATGGACTTGAATTTCTTTAACTCTTACAGATTTTTGACAAAGAAGCTAAAGATCTGGAGCGAGAAGTTTGCTTTATTGATATTGCCAGCGACGAGATTCCCGAGCGCTATTACAAGGAATCAGAGGTAAGAGGCAACTTGGCTGTGAACATAGAAATCAAAACCATTTTGTTTTTGTATAAAATCTTGCTGGTCGGTAATATCTCAAGAACCTTTGGTCAGAGGGGAAGCAGCCAGTAGCCTCTCTGTCTAGATTGCCCAGCACTTTCTTTTGCACATGATTTTTTGAAATGCTTTCCTACCCTTATCAGAACACACCCTGTACCAGACCTGTGATATTCAGCTGAATTAGTCCAAACCAGAAAAGGCCTTTCCTTTGCATTATGAAGCTCAGTGAAGAATTTGCAGATCTGAGCACTTTCAAACACCCCTGCTGTCCTTACTTGCATCCCACCCTGATCAGTGAGCCCTGCAAAGTGTCCAAGCCCAGCAAAGGACAGATGTGCTGCAGTGACAAGGGGCTGATGCACAATTGCTTGAAGGGAACAATGTCACAAGACCAAGAGGGACTGGAGCACACTGCAGACTGCAGCAGATCTGCCAAAAAGCATCAATGGCAGCAGGCAGAGTCACTCAGAAAATTCCCTCGGAAATTGCTCCCATGTATATTTGATGGAGCACATCTCTGAAGAGCGTGCTTCTTCTAGGTCAATGCAATTCACTGCTTGAAATCAGCAGCCACCATGCAAATGAAGATGAGGTCTCAATGTTTTAATCTCAGAGTTGATAAATGATGGTTCACAACAAGCAGCTAGAGAGGAATGATCAGATCTATGCTCGCATTTAATTTTGGAGATATGATTTGCCTCTGGAGCCAAGTCTATATTCATAGCTGGCAGTGAGTATGGCAGCTGTTTAACCATCTAAAACGAGACTACATAATCATTTTTAGGATAGAAAGTGAGGACTTGCCAAGGAATATATTTCTATACTATAGGAGACATGATTTTCAGACTAAAAATATCAAGTACTTTTTATCTTCCATTTATATAGATCCTATTTTGAATGTTATGTGTGGGTCATAAACCAAAACTGAGCCTACAGTAGAATGAAAAGTAATTTTATTACTTTCTTTAGATAATGAAACCTATCTGTTTAGTACCAAAAATAATATAACACCTCATGAAACAGCTTATTGGTTCCATCATCTTATCTGAGCTCCATGGCTTCTGGTTCCATTTAGGAATGAGCTGCTAATGGAACAGGTCAGCATTTGACTGTAATTTAAAGACATCCTGTGAGATTTTTCATCCCGTTCTCTGCACTTCAGAAATTGTAAACACAAAGGTGACAACCAGTTTTGCAACTTTCCTGCTCATTTTTAATAGCCAACCATTAAAGCATAATTTCCCTGTGATTAATCTCCTGATACAGAAAAACAGGCTTATCTTCAAGGAGAAAAGCATTTCAGAGTCTTTGTGTTGCTATTTCAAAGTCAAATCTAAAAACCAGATTCCAAGCGAAATGGAATTTTATATGGGTTTAAACAACAAAAATAGCCCAGCATCTGTTGTTTTTTTCTGTACTGATGGATGATTTTTCTGTTGACTACCAAATTCTGTTTCAGAATTCATACAGAGCAGTAAGAACACCTTCAGTATTTAACTGTGTACATGCTGTAACTGATAGCGAATTAGTAATAATTGAAAATTGTGGATCTTCCAAAATTTACAAAGTGTGGGGTTTTTATGTTACCATATGATGAACATGAAGCCAAATTCCCATTTCTGATGAGGCCTCCTTCATAATTTAGAGACTATAAAAAGATTTTTTATGTTTGTAAATCTAATTTCCGTCTGTTTTCGATCAGAACAGTAATTCTATGCAAATGAGAAAGGGTTTTGTTTCCCAAATAGCAGCTTCAGATAAACCCAGTTTGTGTAAGCTTTTGAAAGGTATTTTAGTTGCACTAATAACAACAATTTGGCTGCTTTGACATCATGTAATCTGAACTGATATGAAGTTTAAAGATTAAAAGTGAAGTGCAATTCTCAGGATTGAACAATTAGATCCCACATGATAAATGTCCTGACTCCCATCCAGAAAGACCAATGAGAATAATTTTAACTTCAGGCATGTCAGTAATCTCTTCATTTCAGTGGCTCTTTCACAGGCTTAAAATACAGCAAGTTCTTTACCAGGGTCAGCATGTTTGGCAGCTTCTAGAAATGAGCTTGAGTTTTCTTTACACCCTGACGAAAGCTCATTCCTCTTCAATTAAAAATACACTTGAGATTTAACAGCAAATGTCATTATTTAGCTGTAATACTGCATACTAGAGAGTGGCTTAAATAATTTAAAGCCTTCACACACTACTTCCTCTGCTTGCTCTGTGCTGGGACTTATGAGCTTGATGGTAAAAGGACAAAGCCACTGTGTCCTCCCACCTATGATCTATCTAAAAAGTAGTTTTTCAGTTGTCCTGACATGAATCTTAAAAACAGATTCCATTTTCATTTCCATAATAGTGATTCACACATAAAAAGACAAAATATATAAATAATCTTTGTATGTATAATATTCCATTTGAGTTGAACAGCTCATTCTCCACCAGTGCTGAGAGAGGAAATGTGTTCCACAAAACTGTCCTGGCTGAAGGGAAAATGATTGAATTCAACTTTGTGCATATTTGCTTTTCTCTCCTTCTAAATATTAACTAAAATTGAAAAGTGAAGAATCCAGTTAGCTGGAGGCTTAAGGAGAGCTGTTGCTTCATTGCAGGACACTTCAAGGGAGCCTCTCCCAGTAACACTGAGGGATCTCTTAAGCAGAATCCTCCAAGTGATTGGGATGCCCTTAAGGATGAGGGGCTGGCAGAGTGCACAGGGGACTGAAATCTCCAGGTCAATGGTGAATCAGGAGGCAGATTTGGGAGCTATTACACACACTTACAGAGTCCAGCTCTATTCTGGGGCTGAGCTGATTTCTGCCTTTGTGGAAGGCTGGAGGAGGTGAACTGCAGCAACTCAGGTATCCTAAAGCAGGTGACCTCCCTTTAAGTTCATTACCATCTACAAACTCCATTGTGAAGCAGCCACATCTCAAATACAGGGCTTTTTTACAAGCATGGTCTGATGCTTCAAGTTTTAAGTTTAAATGTGAGGTTCCAAATGGAGAAAGGTTGATTCTAGACCCCAGCTAACAAGTTTACCTGTTTGTCTGTGAGGAGCCATGTGTTTTCCAAACCTGGATGTACATATTGCATCAGGTACAGAATTTTGTATTTCTGTACAGAGAATGTACCAGGCAGGTAAGAGTAGTTGTACATTTTGTGAAGTCATTTCCTTATGACTTTAGCATCAATGAATATGTATCAGCAGCTATATAGACAGATATATTTGTCTGAAATATAGAAAAGAACAAAGCTGAGCTATGCTGAGGAGTGAGGGCCTCCAGTGAATCATTCATGAAATGAAACATTTACCGTAGCTGTGAGCTACTGAGCAAAATGTTCAGTGCAAACATATTCAAGTTCTCAGAATTAACAACGTTTCATTTCCTGTTTATAACAAAGCAATGGAGAGCTGGACAAATGGAATAAACTTCCCAGGCTGCTTCTAAACAGATTCCATGCAGCTGCTGCAGTTTTCTTCTTCCATTGCTGGCTTTTCTCCTTTAGCACAGCTGCTCTGGGACAGGTCCACCTTAGGCCTGTCCAAGTGCTTTCAGAGTAACAAAACCTCACATCACTAAATGGTGGCAGCTGAAATAATCCAGCTGCCTCAGCCCCCCAGTAAGTGTGGGCACCGTGTCAGCACAGGAGTTCAGGGAAGGATATGAAAAAGTATGAACATTTCCTTTTCCTTACTCACTTGATGTGTGAGTTCACATAAAGGCTGGCTGGATTATCATATTTTAACACCTCAGAACTGTCCCAATATTTACAGTTCTTAAGTATTTAGCTGGATCTTCCAGAAAATACCATTTAATGGAAATTTTTTTAGAAGTCCTTAAAAAATGACTCTACATAAATGTCTGTGGTAGCATCTCTACATCAATAAATCTTTCCTGAGCACTGCCTAAAAAAGCTGAAATCTAAAACCTAGCAACTACAGCTGATGCTGAAATGCCAGATGACAGGTATTAAACCCATGATTGGTTCTGAAATTCAAGATAAAACAAAATGGTCTTCAGCATAGAGAGGGAAAAAATGATTGCACTTCAAAAGCACCATGATATTGCCATAGGAGTCTGAAAAAATTAATCCAAGCATTAAAGAGAAGGAAGGATCTGAGAGGGCAGGATGCATGGCACAAGCAGGGTGCACTCTCACCTCTGGCAGCTCCCAATCAGGCCTGGTACCATGGCAGAGCTGATGGTAAGTGTGCCAGGCAGATTTGGAGGTTTTCTGTAAACAACAAATACATTTCATTATTTAACTCTGAGTACAAAGGAACAGGTCAGAATTAATTGTGAAAAGGCATTGCAACAACCCAGGGCTGGGTTTGCTTCCTGGAAAGGGCCTTTCCACTCCACGTCTGATGCACGTGACATCCGTGAGGAAAGTTAAGTAAATAAATGCTAAATGATAAATAATAGACTCCATCAATAAACACATTGACTCGTGGTCTAAGTAATAAAACCTGGGAGAGTGCTAGGTTTGAATCCATATCCCACATACAGAGGCTTTTATTTCATTGTAATTTTACATTTCATTCTCAACTAAGCCCAGCTCACGGGTTATGATGTTTCTGCTCTGTTGGCAGAAGTGCTATTTTTAAATCACTCTGCACCTGGCAATAATGTATTGCAAATACAGAGTAGGTTTTGCTCCTCTAGCAAAAGGATTTGCCAGATGGGCTTTCCTAATAAATTGTGTCTGATAAAAGGACAAGAAGGTTATTTAAACAAAAAGATTTTAGCTATGCCATTACATTTAAAACAGATTGAGGATTTTGCCAGTAGATAAATCAAGGGGAAAATAGTGAATAGACTCAGTAGTCTTTGCATGATGTCTTCTCTGGGAAGAAAGGTATGGGTGTCTAAAAGCAAAAATAAGGAACACACAAAATTATCTAAATAATAACATAAAAGTGGGGTCAGAGCAAAGTTCAGCTTGCACAGCTTCTAGGTACAGGAAGAAATGATTCAAGTACATGTGCCACGAGTGCTGCTGAGAGAGGCAGTGCTGGATACCAGTATAATTTCTGTTTGCTTTTAATGGAAGATTATCAGCCCTGCTTCATTTTTTTGTAATAGAAGGACCTTGTGTGCCTAATTGCAGAAACAATTCCAGGTTGTGAGTCTAAATTTAGCAATTTGAACCCATGAGTAAGGAACATAAAATCATTCTTGTCCAAGTTCTCATTAATTTCAGTAGGCTTTGGATCAGGCACTGAAGAGCAAAAGATGAGCAGTCCTGGTTCCACCAAAGTCCCTCTGGCATGGCCTGCTGCCCATGGCTGTGGTCAGTAGCAGAGGCATAGGAAAGGTGTAAAAATATAGAGGTGAATGTAGAGATTCTTCTCTTAAAGGCTTCCTCGTATGATCCATAGCACAAACAATTGCTGGGACAGAATTTGTGCATTTCTAAAACAGTCAAGATGTTGTTAAACATGTAAATTTTAGCAGCTGGGTTAAAGCCCAAGGATATTCATTTTCCTTACAAGATCTCACCTCTGTCAAACATTTGTGCCCTTTGAGCTGATGGCCCAGATGGAATTCTCAAGCTGACTTTGCCCAATGTCACAGTGTGCCTTGCATCCCCTGCTTGGCTCTCATGCAGCATTTGAGTCTCAGCTCCCTGAGCAAGCACTCAGGAAAGTCTTTAACACCTTGATCTTTCATACAGCAGCCTGGAAATCTGTTCCTCTGAGGTCTGGCTTCCATTCATCAGTCTGCAGTTTTATAGTATCAATATGTTAATGTTTCCAGAAAGGCAGGAATTTCCCTAAGAGCTCTTTGATGTGAGTTGCTGAACGGGCTCTTCCCATGGAGCTCTCCAGCCAATTTGTGACTAATCCTCATGTCCTTCAAGAAAAGGACAGGATTAAGGGATGCAGAGGTGCCATCTCTGGGTGCTGTTAAGGGAATTTGCACCTGGGGGTGATGTCATGGATCAGCTGCATTGCAGTTGGTAGGTGATTTGTGGGCCACAAAGTTCAGAGTCATTCCCACTGTGTGTCCCTTTGTCTGCTGGGTTAAACTCACCAAACCAAACCAGACCCAACCCATAAAACTTGGGAACAAGCAGTGATGCAGGGCAGTTATTCATTATTTCATTTTTAGTTAGAATTTCTTGATACTGACTCAAATTGATTACATTAAATCCCTTTGGACTGCACTGAAGTTTCTCCATTATAGTTCTGGTTATCTCTGAAGGATTGTAAAGTACAACACTCAGAATTATTAAAGTGTGTATCTGAAATGCTGAATCAAGGCAATGGCTCCATTACACCAGCACTGTGTGTGTGTGTAAGAAATAGCAGACCCTGACTTATAGGAAACTATTTTCCTTTTTAGAGATTGTTATTTCACAGTGGAATATTTTGCAAGCATATTTGAAATCATATTTTCTGTAATGACTTCTTTTTTTCAGGAATCTCCAACTAGAATATTATGTCTTTCTAAATATTATGTTTTCTTTCCTTTTTTCTTTTTATTGGTGTTATTATTATATTGATTGCTTCGGGCAATGATCAATTATTAAACAGCTCTTTCAAACAGAAAATCTATAGATCCATCTGTGGTTGAGCTTTGCTGGGTGACAAGATTGGCAGCAGCCAGTGACCATGAGCTGTGCTGTACAGGGGGTGTTGCTCTGATAAATGATGATGCTGAACTGTTTTTATGGTGATTTAACATTGAAACCTTATTATACTGTGAGCTCAGTGTCTCCCCTTTGCAAAGGCTGTGTCAGCAATAAAAGCAGTGACTTTCACAGGGAGGAAAGACTCCCAACCTCATTAGAGCTTTGGAGAGAAGCTTTAATGGCAGAGCTTCAGTTTAGGGTAAAACCAGAAGTCAAGAGATAACTAAACAGTAGGAACATGAATGCTGGGTGATACATAAACTCACACTGAACAAAGCAAAATGAAGATCAGAGTAGTTATCAGGTTTTTGTGGTTTTTCTCCTGATTGTAATCCATTTAATGCATAATTTAGGCACTATTTAATTACATGACTAACTACTTTTACAACAAAGGATCTTCCCAGACCTCAGCACTGGGGAAAGAACACAGCTGAGCACTGCTGGTTACTCTTCAGGACAGATTTTAGAAGCTCCACTATGAATTTTCTGAAATGACATAATTTTCGAGTTCTGACAACCAGTGCTTAACCATAAATTATTTCTATTTACAAGATATAATTAGCAGGATTGGACATAAAGGGAAATAGAATTATACCAATATGGAAAATAACACTTTCATAGATAAAACTGTATCTTGTACAGACACATGTAAACTTTAAAAGATGAACTAATGCCTTTAATGGTTTTATGAAATTATGTTGTAATTTCAATGTTGTAGTTTCTTTGATTTCCCAGTTTCTGAAAGAGAACCAGAGTTGGGATTACTCAGTGTCTGCTCATGACTTAGTTGTAACCAGAGGTGGATAAACTGCAGGAGTTTCCTACTTAGCTTAGGATGACCAAGTGCACTTCAAGCTGAAGATGGCATTGTCAGGGTCAGTGTTGAAGTGTCAAAGCTCCAACTGGACACAATTTCAGGAGACAGGCACAGGTGGAAAGTACAAGCAGTTCACACCAAGGGGCAGTGGAAAAGCAGCCTCTGAAGAAGCCACTATTTTTATATTTTTTTTTTCCAAAGGCCATAAATAACCCTGGGAGTGCACTGCACTGTAATGACTTTCAATAACAGATTTTCCTACAGCAGAGAACAGCAGTCTTGGATGATATGATTGTCAATGCATCTCCAAGAATATGCTGCCATTGATTCACTGCCAGGCTTGGATTTCAGGATATCCTAGTGCATTTTAAAAGTCAATTTCCTTTTGCTTTTTCATAATGTTTATTAGCATATTTTGTGTCTTATCACAACTTTTACTTTAGCAAACTGACAAACACAACTTCCCCTCCTGCATTTCCCTGTATGTTTTGTTTTGCAGGATCCCAAATACTTCAAGTCACAGAAAACTGGGAGAGGCCAATTGAAAGAAGGCTGGAGAGAGACCCATCAGCCAATTATGTGTTCCTACAAACTTGTGACTGTGAAATTTGAAGTCTGGGGACTTCAAACCAGAGTAGAGCAATTTGTACACAAGGTCAGTGAAACAGGAGCTGTTTCTTATCCTTCACATGAGCAGAACTCGAGCACTCACAGGAATGTGGCTGGAGAAGCCTGGGAGCTCAGACCTCTCACAAGGTCTCAAAGAGCTGGAGCAGAGCCCAGCACTTCACTCTGGGCACAACTGTGACAAAGCCCAGAGCTGCTCAGGATTAAGGTTGAGAAAAACTATCAATAACATTTTCAGAGCTGTGACCAATATATGAGCTGAGGTACTTCTGAGTACACAGGGGTCCCATACACACAGCAGTGAGGTAAGGAATCCCTTAGAAACAGACAGTGGGAAATCAGTCTACTAAAAATTAAATTCATGAATAGCATAACTACGAGGTGATCAAAATTTTTATAGTATTGACCTTCTACATGTTTTAAATACTGAGAGGGGAAAAGAAGAGATGCAGAATGTCTAATTGGCCAAAGAATATTGGTGCTGTCATTATACTGCAAGAGTTCTATTGTCATTACATTGCAAGGGCTCCATATTGCCAGAGTTTGGTACCTCCTTGATGTTTCTCATAGGCAGCTCCTCTAAGCACTGACTCATCCTTCTTCTCACAACAGCCAACTGACTCCAGTGCCCTTTCAACCAACCAATCCACTCTTTTATAACACTCTTCATTTTATTGGCTATAGCTATTGGCCTGTTAAAATCAGACCTGCTCCTAATCTTTAATAATTAACCCAGCTGCAACTCTTTAGGGGGTAAGATTACTTTCTATACTGCCTTTACTTTACTTCTGTTCTATCCCCCTACATATTGGTATCTCTACACATTCCCAAATGGATTCCTTGCTAGTCAAAGCCATGATTCAGTGCTGGCAACAGATCCAGTTCCAGGGGGAAGCTGGACTAGGAGTCCTTCAGGGCCAAAATTACGTTTTAGATACAGAACTATCAGAGGGTTTCTCACTTTCAATCCTGTTGAAAGACACAGATGAGATGTTTTGTTGCTGCTGAGGCCTTTAACCCTTTCCTTGTTTGCAGGTGGTCAGAGACATCCTGCTGATCGGTCACCGGCAGGCATTTGCCTGGGTGGATGAGTGGTATGGTGAGTGTCCTCCTGAGCCAATTAACCTGCAAATTAACCCTTCCAGGGGGCTGAGACAAGCCTGGGACATTTAACAGCAGGTTCCCATCTGCTTTCATGGATCATCAGGTCCTAGTGTGGGTTGTTCATGGAGGAGGTGGAACCATGTTAAAGATCATCTCCTTCCACCCCCTTCCATGGGCAGGGACACTTTCCACTAGACCAAGCCCCATCCAACCTGGCCTTGGACCCTTCCAGGGATGCTGGATTAGGGCAGCAGCCAGGGATGCCTTTCCATCCCAGCATGTCAGTGGACCTGCCACTGTGCCTCACCTGCCCTGCAGGCAGCAGTTGTCTGTATGGAGAACCTTGTGCAGGTTTGAATAAAGCTCCTTCTTAAGGCTGCCTTAACTTGCAGCCATTTCCATCCTGCAGACTCCTAAGGTCTCTGACCCAACACATTTCCAGCTTTTTCAGAAAGTTTTAAGCTATCAATATGGATTGCAACAAAGAAAAGATGGAGCTTTTCTGACAAAAGATGTAGATAAGCATAAATCCTATGGGGTCTGATTCAGCAGCAGCTGCATGCAAAAAGTGCTGGAATCCATGAGGCAGCTGTGGGAATATGGGCACTTCCAGTAGGACAGAGCAATCTGAATATCAAACCAGTAATCACAGTGTCTAAAGTGAGCTCACTGGTTTGTACCTTTCACATGCATTTTCTGTAAGACATATCCATCACCACAGCAACTCTTAAAACAGGCTCTGAGACAGGCCATGGAAATACCATAGGAATTTGACAATATATTTAGAATGTTTATTTAGGCCCTCCTCAAGCTTCAGGAAGCACCAATTTGGGCATTTCGTGGTTGAGGGACACCTCTCACCAGAGCTCTGAGCCGTTGTGCATTGCTCAGGAAGTCACTGCTGCAAACCCGTCTCAGAGGTGTCACTGCCCTGCACTGGAATTTAGCCACCGACTCAGTGGGCTCATTGTTTGGAAATAGAGAAAAAATTGCTTTTGAAATCACAGTGTTCTTATAAATTTAATACTGCATGAAAATCTTGTGCTGTAATGGTCATAAAAATACTGAAACTGCTAAAAATATCTTTTTCTATTGGGATAGCTGTAAACTAGTGAGAGAATTTTATATCCAGTGAGAGAGTTCTTCAGAGCTATTTTTTTTTAATTTTAGATTTGTTTCTTTTTTTACCTGAAAAAGAACAATCCATTCTTTTCCCTGCAGCAAGTCAGGGAAACTGGTAACTTTAAATAAAACAGCCTGACTTCATGTAAAAATTGAGCCCATAAATTTGCTCCCAGTCTACCCAAAATATCTATACAGTGAGAGATGGAGAATGTTACTGTGGAGCAAAGTGTCAGCTGCACTTTAGCAGAGTTACTGATAATGATGACAAATGAACAGCCATGAAGTCAAACATACCAAACAGGTTTAGCTCAAAAACATTTCACTATAGATTTTCCCCTCCTAAGTCTAAAATCTCCCTGCCAAAATTACTCTTTCCACAGATGAAATACTGTGATACAGAATTATCTTGTGGATTTTTCCTAGTCAGAGTGAGCCTTTTTACTAACAAATATAGTGTATTTTTAAGAGCTTAATTATCAGCCTAAAAACAAAACCTAAAAAATCTGGGCTTAATAAAATAGATATAATAATCTAGCATCCAAAATATAATTTTAAGTGTCTATTAACACCTTTTGAAATGAAAGTTTGAGAAAGACCTGGAGATGATGGTAGTCAGATAAACTGAATCAAATAATCAGTGTAATAAACAATGTGTTATGTTAATGACTGGTTGCTGTTACTGACCCTGTAAGTATGAATGTGTTTTGTCATTTAATTTACTAAACTCTATTTAGTTTTATTATTAAGAAATTCTATTTTCTCAGTGTTACTTACTAATAAAGAGCATGTTCTGTGCTTGGCAAAGTGCATCCCAGCATGTTACTGACA
The DNA here is from genome assembly GCF_000277835.1 of Geospiza fortis. Lineage (NCBI taxonomy): Eukaryota > Metazoa > Chordata > Aves > Passeriformes > Thraupidae > Geospiza > Geospiza fortis. The sequence goes on along the minus strand of NW_005054395.1, from coordinate 2,452,650 downwards.
CAGCTTCTGAGCTTGTTTCTCATTCCAGACAACAGTAAAAGACTGAAGGAGTATGAGTTAGGGGTATTCCATGTTTCCTTTTCAAATTCCTTGATCAAAATTTTAGACTGCATTTGTTTTTACTGATGAATAATGACATCATGCTGCCACTACAACAGCTGAAGTTGTATCTTGCCTTAAAAGCTGCCTCATAAAATGCAGCAGGAGCCTCACAGCACAGAGCAGGGAGCGGCGTGATCCAAGAACTCCCAAATCCCAGTGGCACATCATAAACTTGAGCAATATGGGAGCCTCAAGAGCAGATCACAGTGCATGACCAAAGGGGCACCCATTTGCAAGCAGACTGTGCTAATAAAATGCTCTTTAAGTGTTTGGAGTCAAAAGTTGATGGCTGTTTTTATGAGGCTCTGAAGTTACCAAAGCATCATAAAGAACAGCCCAAACCCAGCCCAAACCCTGACACTGCTCCTGTTCTGACTCCTCACTCCCCAGGGCATTTATGGAAAGCCTGGGAATACTCAGAAGAGTCACAGGTCAATTATTGAGTTCTTTATGTTTTTGCTGGAGCTGTGGTTGGTGACAAACCCTGTTCAAGGTGTTAACCATTGCCTGGTGTTCCACAGCACCTGGCAGGCTGTGCTGGGCAGTGCTCAGTGATTCTGCTGCTGGGATCAGCCTCATCTGTGGGATATTTCTAATTTTCATCATTCATTCAATTGCTTGAGGCTACACAACCATTAACATACTCACTATTAATTCACTTACCAGTTTAAGTGTTAGTTTCTGGAATCTAAAGTGGTGTGGGCTCTAACACTGTGATTTTTGCTGGTTATGAGATGTACAATGCAAAGTTAACAAAAACTCTTTTTGCAAGTGCTGGAAAGGTAAGTACATATTTATAATATTTCTGTATCTATCCTTTATTCCGAAGGATCTTCTAAAATCTCTTTAGAAGATCTTGGCCTTTGCCAAGGCCTGCACTTCAGTACTACCTGCCTACCTTGCATTACACAGATACTCCTAAACAATTTCCACTCCTTCCTGTTCTCTGACTCCCTTTGACTTAACCTTGCACCTTCCTTGGCTGACACAACTACCTTTATGAGGCAATTTTCATAAAGCTAGTTGCTCCTTGCTTTTTAAAAATCCTTTGTTGGCTTCTGCTGAAAGACTTTGTGTTCCTAGAACCTTCTCCTTAGGAAGAAAAAAGTTTGCACTGAATCAATGGAAAATGCCAACAATTTTGAACTTTTTACAGATATGACTATGGATGATGTTCGAGAATACGAGAAAAATATGCATGAAAAAACCAACATTAAAGTTTGCAACCAACATTCATCTACTGTGGATGAAATAGAGAGCCATGCCAAAGCAAGAGTATGTCAATTTTTAAAACATATTGCCCATCCTCAGCTGATGCATCTGCACAGACCAGAAAAGAGCAACCAAATGCTGATCAGCCAGTGGAATTTTGGGGAGGTTTTGCTTCAATAAGAACAGAATCTTTCTCTGTGAAGTGCAATCCTGCCTTTGGTTTGCACTGTAACCCTGCCAGTTATGTAAGGGAGGGTGGGGTTGGGCTCATATACAGCTCCCTGGCTTCCAGGAAAACACAATGCTCAAATTTCATTTGGATACATAAAGAGGAGATTAAAGAGGATTTTTACTTTCTATTCTTTCAATAGTTAAAAAATGCAGGAGTTCACAGTGGTCTAGTCAAAAAGCCAAGAACATGGGGAGTGGAAAACTTCTATGGGATTCACAAAATTCTTTCACCAGGAAAAAAAATTTAATTAGTTATTCACTCTTTTCAAGGTAACTTTAATGTTACTGTCATTGATTAGCTACCAACAAGGTGGGAAGTATTTGCAGAAGTATGTAGCAGTGGTTTGTGGAAAAGGGCATGTTTCTGTGTAAGTTCTCTGGTCTGGAGATTTTATAAAGTAATTACCTAATCTGGGCTCCAAAGTAGAGGCCTAAATTTAGAGGTTGATTGTGCAAATAGAGAAGATGCAGCAGCCCTTGCCCCTGCAATGTCATTATTCCTTTATTTCTGCTAATGGTGCTGTGGAACTCAGTGCTGGGTTTAGTCATGAAATCAGTGTGGGGCAAGGCTTGAAGGGCTCCAAGTCTTTCCTTGGCTCTTGCTCAGTGCCAGCTGGCCCCAGCCTGAGGAGATGTTGTCTGCATAGTCCCAGGGCAGGTAATTCTTGTGCTCGTGACACAGCAGCTTCACTGACATCAAGGTTACTCCTTAGCAGAGAAGCAGTTCAGATTTTGGCTCTACACTTCAGGATTTGGTTCTGAATGAAGTCTGCCACCTGTAGTTTCCCTGTGGAAAAATTGTCATTGAGGTCAGAACAGAAGTTGTTATTAATGAAAAAAAAATAGAAAGTGAACCTGAGTCTTCCTAGCTCAGTGTAAGGACTGTTTTACTTGAGTGTATATCACAGTAGAAGGAAATTAAAGCAAATAGAAGCTAAAAAGTAAACGTCAATTGAAATGTTTAATGTCTGAATTGAAAATGAAGAGTCGTGGAGGCTCCATTCAGTAAGACTTCACTTCAAAGGACAGTGCACTGACAAGCCTTCCTGTCCCCTTCATTTGTCCAAGACAGCTTTTGGTTCACAACATACAGAATTCCTCAATCAAAATCCCTGTGATTTCAGTGGGATTTGGGACACTTTGAGTGCAGAAATTCTCACCCACTGTTACAGGGTGTGAAATGAAATGTAAACCAGCAAAACAGGTTCAAACCTCTCTCCAACATGAGTAGGTACAGTTCCCCTGGGACCATCTGTTTATTGCCAGCACTTCTGTCAGATCTGCAACAGGCAGATTCTCACTCCTAATGGTGCCAGTGTGGGCTGGAGGGGTCCCTGCAATGTGGTGCAGGGGGAGCCAAGGCAGCCGGCACCGTGCACGCTTTGATTTATTTCATGTGATGTTGGAACACAACAGAAAGCTGCTTCAACAGCCAAGGCTGCACATGTCTGCAGCTGGGTAGGGGCAAAAAGCATCAGTGCCCTGGAAGAACAAGATTATTTTATCTCAAAATCGGTAATCCCCACTGCCAGTCCTGTGGTTCAGACACTCGAATATGCGAGACTTCTTAATCGATTAAAAGACTCCTGGTTTTATTTCTATATTTTTGAGCCTTCGTGGCTCAGAGAATCTATAAATGGTCTAATGAAATACTTCAAATTTATGAATTTAACTTGACGTTCAGCAAAAATCTTAACATTGCCTTCAGTTGGCTCGGTGGGCGTCTTGCAGGCACTGCAGACATGGAGCAGCAGGTTTTAGAAGATCTTTCCTGATTTTCTGCTCAACTTCCCGGTTGGTAGCAGATGTCACTCCCGGGGTTTATCGCAGGTTCCGCACGGCTCCGTGCTGGGATCGCGCTGCCCTCTTGCGGGGCTGGGCAGCACCGGGACAGCTCCGGGACAGCTCCGGCAGCCCCGCGCTCGGCCCGCCCGCCTTCCCTTCCCCAGGGGCTTTCATCCCTCATCTCCTCTGCCTGCGTTGCGCAGGGAATTGAGCTGTGCATTTGTCACCTGCCCACCGGGGTTTAAGCGCAGTTTCCGGGTGGAAAGTTGGAAGCGCGGCTTTGAATGGTGTGGCTTTGTCAAAGGAGAGCGAATTCTTCAGGCTTTATTAGGGGAAAAGCAAAAGAGGTTCGGTCCTTGCATGAAGCTGCAGCTCAAGTCAATGGAAGGAGAGAGAATTTTTCATCCCTTGATAATTACAGCAGATGAGCAAACCATGGCAACCCTTTGCCCACTTGGCCTTATAATCGAAATGAAAAATTTAAAACCCCTTTCAGTTGTATTTTGTTTGAAGTTCTGAAAAATGCTACCTGCTGACTGTATCCAAATGTACTCTTTAGCTGCCTGTGGAATAGCTGGATTTTGCCAGCAATTCCAGAGGCAGCAATCTTTATTCAGCTCAGATCCAGGTAGAGGAACCATTAGTACGTGATTAATGTACTTAAAACTTTGTTTCCTTTACATTGTGCTCATTGTGCTCCAGTCAGCGCCTTACAACAGGGAAGCATTCATGCGGAGAAGCACTTAATGAGATGCGTGATAAGCAATCGTTCCCTGCTTTAGGATTTGGATGGAAGGAGTTTAACTGAATTAATGAAATAATTATTTGAAATTATTCTAACATGCCTTTGTCTTTCATTCCTTTTCGTTGAAGACATGACAATGGATGAAGTCCGAGAGTTTGAACGAGCCACTCAGGAAGCTACCAACAAGAAGATTGGGATTTTCCCACCGGCAATATCTATCTCTAGCATTTCCATGCCTTCCTCAACCCGCAGTGCTCCATCTAGTGCTCCATCAACCCCTCTCTCCACAGATGCTCCTGATTTCCTAACAGTTCCCAAAGATCGGCCTCGGAAAAAGTCTGCTCCGGAAACTCTCACTCTTCCAGATCCATCGAAAAAAACCTTTTAAATTAACCCTGCATGTTTCCTCCTGATAAGCCATGTCTGCCACAGCAAGAGTGACATAATTGCTACAAAGGTCCTGGTGGTTTGTTGGTTGGTTTTTTTGTTTGTTTCAGATAATCTTTCTGGTGTGGAAAGATGACTCCTTTCCTCAGACTTGATCCTTAAAACCTTCTGAAAAGTGCATGCAAGAGAAAGTAGTTTATATATTCCTAAAGTAGTGTTTCAAGCCATATGGTGCATCTTACTGACACCAATGGAACAGTCTGAGGGGATGCTATAAACGAAAACCAATCTCTCTGTAGCAGTACTCTGCCTGCAAACCCTCATCTAGGTCACAGCATTTATAATTAGGAGTAAGTATTAAATAAATCTGCCAAGGACTTCTGAGGCAAATTAGTGCCAACTAGAATGCAGGGTTAACAGAAAAAACCCTCCCATTTTCTTCTTTTATAACCAATTTTGAAATCTTTCCCACTCTCAGGCTTCTCCTGTGTGTTCATAAACCTTTGACCTGTAACTCATTGTACCTGAACACCAACAGATCCACATTTTGCTTAATATGACTCAGGATTTGGGGCCTAAAACACAAAACACAAATCTTTTCAAACCTAAAATATCACTGTATCAAAGCCCCAGTTGTAATTAATTATACTGACTTTGAGGCCATTGAACTATTTCTACCTTGCACAGAATTTGTAACAGGAACCACCTATTTCTTGTAGATAATGTATTTTACTATCCCTGTCCTTTTGTGAGCTCAGAGTGTTGGTGTTCATCAGTGGTGTTCTGTGACATTGGAAAAAGCAGCTGAATTGTGCCAGTTGAGAAACAAAAGCAATGAATTCTGTCTTTTCCTCGCTGCAAGAAGAGCAGTAGCAAGCTGGGAGACCTTGAATGCAAAGGGAAGAAAACAGGAGACTCCTTTTTCTTTCCTGCCTCGCATCTCTGCTAAACAGAACAATCTGACAGAGCTGGGCGCAGGCACTGCCTCCTTTGGGGAAGGGGGACAGAATCAATCACTTCAAAAAGCAAACCACTGGTGGGTGATGTTGAGGAACCAGAAGTGGTCTTCCTGGTGTGTGTGTGAAATCACTCCTCAATCTCAGGAATTCAGTTGTTGACAAGGATGTTTCCCAGAAGGAAGTGTAGATGGTGGAAGAAGGAGAAAAATAAATGGCAGGAGTGGTCTCTTCCTTCCTTCTCTTCAAAGCATGAACTGGGTGAGACCCTTTCCTCACTGCCTCCTCTGTGGGACACTTTGCTCTCCCCCACACAAGCTGCTGCTCCATGGCTGCTGCAGCTCCTTCCCTTGGTGACATCAGGGAGCCACTGTTCAATTCCCAGGGAATGACAGCTCCTACCTGAACAATGATCCCAGTGGGTGATACTTTGTGCCACCACTGATGGTTCATGGATGGAGGAAAAAAGAGACCTCTCCAGAGATGAGGTGTCCCTGAATATTGAACACTCAGTTTGGGGGTGCCCAAACCCAGGGCACAGTGCCTGAAATGCACTGAGCTCCTCGCTGTCTGCAGTTGCAGCACAGGTTTTGTGAAATGAGTGGTATTTAGGAAGAGGTTTTAGGGGCAGCAGCAATTCCACTGCCAACCTGCACTGAAACAAGTGTTCATCTGTCTGATAGTGAAAATCCTGCAGCCAGCAAAATCCAGGAGCTCTCTGCAGGTTTGCTGTGGTCCTGCATTCTCCCATGTCCTGTCCATGCTTGGCTTTGCTTTTCTTTCCAGAGCTGGTAATTCTGACTGGTAATTGGTGACCTGATGGGTGATGCTGCTTTGTTTAAAGAGAAGCTGCTCTAATACTGAAAACAAAACTTTCCTACATAGGTTTATGATTTCAGCTTAACAAGGGTGCACATTATGGAATCATAGGATCATGTGTAATTTTTTATTGTTATCATTGATTTAGTGTCAAGATTGGACTGTTGTCAGCAAAGGGAAACCTTTAAAAACATAAAACATTGTTTGGTTCTTTTCTCATTGCCTGACTTTGGCCCATACAGAAATAGTTCAGGTCTGCTCCACCTGAAAGTCTGTTTCAATGGATTTTTAATTTGTCCAAGACAAATTTGCTCAGCTCTATTCAGTGTCCTGGTGCTCATGTGACTGTTTCTATTCACATTTTGGAATCTGGGTTGGACACAGATTGTTAGACCACAGCAGTTCCATCTTTACTGATTTTAACTGATTGATTTCCAATACATTGATCATGATATTAAGTAGGTTTGGGGACAAGTCATTTGTGAAAATCATTGAACAGGACAGATTTGAATATCTGCCTGGCAGAGGTGTAGGAGAGAGACAGATCCTGGAGTGTCAGAGTGTCAGAGTGTCAGAGTGACAGGACTCCCCCTGCTGTGCCCAGCTTTAGTGTCCCCACCCTGGATCCAGCACTGGCAGGGGCAGGAGCAGCCACTCTGCCTCTGCTGCTGCTCAATCAAGGCCAATTAAAAAATCTGTAATGTGTTCCTTCTTTGGATAAGAATATCCCAGGTTTTCACTGACTGTGGAAGTGCCCAGTGCTGAGTTCTGCCTTGCTGTCCCCAGCAGTCATCACCCATCTGGTCAATGACAGGATCTTTAAATACCTTTTTCTGTTTGGTTGGGTGCTATTTAGGGTAAGATAGCTTTTTCTAGAATATTCCCAGTAGGCACACATGAAAGGAAATGAGAAGGAAGGTCTGAGTATTTCAGTGTAACACCTTGAGGAGAAGGGGTTGTTTTCAGTGCTGATTTTTCCCTTTCTGTTGTGTTTTCAGACATGTTTATTAGGATTAAAATAGAGAGTTTTGCAGGTGCTCCTCACTTCATTTGCAAAGATAAATGCTGTGATTATTTACTGGGTGCAGCCTCAGAGCTTGGTGAGCACAGCCTGTGTTCCTCTTCTCTGCCACAGTGACAAGAATCCCGTGATGCAGCCCGGCTAGGACTTGGCAAGGAATTTTTTATCAAGGAGAATACAGTTCAGAGCAAAAACTGTGATGAGTTTGTTCAGGTTTCTATGAAAACCTCCAGGCTTTGCTTGTACTTTTGTGTATTTTGGATAGAACAATCATTACAAAACAACTGGCAATTCAGTGCAGCTTCAGGAGGGTCAATCTCCTAAAAAAATCAAAAAGGGAGGGACCCACAAAAGTTGTTCCTGAAACATGTACTTAATGGGATTTCTTATGAATGTAATGGTTAATTTTGTAAAGGACTGGATAAATACTATGGAAAGAAACTATTTGACCTTGTTCTTTGGCTTTTTTGATTATTCTGGAAGGTGATTTTGTGACATCTAGTAGCCAATTTGCATTAATTGCTGCTGTAGAGACTTTGAAACTGAAATATTTGTTCCTTGAATTTCAGTTTGTAACAAGACCGCTATACTTTGCTAAAACTGCTTTGAAGCTTGCTGCACTATAACTTCAAAACAATGTGTTATCCTTTGAAATAAGCCAAATGTATATGCTTTTTATGAATTAGTGAGTGCAGTAAGAGAGAATTCAAAATCTTGTCAATAGGAGATTTTCTGTTGCCATTGTTTGGACTTGGTTTTCTATGTGTAAGTTAAAATCGCTAAATAAGTCTAACAATGTTTTGCTTTAAATGAACAGCATGGTCATTGAATTATGATCTCCTGTAGTTTTGTGGTGTCACTAAAGCAGGTTTTATTGGTTTCTTTCATTTCTGTGATAATTCCACGTGATTCTGTTATGTCCAGTAATTAATTTCTCTTATTTAGAGCACTGATGGCAACATCAGGCAATGCATCACCACCGTCAAAGAAGGACCAAGTCTTGATTTGCTCTGCACGTTCAATAGTGCAAGGCTCAGCAGGAGAATTTGACTGTCATTTTTCTCATATCACTTAGTTTCTGGTTTTTTCCAAGTTATTTATTATTTTTAATATTGTATTTTTCGTTGCATTTTGTTGTAAATAAACTACCAACAACTATTCTTTACAACGGTGGCTGTTTTCTCTTACTGAGTTGCCTGTAGGCAGAAACCTCCTCACTAACATGTAACATTGACATTTCTACCCCAGCTCTGCAAGTCACTTCCTCAAAATTAAATAGCACAAAGAATTAACTTTGTGAAGAAAATTTAAAGCACTTACAGGCTCTCCTGGGTTCTGCTGTGCCCCAGCTCTGTAAAGGCTTTACCGGGGCAGGTGCCCCATCGGTCTGGCATTAGCCCATTCACTTGTAAATGACCATTTGGTTGACAAGGAAGTTTTTCATTGGGGAATCTAATTCTTTATGCAGGGTTTGGCAGCTCAGTGTTGTACCAAGTAACTGAAAAATACTGGAAAAGAGACCACTCGAATGCTCTCAGGCTTGTCTCCAAGTCAGTTAATTTTAGGCACCAGAAGTTTCCCTTGCACAACGGCTCTTTATAAGCTTTTACACAGAGACTTCACTTCCTCCATGGAAACGGAGCTTTCCCTGCTCCAGAGGAACGGCAGCGCTCATTCAGGAGGGGAAAGCTTCCGGGCAGCGTGGGACAGGGCAGGGGGAACAAAGAGGGGACTGGAAATGTTTCAAATTGGAAATCTCACGCCTCCAAGGGGACAGAGCCCGCGCAGCCCCGGGGACATCTCGGCAGCCGCTGGGTCACCGCGCCCGGCCCTGCCACCGGAGCCAGGAGTGCCCGAGCCCACAGTGACCCCAGGGACCCGCACTGACCTTTCACAGCCGGGGCTCCTGGCCTCGGGCAGGGCTGAAATCTGCGCACGCTCAACGTCCCACCCGGGAAAACACAACGCGGTGAAAACACCAGTGGGACTCTCCGGCTGCGCGGGGCCGGGCTGCGCTGCCCTGGGGACAATCCCCACCCCTCAGTGACAGTGCCCTGGGGACACTCCCCACCGTGCCGCTGCGCAGGGGACAATCCCCGCCCCCAGTGACACTGCCCTGGGGACAATTCCCCCAGTGCCACTGCCCAGGGGACAATCCCCGCCCCCAGTGACACTGCCCTGGGGACAATTCCCCCAGTGCCACTGCCCAGGGGACAATCCCCGCCCCCAGCGGCACTGCCCTGGG